>NC_133653.1:39033776-39366933 GCF_009905375.1 Apium graveolens
ATGGGATGTGTGAAAATATTGAGAGAAAAATAGAATTTAAGAGAGGCAGGACCCTTCCTAGAAAAATGAGAGGTAGATGAGAGATAAAATTTAGTAATCCTTGTGAGGAAGCTCTGACTATTAAAAGTCATGAGATGTATGGTGTGAGGAGTAGTGAGACTACTTTAAAAGAATAGGGAGATTAAGTTTTAACTGCTATATATTTGCAGGTGCTCAGAATACTAAAGAAACAGATGATGCACAATAATATGTTGAATCTTAAGAAAACTCTGATGTACCAAGGGCTGTTAATCTCCCTGCAAGTCTAAGTATTGATACTTTCTTGCAGTCCATACATTTTACTATATCACCACATGAGACAATCCCTGTTTTTGTTGAAAAAAAGTCCATTTACTCTACTTTACCATCACCTGAGAAAATCCCTGTTATTGCTGAAGTTGTGGTAGCACAACAGTCCATTCATAAAGTTTCATCCATTTCAGAATCACCACATCATGTTACAGGAACTCAGGTTCTGGAAGTTAATCTCGAAGCTCCAATTCATTTATCTAAAACACTTAAAGATGCGGAGTTAACTGCTGGAGGTGTGGAAGCTTCTGAAGCTACTGGATCACATACTGCACCAATTTCTAAGTCTATTCTACATGCTGAAGCTGGTGATGAAGTTCAACAATTAGTGCAAAATCTAGTTGCTATTGAAGAATCTAATGATGGTGAAGAAGCTAATGTTTCTAATACTATTATAGATCCTGAGGATGATCTTTTCTTCCCTGAAGATATGCCTATGCATGTGAGACAACAGAAACCAAAAGAGTTAGATGCTAAGAAGAAGCATGATTATTTTGATAATCTCTGGAATGCTTATTGGAAAGATTATACATAGCCTATTTCCAGAACACAAGCTGTTGCACATCTGGAAACAGCATAACAGAGGATTAAAGATCCTGATATGCTGAATCATCTAAAAGTATCAACTTTAGTTGTTAGATCCTTACATACAGCTCATGAAGCAACTACTACTCAAATCAATCAGATTAAAGAATCATTGATTGCTCATCAGGAAATTCAGAAACAAATTGCACCAATAGTTTCTAGACAAACTGCAATTGAAGCCAGTCAAGCTAGATTGGAAGTTAAACAAGCTCAAATGTCTGATCAACTTATAAAAGTACAAAATTCAATGGAGCTGATTCTTTTTCTACTGCTTGGTGATGATGCCAAAAAGGAGGAGAATTTTTTTAAATCTAAATACAAATGAAGCAGCTGAGATTGATAAGTATCTAAATACAAATGTAAGCAACTGACATTGATAAGTACTGATGATGAAAATCTTGATGGAGGTAATAAGGGGGGGACAGAAGGAAAGTGAAAGGAGAAGAGGTGAAGAGCTAGTTGGAATTAGTGGTTCATCAAAAGCAATCACTAGATTTCAATCTAGACAAAGTGGAGAAAGTAAGAGGAATGAAAAAAGAGTAGAAGATTTGATTGTGACTACAAATATGCAAAAATCATCACAAGTCACAATCGTTGCTAATGAAGATCAAGGTATTTTGGAGATAGAAGATGGTGTTGAAGCAAATCAATATCTTCAGACTCTGAAAGTTAAAGGAAGAAAGATAACTCTGTTCTACAAGGATCCAAAGGTTCAATTATTTGACTCTGAGGTGAGTAGAAGAATATTTGCAAAAGAAAATCCTGGAGTTGATCTTGAACAGCTAAGGTAAATGGAGGAAGACTTCGAAAATTCCATAAAGACAGCAAATGTTGATATTGCTGTTGTTTCCCAAGTACCTTATAAAGATGATCCTTCTAACAGACCATCCAGAGGTGTAGTTATAAAGGAAATTAGTCAGGCAGAAGATTAAATCACAAGTTACTGTAACTGCTGACATGAAGCTTAAAGGAAAAGAGAAGATATGAGAGAAGTCAAAGATTTTCAAAGTCTAAAGCCAAAGCCGTTGCAAAGAAGAAAACAGTATCTAAGGAAACTAAATCTCAAATACTGATAGATCCAATCTGTTGTGCAAGACATGCCTGTACTATAACAAGACTAAGTCAATTTGATAACCCTAAGTAAGTTGTATTATAATCTATATTTGCATTGTGTATTGTAACACTTAAGTCTGTAAAAATGTTCAAGGGCAGACTGGATCTTTTTCTGTAAACAATATCAAGCCTAAGAATTCTATCTGGAAGAAGATCAAGAAGATCATGCCTCAGAAGAATTATGAAGAAGCTTAGAGTTGAATAAATCTGTTTTGGAAAAAATATTCTAAGTCAAGATCTCTACAAGTCACAAATTAAGTGTTATAGAGAAGTCATTCGAGAACTCCAGAATGACTTATCGACAAGTCAAGAAAAGCTACTAGAGAACTCAGAGATATCGACAAGCCAATTTGAAGACATGAAGAATGAAGATATCGACAAGTCATTTTTTCACTAGAGAACTCAGAGTTATCGATAATTCAATTTGTCACTAGAGAACTCAGAGTTACCGATAAGTCAATTTATCACTAGAGAACTCAGAGTTATCGATAAGCCAAATTGTCACTAGAGAACTGAGAGTTATCGGTAAGCCAAAGTAAAGACATGAAAATGATAGATCTCGATAAGCCAAATTCTCCTATAGAGAACTCAGAGACTTCGATAAGTCAAAACATCTGTAGAGTGATTAGAGATCCTGATAAGCCAATATACTTATCGAGATGTCAAGTTCTCTATATACCAAACTGGAGATCTCGAGGTAAAACTCAAAGTACAAAGTGCAGACCAGTTAAATATCCTAGATTATCAATCAACAAATAATCTAATTAGTTGAATTGACCAGTCTACAAAAGTAGCTTGAAGAGTACAAGATCAAAGGCCAAGATTAACTGGCAAAGTAAAGTCACAGGCGTGCAAGATTAGCAAAGATACATTAAGCCAGAAATAGAAAGATCTTGTTATCCAAAAATAGGGTTTAGTACATGCTGTTGCATGCTGTGTAATAACCAGTGTTTGCTGTTCTATAAAGTAAACACTGGATGCTTCGTTAAAAAAAGAAGAATTAAGATAAAGAAATCTTGTATTCTCTCAAGGAAGAATTAAGCTCTTTATCAACAAAGAGCCTAGAAATTTTGTAGCAAAATATTCTTAATTTTAATATAAAATTAAGTGAGTTTTAAAAGATTTGTGTTCACTTTTTTATCTGTCTAAATTCAATACTAACACTTTTTACTACAAGATTTTAATTTACTTTATTCACCATTATGAACATTTTAAGAAAAGCAGAAAAACACAAAAACACATTCACCCGCCTCTGTGTGTGATTTATTATCTAACAAGTGGTATCAGAGCAAAATTTGAAAGTAAACAGGTTCAAGATCTTGGAAGAATGAATAAACAAAAAATCAGTAGATCAAAATTCCTACTTTTGTTAAAACTAACTACACTCTATGGAAGAAAAAAATGTTGCTGTTTATCAGGATGGCCAATCCATTATATATTCAGATTCTCAAGAATGGGCCTTTCACTCCTATGGTAAGAGTTGAGGAATCTACAGATGGAGACATGGTCATTCCAGCTCATTATGCTCCTAATGAACCTTTAGCGTACACTGAGCCTAAGAAAGAAAAAGTTTCCCTAGATAGTGGCTTGCAGCCGATCTTAATAGAGTCACTTGATAAGGTAATATACAATAACACTGTCAACTGTGACACTGCTAAGAAGATCTGGGAGAAGATAGAGATACTTTGTGAAGGAACAGAGAAAGTTATATCAAATCAAAGAAGGATACTGATTTCACAGTATGAGGGTTTCATGGCTAAGCCAAAAGGAAAGTATCACTGATGTGTTTGAAAGGTTTAACAAGCTGATTAATGACTTGCAGCTGCATGATAAATATTATGAAGCTGAAGAAGTGAACTTGAAGTTTTTGCTCACACTCTCTGATCAATTGGAACAGAAAATTTCAGCAATCAGAGAAGGGAGAGACTTGAGCAGAATAACTCTGGAAGTTTTATATGGAATCTTAAAACATATGAATTGGAAATGATTCAAAGAAAGTCATTAAGAGCTGGTCAAGGGCATGTTGTAGATGGTTCAAGTGCTCTAATTGTCAATGAAAGCCAGATCTCGAATGATGAGCCAAGATCCCAGACTCCAGTTGCCTCAACAAGTGAGCAAAGAAACAATGATTCACAGGAGCAAGTCATACTGGAATTGGAAGAAGATGAGTTCTACACCTTGGATGAACTTGATGAGCTAGACCAGTCAATGGCCTATCTGGAAAGAAAGTTCTCTAACATTAGAGTAAAGAAGCCAAGATTTTTCAAGGGAAAATGACAATCATTCAACAAAGACAGCAACTGGAAAGGAAAAGGGAAGTACATAACTGATAGCAAAAATGGCTACAAAACTGGAACTATTGACAGATCAAAGATAAGGTGCTATAACTGTGATGAGCTAGGCCATTTTGCTAAAGAATACAGGAAACCCAAGAAAGCAAAGAAAGACAAAGATTATCTTGAACTCGAAGCAAAGTATGAAGCTCTTCTGAAGAAATAGCAAAACAAAGCCTATATTACAGAGGGAAAGAGTTGGGATGATTCTAAAAACACAAGTACCAACTCCTACCACCATTGATTTAAATGTGAGTAAATATAAGGAAACTGTAGAAAAGATGATCATAGGAATGTTTCACATTCTTACAAGTATGGTTGCTGCTAATGAAGAGGTTAGCGGACTGACAAAGATAAATGAGAAACTTGAAAATAAGAAACAAGAAACTGAGTTGTTGCAGGTAGAGCTTGAAGTTGTGAAACAAGAGAATGTATATCTGAAGAACAAGCTCAAGTGTGCAAATGAGATTGAAGTTGTGTTAAGCGAGAAGTTAGAAAAGAATGAAGTCAAGTTGAAAATCTTTCAGAAATGCATCTGAGTTGGTTGGACAATACCATGAGAAGAACAAGCCATGTGCAAATATTGCTATTAGTCTTGATTATGATGCCTTGAACAACAAGAAGAAAGCTGTAGGTGAAAAAGGGAAAGCAAATGATAATGAAGATGTTCCAGCTATGCTTAAAAAGGTTGGTTAACCTATGTTCAAAGCATGTGAAGTAGATTTCAGTGAAGAAGAGTTGATCATAAAGCAAGAAATTGCTGATAAAGAAAATGAGAAGAAAAATACAGAAACAACTCAAACTTCCAAAGGTGAAAAGAAGCTCATGTATAACCAAGACTCCAAAACACCAGTCAAGGAAACAAAAACTGAAGATACAAGAAAGAAGAAGAAGAATAGAAATGGGAAGATTGGGATAAACAAAAACATCAATTTTGCTTATGTTGCAGATGCTCCAAGAAAGAAATATGAAAAGTGTGGCTTTGTGAATCACCTAACTCACCTTTGTAAAAAGGTTTTTAGCAAGCCAGTTGAAGGAGCCTGCAAGTATAATGAAGCCAAGGCCAATGATCCCTATTCATTTTGTGATAAGTTTGACTGCATTCCCTGTAACTTAAAAGTAATGAAAAGTTTCCACAAGTTGAGAATAGATCTCAAAGTAGTCAGTATTGGATCTACAACTGCAAGGGAAAATGCACAAACATCTATGAATGCTATTTTTTCAGAGACTTCTAACTCTACTTCTGTTAAATTAGTTAACAAGAAGAAAGTACCCAACACTGCTCGGGTTGCTAAACACACTTAAACTCATTGTGTGCAGGGTAAAATGAAGAAGGTCATATGGATCATAGACAGTGGATGTTTCATACATATGACAAGTGATAAGGCCCTACTATCATAATTTGAGGAGAAGGCTAGCTCTTTGATGACCTTTGGAGACAACAACAAAGGATTCCCAATGGGATACGGCAAGATTATTTTTAGAAATATTGTCATTGATGATGTAGCATTGGTAACTGGCCTTGAAGTAAATCTTCTCAGTGTTAGCTAGTTTGAAGACAAAGATTTTAAAGTTCTATTTGACAAAGAAGAATGTGTTAGGAATATGAGTATTAGTTTAATGATAAGTTAAACAAAACACTTAATTAAAAATCTTGTGTTTGTAGCCTCAACGGATAAGACCATTATGGCTATCCGTTGATGGAGTAGCTTTACTTAGAAATAAGTTTAGTATTGTTGCTCATTTCAGTTTCTATATTTAAGTTATAATTCTTAGATGTTGTGGGAAATTATAAATCATGTCGACTACTAGTGGATATACAAATAGGAGGGCTAATTGTAAATATTTCATGCCTTGTAATTTTGTATAAATGAAGTAGTATCAACTGATAAATTAAAGGCCTTCAACGGATGAGAAACAAAGCTTCAACGGATGAGAAACAAAGCTTCAACGGATGTCTCTAAAGCTTCAACGGATAACATTCATCAACGGATGAGTGCATCAACGGATAAAGCTTCAACTGCTAGTGCATCAACGGATAAAGCTTCAACTGATAAAGCATCAATGGATAAAGCTTCAACTGATAAAGCATCAACGGATAAAGCCATCAACAAATGAAAGCTTCAATGGATGCTAAGTTCAATAGCAGTTGACAGTGACAATTGATAAGCTGACAGAGGCACATGGGTTGACAGAGATAATTGGAATGTGGTAGCCTCTTGGAGGAATCAAGAAAATGCAGCATTTCCATTCTGGTGCAAACAAGGAAGTATTCAAAGATTCATAGTTTATCCTAGATTGCATTGGATAGAAAAATGTAGAAGAAACATGTGAAGAACCTTTTTAATTGTATTTGTACTTTTGTCTTCACTTGTAATCTTGGTGATATATAAACCAAGTTGCAGCTAGTAATTAGAGTGTGAATTTTCCAGAGCTGTTTAGAAAAACATAGAGAGAAAATCATCTAGTTTGTACTAGGAAGCGGCTGTGATCAATTCTTTTGAATCACAGATTTTCTAAAATACACATCTCTGGTGGAACAACAAATCCACCAGAAAAGTTTTTAAAGCCTTTGTGTTCTTTACATTTTTGTTTTGAATATATATCTGTCTGCACTTGCTCAAAGCAATTCACACACAACTGTTCATCAAAACACTTAGCCTTTGAAACTGCTCAAAACTTGAAAAAGTTTTGAGATTTACATTCAACCCCCCTTTTGTAAATCTCATTGTTAGTTCCTTAGGAATAACAATTGGCATCAGAGCAAGCTCTTAACTTACAAAGAGTTTAAAGATCTATTATACTAACATCATGAGTAAGAAGGATATTGGTGTAAAGATTCCAATCCTGGAAAGAGATAATTATCATCACTGGAAAGTGAAGATGCATCTACATCTTCTCTCTCAAGATGAAAGCTACATCAACTGCATTGAAAATGGTCCTCACATCCCTCACAAGGTAGCCACAGCTGCAACTGCCACAGTTGCTGTTAGATAGTCTATTCCCGAGCCAAAAGCAGAATGGACTGATGAAGATATTGAAGAGGTTCACAAGGACAAGAAAGCCATGAACATTCTGTTTAATGGCCTAGATCAAGATATGTTTGATAATGTCATTAACAGCCAAACTGCTAAGGAAATTTGGGATACTGTGCAACTTATCTGTGAAGGTACTGAACAAGTTAGAGAAAACAAAATGCAGCTTCTCATTCAACAGTATGAATATTTTCATTTTGAAGAAGGAGAATCACTGAATGATACCTTCAATAGATTTCAGAAACTGTTGAATGGATTGAAGCTGTATGGCAGAGTGTACCAAGTCAAGGATTCCAACTTAAAATTTCTGAGGTCTCTACCAAAGGAATGGAAGCCTATGACTATTTCATTAAGGAATTCTCAAGATTATAAGGACTTCACACTTGAAAGATTATATGGAATTTTGAAGACCTATGAACTTGAGATGGAGCAAGATGAGCTGTTGGAAAAGGGAAAGAGAAAAGGTGGATCAGTTGCACTTGTAGCTGACAATGAGAAGACTGAAGCAGGGAATGAAGAAAAGATAATGCCAAGTCTCAAAATTGGCACAAGCAAATCAGAATCAAGCAAGGGAAAGGAGCAAGTAGCTGAGGTTGAAGATAGTTCCAGTCAAGATGACTCTGATGATGTTGATAAACATCTGACTTTTTTGTCCAGGAGGTTTGCAAAGATGAAATTCAAGAAAAAATGCTAGATTCACTAAGCCAAACAAGAACATGGTGGACAAATCTAAGTTCAAATGTTATAATTGTGGCATAAGTGGACACTTTGCAAATGAGTGTAGAAATCCAACCTCTGATAAGAAGAAATTTGAGCAAGTGGATTACAAAAAGAAATATTTCGATTTGCTGAAACAAAAGGAAAGAGCTTTTCTGACTCAGGATGACTGGGCAGCGGATGGAGCCAATGAAGATGATGATATGGAATATGTCAACTTAGCCCTGATGGCTAATTATGATGAAAATGAAACTAGTTCATCAAGCAACCAGGTAATTACTACTGACCTTTCTCAGCTTTCTAAAATTGAATGCAATGAAGCTATAAATGATATGTCCAATAAATTATATCATTTGCGTGTTTCCCTTAAATCACTAGCTAAAGAAAACACAAGAATTAAAGAGAATAATTTGTTTTTAAGTGATAGGAATACTGTGTTAGAGGGTAAGGTAATTGAGCTTGAAAAGATTAAAATCAAATGCTTATCTGTTGAGAGTGAACTAGAAGAATCTGTCAAGAAAGTAGAAATTCTTTCTAAATAATTAGAACGTGAACAAGATGTAATCAAGGCCTGGAAAACATCTAGGGATGTTAGTGCTCATATTGTCAAGGTTCGGGGAATTGAATCACTCTGTGAGAATGCCTGGAAGAAAAACAAAAAGGACATATAATTAATTGATGGATTGTCAACGGATATGGAATCAATGGATGATGAAAGTTATCCGTTGAAGGAAGAAAAGGAGCATCCGTTGAAGGCTCATCAATTAAAACAAGCAAGTGATTCTAAATAGAACAATTTGAAAAATCTCAATAAGAAGTTTGGTTTAACTTCCAAGAACTTTGTCAAAGAAGAAGCTAGCACATCCAAAGATGCCAGTAAAGTGAATATAGGACACATGACTCTAGATCAGTTGAAAAATAGGCTTAAGATGGTTGAGGATAAAAAGGAAACTAAAAGGAAATCTAATAGAAATAGGAAGGTAGGGATTAACAAACACAAATATTACACACCTGATAAGTATGCTCCTAGAAAAAGTTGTGTGCATTGTAAAAGTGTTAATCATCTATCTGCTAACTGCAAGTCTGTTAAGAATGCTCCTATGCCTTTAACTCCTTCCATGCCTAACATGTCTATGTCACCTCTGCATGTTATGCCTGTTATGTCTCAACAGAATCCTCATGCACATTTTGTGAACATGCCATATGTTAATAATCCTTATTTTGATGCATTCAGTATGCCTCAAATGCCATACAACATGCCTATGTGGAATAATATGTTTGCACAATCTATGCCTTATCAAATTCAACCAAATGTGCTAAATGATTCTGTGACTAACCCTACACTACAACCAACCACATCTGAGACCAAGGTTGACCCAAAGTTACCTAAGTCAAAAGATGCAGGAGGTATGAAGTCTAGGAAAAAGACTAACAAGGTCGGACCCAAGGAAACTTGGGTACCAAAATCAACTTGATTTGATTTTGTTGTGTGCAGGGAAAAAGAAGGAATCTATGGTACTTGGACAGTGGTTGTTCAAGGCACATGACAGGAGATTTCACCCTGCTCACAGAGTTCAAGGAGAGAACTGGACCTAGCATAACCTTTAGAGATGACAGCAAAGGGTTCACTATGGGATATGGCTTGATTTCAAAAGAAAATGTCATCATTGATGAAGTTGCATTGGTTGATGGTCTCAAACACAATCTATTGAGCATCAGTCAACTATGTGACAGAGGGAATACTGTTTCCTTCAATTCTGAAGCCTGTGTTGTCACAAGTAAGAAGGAAAACAAAGTGGTTCTAATTGGAGTTAGAAAAGGGAATGTGTACTTGGCTGACTTCAACTCTACAGATGCAGAATCAATTACTTATCTTTTTAGCAAAGCAAGTCCAGATGAAAGTTGGCTATGGCACAAGATGCTGTCCCATTTGAATTTCAAGACAATGAATGATCTAGTCAAAAAGGACTTAGTTAGAGGAATGCCTCTAGTGGAATTCTCAAGGGATGGACTGTGTGATGCTTGTCAGAAGGGAAAACAAAAGAGAGCATCATTCAGTAAGAAGCTTGAATCAGCAATTGATGAACCATTACAATTACAACATATGGATCTTTTTGGACCAGTCAATGTATTGTCAATTTCAAGGAAATATATTGCCTAGTGATTGTAGATGATTTCTCAAAGTTTTCATGGATCTACTTTCTTGGATCAAAGGATGAAGCTAGTAAAATCATTATCAATCACATCAAGCAAGTCAACAATCATCCAGATTTCAAAGTAAGGAATATCAGGATTGACAATGGAACTGAGTTCAGGAATTCTACCATGAGGTTGTTCTGTGAAGAAAATGGAATCATGCATGAGTTCTCAGCTTCAAGGACTCCACAACAGAATGGTGTGGTGGAAAGGAAGAACATATCACTAATTGAAGCTGCAAGAACAATGCTTGAAAAGTCAAAATCCCAACATACTTTTGGGCTGAGGCTGTTAACTATGCATGTTACACTCAGAATATTTCTCTAATCAATCAGGCAAAAGGCATGACTCCCTATCAATTGTTCAAGAGAAGAAAACCAACCTTAAACTTTCTTCATGTCTTTGGATGCAAATGCTACATTCTAAGGAATCAACCTGATCACAAAGGGAAGTTTGATGCAAAGGCTGATGAAGGGATATTTGTTGGTTATACTGCTGGAAAATCATATAGGGTCTACAATCTAAGAACCAACATTGTTATGGAATCTGTGCATGTTTTGTTTGATGATAAAAAGATTGATGGACTAACAGATGAGGGACATCATGAAGGACTCAAATTTAACAACATTGAGATATATTGTGATGATAGTGAATATGAGAATGATGGAGAAGGCACCTCGAAAAGGATTCAAAATCTGCCTTTGGATAATGCACAAAATGCTGCATCAGTTGAAAGTCATAATTCAGCATCCGTTGATAGAAGTAATGCAGCATCCGTTGAAAGACAAAGTGCATCATCCGTTGAAGTACATAATGAAGCATCCGTTGATCATAGTCCATCAACGGATAATCAATGTACTTCATCAGTTGATAGAACTCCCAGTTCCTTTCAAAGGATCAGTAACTCAGGGGGAGTTTCAACCAATCAACACTCTATCTCACATCATGACAATACTGAGGCAACCTCATCTAGAGCTAATCTACCACCTCAAAGGAAATGGACCAAGAATCATCCTTTGGAATTAATCATTGGTGATGCAACATCTAAGGTGCAGACTAGAAGGGCTACTCAAGATGAATGTCTATACAGTAGTTTTCTATCACAGGAGGAACCTAAGAGAGTGGAAGAAACTCTATTGGATCCAGATTGGATTTTAGCAATGCAAGAGGAGCTAAACCAATTTGAGAGGAACAAGGTATGGAAGCCGGTACCCAAGCCAAAGAACAAGAGCTCTATTGACACAAAATGGGTATTCAAAAACAAGATGGATGAAAATGGCATTGTAATAAGGAATAAAGCTAGATTGGTTGCCAAGGGCTATTCTCAACAAGAGGGAATAGATTTTGATGAGACATTTGCTCCAGTTGAAAGACTTGAAGCCATCAGAATTTTTCTAGCCTATGCAGCCCATGCCAATTTCAAAGTCTATCAAATGGATGTTAAGAGTGCATTTCTGAATGGAGAATTGGAGGAAGAAGTTTATGTAAGCCAACCTCCAGGATTTGAAGATCCAAATTTTCCAAACTATGTGTATTTTCTGTTGAAAGCACTCTATGGACTAAAGCAAGCACCTAGAGCCTGGTATGAGACTTTTTCAAAATTTCTTCTAGATAATTACTTCACAAGAGGTACTGTTGACAAAACTCTTTTCTTTAGAAATGTTAATGGCTCTACAATACTTTTTCAAATCTATGTAGATGATATTATATTTGGCTCTACAGATGATAAGCTTTGTAAAAAGTTTGCTAAGTTAATGTAAAGTAAATATGAAATGAGCATGATGGGAGAGCTAACTTATTTTCTTGGTTTATAAGTTAAACAAGTTAGTGGTGGAATTTTCATTAGTCAAACTAAATATATTTATGATCTTTTAAAGAAGTTTGACTTAAAGGATTGTTCATCTGCAAAAACTCCCATGGTCACTGCCACCAAGCTTGAATTAAACAAGGCTGAAAAGTCTGTGGACATTACAAGTTATAGAGGCATGGTTGGCTCACTTCTTTATTTAACTGCTAGTAGACCTGATATAATGTTTTCTACATGTCTCTGTGCTAGATTTCAAGATGACCCTAAAGAATCTCACTTAGTGGCTATTAAAAGAATTTTCAGATATCTCAAAGGGACTCCAAATCTAGGAATTTGGTACCCTAGAGAGTCTGGTTTTGATCTAATTGGCTACTCAGATGCAGATTATGCAGGTTGCAAAATAGACAGAAAAAGTACAACTGGCACCTGTCAATTTCTAGGGAATAAGCTTGTGTCATGGTTCAGCAAGAAGCAAAATTCTGTTTCTACATCAACAGCTGAAGCTGAGTACATTGTTGCTGGTAGTTGTTGTGCACATATACTGTGGATGAGGAATCAATTATTTGACTATGGGCTAAATGTTGACAAAATTCCAATATTCTGTGACAACACAAGTGCCATTGCCATTACTGAAAATCCAGTACAGCACTCAAGAACCAAGCACATTGACATCAAGTACCACTTTATAAGGGAACATGTGATGAATGGTACAGTGGAACTCCATTTTGTTCCAAGTGAAAAGCAGATTGCAGACATATTTACCAATCCACTTGATGAATCAACATTCACAAGATTAGTAAGTGAGCTAGGTATGCTTAATTATTTATAAATTCATGTCCCTATTATAACTTGCTTTGTAGCCTGAAATGAATTTGTTGCAAGAACAAAGTTGGCTTTAAGTAAAGATCATTCTATCAATGGATATTCCCTATCCGTTGAAAGCCAAAATTGTTCTATCAACGGATGTTCATTATCCGTTGAAAGACAAATACATTTCTGGTAATTTTATCCTTCAACGGATAAAATTATGTTAATATTCAACGGATAAATGTTTACCTCATCCGTTGAAGTGTCACATCAGTTGTTTTAAGTAAGTCACAACCGTTGATTCTTTTACTTAACCGTTGATACATATATATACACAGTTGTATGTATTTGTATTAAAGGCAGTTTTTAGAATTCATACAGTTTTCTTTATTCTCAAACGACTGTAATTTACTTAAAAACATTGTTTAATCATTCTCCTTACGTTTTAATTTGAGAAATTATAAAAGCCCTTTGAATTCTTATTTTCACTTTATGCTTTCTTGCAATTTTTCAAAAGCTTTTACTCTCTTTCTCTTCCAAAACTCTCAACTTTTCTCTGCAACCTCTACCCACTACAATGACACCAGTAGTAAAGATAATGTCCCAGTCTGGATTTGTCTATGAGAAAAACAATTTCGTAACTTTGGTTGAAAAGAATGAAGCCCACTCAGATTATCACAAGATGATGGACTTCATCAAAAACTGTAAACTAAGCTATGCAATGCTGGAAGCCCCAACTATTTACTGTGAGGTAATTGAGGAGATTTGGACAACTGCAGAGTTCAACCCCACTGATATGACCATCACTTTCTCTCTCAAAGGTAAAGATTACTGTATTAACTGTGATGATATACAGTCCTGTTTCAAACTACCTGAGAACAATGCCATGACACCACAAACTGATAATGATGTATCTAGCATGTTAGATTCCATAGGCTATTCTTTTGATTCTGCTAGTTTAGGGAGTATTAGAAGAAAAGGCCTTAGGAAAGAATGGAGTTTTATTGGGATGCCTTTATCAAGGTTTTCTCTGGGAAAATTAGTAATTTTGATGCAATAACTTCATCTCTTGTTAATATGCTCTATATGCTAGTTTCTGGTAGGTATTTTAATTTTAGCAACTATGTTATGCTAGAATTGGGCACCAGGTTAGGTAACAAAGCTAATAGACCTCATAACATCTACTATGCTAGATCCTTTATGTTATTGGCTAACCATGTTGCTGAAGGTTTGGTCATAACCAATGAGAGTAATAAACTCAAATGCTGGGCACAAGAAAAAAGGGTCCTTGCAGACCTTTTGAGAATTAACCTCAACAATCAAGTGCCATTGGTATATTTACCAATAATGAATGCACCTCAGGTAAGTGTGGTAAATACTTCTTCAACTCCTACTACTTCCAACCCCATTATTTCTTTGCCTTCAAGTGTGGCCATAGAATCTGTGTCTTTGTCCCAACAGATTCCTACCAAGGCCACCAAATGTAAGGTTTCAAAACCAAAGTCAAAGAAAGCCACCTATGTTGTTTCTCAAAAGATAACAGTTGTAACAACTACCATAAACCCTGAGGGGAGTGAACAGGGTGTGAGTGGTGAGGGGAGGGGTGAACATCAAGAAACCCCCCGGGATAAAGTAGGAGAGGTGAGTGGTACCCCAGCTAGCCAAGTCACAGTTTCTCAAAAGACTGTGGTGGTTGAAAAGGATTCAAACTCATCCCTAGTTGTATCCTCCCAAAAGGGTGTAGCTATTGAAAATAGTCCCCATCCAGGGACACAGAACAAAAGAGGGAGGGACACTGAACCCACACACTCACCTGTAAAAGCCTTTACAAGAAGAAAGAGGGTCAAAACCTCAGTTTCCACACAGGGTGCACACACTGCACAGATAGACTCACCTTATCTATGCCTTCTCAAATTCAGCTTGATGTGACTCTAACAAATGTGGAGTCACATCCCCATTCTCTCAAAATTGACACACATCAATCACCAAATTCTCCATCACCATCTCTGGATGTGGACATGATATTCACATCAATTCCTGATTCTCCCTCTTTACAACTCAGGGAGGAGCCCCACTCAAATACTGGTGATCATCATCTTTTAGATGATTTGTTGGATCATCAGCCAATTCTTTCAGACTTAGTTGAAGAATCTGTGTCACCTAAATTAAAATCAATCCACACAGATTCAACAATTATGTCACTTTCAATTTCTACTTCTTTTCCTTCTTCAACGGATATTCCTCATCCGTTGACAAGTGGTTGTTCTTCGATGGATAAGCTTAACAGCAGTTATCCATTGATACCATCAATTCCTATTTCAACGGATACTCCCTATCCGTTGATAGTCTCTACACAAATAACTGAATCAATTCCAAGTGTTAAAGACATGGTTACTGTACAATCACTTCTAGGATTGAGGGAAGGGAGTGAAAATTTGAGTGAGAGGCTGGGTTGCTCCCAGGAAAAAGGAGAGCTTGAGAGTCTAAATATGCATGCTATTTCTTCCAGCATGGCAAAAGAAAGTGAGAGGAGTGCCACCTTAGTAGGTGAAGGTGAGGGTGTGAGGAGTGTGAGCCAGGGGGAGCCCCTGATGCAAGAAAAGAGAGAAATTGAGAGAAAAGCAGGTACAGAAGGTATAAGGGCGGATCCAGCCATTGCTAATGAGTCAATGATTGTGGATGATGCTGAAAAGGAAAGACAATTTCAGCAATATTATAAAGCTGTAATTGATAACATTTCCTTGGATGCTGACACTTTTACTCATCCTATGTCAGCCTATCAATTGTTGGCTACTCAGGGCAATGAGGAGGCAAAAAAGACTTTAAATCTAGTACATACTTCAGAATCTCTACAAAGGGATAAAGCTGCTGTCAACTTGATGCCTTCTACAGCTGGTGAGCCATCTGAAGAATTTGGAGTAAATTCTAATGATGATGACTCTGTCTCATTTGATGAAAGCATGAACTTAGGGGGAGATGAAGGCCCAAGTTCTATTCCAGATTTACCTGAATGGGCATTGACAAAGGAGTCAACACCAGGACAATTCAATGTATCCTTGGTCAAACAAATCATGTCTATCCAAAAAGCCATTCAGAACACCTCCAATGCTGGTACCAAGGCTCTTCTTCAAGCCCACCTAGATTCTCTACATCTCATGAAGCTACAACAATTAAGACAGAATCTGAGTGTGGATGAACTTAAGAAGGATATAGCTGACTTGAAGTCCTACAATTCTGAGAAGCTGGATTCAGTCATGCCCTATGGTACCATACAGGACTTGTTACTGAGACTGAGAAGAGAATCAGATGCTGAAAAGAGGCTGGCCAAGTTGGAGGACAGAGTTCAAGTCATTAAAAACTCTGTGGTCACCATTCTTCAAAATCAACAGTCTCAAACAAGTCTTCTAATGCAACTGGCTAAAACACAAGGCTTGACTCCTCTTTTTGATGATAACAAAAAGGGGGAGAATAAAATGGAAGGGGGAAGGGAGCCATTTACAAACATCCAAATATCCAAAGTGCTAGTTCTTGCCATCACTACTTCTTCAACACTTCAAATCAAAGGAAAGCTTGATGGAATTGATCTAATCCAGCTAGCAGTTGCTGAGATGAAGGTGAAGGAGCAAAGGAGAAAAATTGATGAAAGGATGCAACAGGTGTTTGGCTCTACAACTTCAAAATCATTATCTGTGAAACATAGCACAAAGGTTGAGCCAATCATTATGGAGCACAAGCCAGTAAGGAGAAATAAGGTTGGAGAAACTTCCTTCAGGAATTTGAAACCCATGGTACTCAAGCCATCCACTAGATTCAACAGGGACTCTACAAAGAACCCTCTAAACCTTGGTCAACCAAAAGAAGTGGATTTTCCTCTTCCAAAACTTGATGAAGACAAAGTTTTGGGTGGTAGCATCATAAAGCACAAAGAGACCAATGATGTAGTGGAAAGAATGAATATGGCTATCATTTATAGAGAGGAAAAGAGTATCTGTGTGATGCAAGGACATCCCAAATTCTCAAAAGCCAAGAGGGAAGAAACCATGAGGTTAAAGGAAGAAGCTAAAAAGCTGAAGGCTGACAAAAGAGCACAAGCAAAGCTTGAAAAACAGCTAAAGTCAAGTTAGGATGAAGAAAAGAAGAAGATTGAAGACAAGAGTGAAGAAGACAAGATTGAAAGCAGAAATGTGGATATGGGGAATGTGTTTGGTGAGAATGTGGAGGAAAGAAAGGAATGGCAGAAAGGGAACAGAAAGAAGGCCAATGCAATAAGGAAGAGTGAGGATGACACTGTGGAGGCCCAATCAAAATCTAAACCACTACCTTCCAATCCTGAGCCTTTTATTGCTGATCCTAGTATAAATGTCCATGGTGAACCAATCATCCCTAAAGAGAAACTAATTGATTGGGACACCATCAACTTGCCTACCTTCCTAACTACCTCTCCACCACCAAAAAAACTGAAAAGAAAATCCAAATCAACACCTCCCCCAACCTTAAGTAAATTCACTCAGAAATACAAACCTAAGCCTAAGCCACAAGCCTCAAAGGATGATTATGTTCACATTTGTGACATAAAAGAGTTTACAGATATTGAACTCTATCTGGATGAGCTGGAGGAAGTTAGGGGAATAAGTGCATACAAACAGCTCCCAGAAAGACTAGTGTTCAAATATAAAGGAAGTGAGGAAATGACTTGGCCTCTTCAAAGAATTCTGAATGAAGGCTATTCTACCTTGGTTAGAGTCTACTCAGCTATCAAAAGGGATTCTGGCTTTACCAGAACTGCCAAAACTGAGATTCTCAACAAGATTGCCAGCATAAGGAAAACTTGGTGGGAGTCTAATTCCTTGCCTAGAACATTACTCATACCTGAGCATGGAATTACAATTCATAAATCACCTAATTGGTTGATGGAGTTCAGAGACAATAAGGAGTCAGAATATTTTTCAGACTTGAAGACCAGCTTAAAATTACCAGTAATGAAACTCTCAAAGACATGCAGTCTAAGTTGGATATTAGTGAAAAAGATGAAGCTGAATTCTACAGACAACTCCAACTTCAAGTAGAGGAAAATGACAGGAGGCTAGGGAAGAAAATAAGGGATCAAAGGAAAAGAAAATAATCTGCTCAGCCTAAAGGGGCATCCTTGGAAATAATGTAATTCTTCAATTCTATCTCAGTACATACACTTTTGCAGCACTTTTGAATTTCTACTTGATTTCAGTTCATATATTTGTTAAGTGTTTTGTTATCATCAAGTTAAACCCAAATTTATGCCTACAATTCTAGTAGACATAAATAGGGGGAGATTGTTAGGAATATGTGTATTAGTTTGATGATAAGTTAAACAAAACACTTAAGTAGAAATCTAGTGTTTGTAGCCTCAACGGATAAGACCATTCTGGCTATCCGTTGATGGAGTAGCTTTACTTAGAAATAAGTTTAGTATTGTAGCTCATTTCAGTTTCTGTATTTAAGTTATAATTCTTAGATGTTGTGGGAAATTATAAATCATGTTGACTACTAGTGGATATGCAAATAGGAGGTCTAATTGTAAATATTTCATGCCTTGTAATTTTGTATAAATGAAGTAGTATCAACTGATAAATTAGAGGCCTTCAACGGATGAGAAACAAAGCTTCAACGAATGAGAAACAAAGCTTCAACGGATGTCTCTAAAGCTTCAACGGATAACATCCATCAACGGATGAGTGCATCAATGGATAAAGCTTCAACTGCTAGTGCATCAACGGATAAAGCTTCAACTGATAAAGCATCAATGGATAAAACCATCAACGAATGAAAGCTTCAACGGATGCTATGTTCAATAGCAGTTGACAGTGACAATTCATGAGCTGACAGAGGCGCATGGGTTGACATAGACAATTGGAATGTGGTAGTCTCTTGGAGGAATCAAGAAAATGCAGCATTTCCATTCTGGTGCAAACAAGGAAGTATTCAAAGATTCACAGTTTATCCTAGATTGCATTGGATAGAGAAATAAAGAAGAAACATGTGAAGAACCTTTTTAATTGTATTTGTACTTTTGTCTTCACTTGTAATCTTGGTGATATATAAACCAAGTTGCAGCTAGTAATTAGAGTGTAAATTTTCCAGAGCTGTATAGAAAAACATAGAGAGAAAATCATCTAGTTTGTACTAGGACGCAGCTGTGACCAATTCTTTTGAATCACAGATTTTCTGAAATACACATCTCTGGTGGAACAACAAATCCACCAGAAAAGTTTTTAAAGCCTTTGTGTTCTTTACATTTGTGTTTTGAATATATATATGTCTGCACCTGCTCAAAGCAATTCACACACAACTGTTCATCAAAACACTTAGCCTTTGAAACTGCTCAAAACTTGAAAAAGTTTTGAGATTTACATTCAACCCCCCTTCTGTAAATCTCATTGTTAGTTCCTTGGGAATAACATAATGTATTTTCATCAGCAAGAAAACCAATGAAGTTGCTCTAAAAGGGGCAAGGAAAGGAAGCTTGTTTGTTGCAGACTTGGACTCAACAAATGAGGATGAAATTTATTGCTTCTACACCAAGGCATCCATAGAGCAAAGCAAGTTATGGCATAAGAAACTCTTACATCTAAACTACAAGACAATCAACACTCTGGTCAAGAAAGAGTTGGTGAGAGACATGCCAAAAATAGAGTTTCCTCAAATTGAAGTCTGTGAAGCCTATCAGAAAGGAAAAATGAAAAGATCAAGTCACAAGTCAAAAACTATGAATTCCATAAGTGCACCATTGCAACTTATTCACATGGACTTGTTTTGGCTAGTAAATGTCTTATCAATTTCAAGAAACAAATATGCACTTGTGATGGTGGATGATTTCTCAAGATACACTTGAGTAGAATTTATGCACTCTAAAGATGAGACTCCAAACATCATAATTGAACACATAAAGAAGATAGATAAACAGGCTAAAGATTAAAATTGTGTAAAAAGATTGAGAAGTAATAATGGGACAGAATTCAGAAATGCAATATTAAGTGAATTCTACAAAAACAAAGGCATTGTTCAAGAGTTCACTGCTGCTAGAACACCTCAACAAATTAGGGTAGTCGAGAGAAAGAACAAAACATTAGTAGAAGCTGCAAGAACAATGCTGCAAGATGCCAATCTGCCAACTAGTTTTTGTGAAGAAGTTGTTAATGCTGCATGTTACACTCAAAACAGATATCTCATTAACAAGGTTCATGAAAAATCACCTTACTCAATCATGTCTAAGAGAAAGCCTACAGTAAAGCATCTTCATGTGTTTGGAAGCAAGTGTTACATTTTAAAAGACAACTCTGAATATGTGTGAAAATTGACTCAAAGGTTTTTGAAGAAATTTTTCTGGGATATTCATTGGAGAGAACTGCCTACAAGGTCTATGTAATTGATTAAAAGAAAATTATGGAGAGCACATACGTAAATTTTGATGATGACAAGTGTCCAAGCGTGGTATGCCTTAATGAAAATGAAGCTGAAGCCCTTGCATTTGAAAATCTCAACATTGACAGTGATTCTGATGAAGAAGCTGAAGTCATTGTAAAATAGATAATGAATGAAGAGACTACTGAACAGGAAAATCATGGAAATAGAAGCTCATATCAAACACCTGAATTTGATAGCACAAACTCAGGGGGAGTGTGATGCCCTCCGAACCCGGGTCAGACGTTTGGGGCTCATAACACACACACACATACAATATATATATAAACCTGTATATAAAATATTATAGACCCTTCTTTACATAACCACGGATCGCAACAGGTTAAAGTATGAAAATAAGCCATAACCTTTACTTTTATTACATCGTACCAAATCCTAACTAGTTCAACATACAACTGATAATGGTATCATTCTTACGATCTTGCATAACTCATCTACAATATAAAGCTCCTGCTAGCTCGATCCAACTTAACCCGGAATCCTAGCTCGCACTATGGACAGGGAATCCTCGTTAACAATAATTTCCTTTTCAACTGTTGAAAACATAAAAAGGTTTGCAAGAGTGAGATAACTAGCTCAGCAAGTCATAATAACAATAACTGAGGTTAAACAATGATCGATTGAAATGATTCAGAAGAATCAAGTTTCTGGATAAGCAATGATTAGAATTGGATATTCACTTTTCATTTTAAAAACCAAGGTTAGGCTGTTGATCAGTCACGCACTAACCCCGAGTAAGGCACACAACTCTGCTCTCTATACTGGATCCAAGGCACGCATTGGCCTAATATGACCAAAAATCTGGTCTGACCACGAATCTGGTCCATATTTATAAAACCATCCAATTTTAAAATGATTCAATATGATAACCATTGTAATTCAAAAAAGCAGAATCATAATTAACATTGATAAATCATTTATCTTAGAATATAAAACATCTCATGAGCATCACCAGGGTATATCAAGGTATATATATGAAGAACGACTTCAAGCCTGCTGAAGAATCAGGTATTTGATGAACAATGGTGCAATGATAATACATGATATAAATCTTTGATGTTATAGGGTATTATAGGGTATTTAAGTTTCTGCATGCTCAAGTAATTCTGTTTCAGTATTTTTTTAATGGTGGGTATGTATTTGTGGAGCAGTATTGTATTTCTTTGGTTTAGTATATGGGAAATCAACCGTCAGTAGTTTATAAGAAATAAGGCTTACAGTTCAAGTTCAATGATATGATCAGGGTTCAAGGTTGAATAATTTAAAGCGCTTGCAATATAAAATTAGACTTACTTTGAATACTAACAACATGTTATGAGAAAGTTCAGAAATATTTACAATTTATATCAAGAAAGGTTCAGAAGTACTTGCCTTATCACAGATGATTTCCAACCTTACTTGTACTCATCTAATAGTTCTACTCATCAATCACTTTTCTTCTTTTTCTATACATTGCCACTATTCATCAATCATTTGCCTTCTTTTTCTACGCTTCAGTTCTGTTTACGGATCACTGGCTTTCTTTTATATGCCTCGCTTACTCTGCTAGGCATCACAAGTATCTATCAATATTCAGTCTCATATTATTCTAATCGTCACATAGACGTCATAAGCTTTTATCTACCATTCGTTTTACCAAAATCCGATTTACAGATTGAAAGTTATGACCAAAACAGTCAAACAATAACCACATAGGCATATAACACATCAATTAGATAGCACGTAGCACATAGCACGCAAGATATTCAATCAAAATAATTTTTCAAAGAAGATTCGGGGTTTAAATGATTTTCCAGATATTTAGTACGAAATTTTAAATATTTTTCGAAATTAAAACGGGTCTCCGAATCATTTTATAATTAAATAATAGGGTTCGAACGTCCTAATCTGACTTTAAATTTATTTAATAATAATTATCGAGCCTTGAAAACAATTTAAAATAATGTTTTAAAGCTCGAAACTATTTTTTGGAATTTTTAAATCCAAATAAATAATTAAATCTAATCAAATAATCAATTAAAATTAATTACTAACTAATTAAACTAATTAATAAATTAATATTTAAATTAATTGACTAATTAAATAATTAATTATCAATTAAAATTAATCAATAAAATAATTAAGATTTATTTTTAAATTAAAAATAATTTTCAGAAAATAAATAATGAATTTTGGAATTATTTTAAACTAATAAAAATCAATTTCTGAAAATAAATATTAACAGAATATCATTTTTATAAGTTTTATAAACAGGAATCTAACATTTGTAAAATTCTGAAACTTCAGTGATTGAATTGCAAAAACAGGTTTTGAGAATTGTTTTTGGAAAAATTTGGATCAAAACCGGGTCAAACCCCGGGTCAAAATCGACTCGAACGGGACACCCAATAGTTAAAGAACTCGTCGGACAACTGCAGAATCCTGTGGCCGGAAAATAATCCGGCGAGGCTCGATTTCGACAAAAACAGGGTTGTTGGACTCGATTCCTATGGGATTTTTATTCTATTTCACTCCAGGAACTCAAATCACACCACCAACAATTCAAACGTTCCCTGTAATTCAAAATCTGGCTAAAAGTTCTTAAAAATTGGCGAAAAGTTCAAGAACTGGATGAAAACTATCCAGGAATCGTTTGATGCTTTATTATATACCAATAGATTGCAAATCAAGCAAGGAACACAACCCAATCATCCAAATCAACTAATAACCCCTAACGAAGAAACGCCTAATTTCAATTAAGAACATTCATACTATATAAACCCTAATTCAATTAATATGAAGATCAAACCCCTTTTTCTATATGTTATCGAACTCTAAATTCATTATATAATATACCAAAATGATCAGGAAGAAAAGATCTACATGATTCAAGCATCAAATCACACAAACAACATCAAGAACAAAAAATCCTATTTTAATCATTAAATAATTCGAATTAAAATAATTAAATAATAAAATCACCTTGATTTCTGCACTGAAATGGTTGATTGATTATGAAAGAACTTTTCGAGAGCTTCGATTTGATATATAGCACACTTGATTTTGAATTCGATAACGCCTTCGTTTGTGAGTTTAATTTTCAAGAACGCAGTGTTTTTAGGGGGTTTTCTCTGTATTTTATCGGTTTCTACTGATTTATTATGATTATACAAATAAAATGAAATAAGAAATAGGCTATTTATATATATGGAATATTAATACACGTTGGATCGTGTTGGATCAAAAAATAAGTTACTTAGCCGCTAAGTAACTGCAAAAACGATCCGATTGGATAATGTTTTGGATAACTATCAATTGATTTGGATAAGTATTGAAACTTTGGTATAATTATCATGACCGGACTTCTTATAAAACATTTTAAACGAAGATAATGTTATCGAAATGATTATCGTATCGAAAATTTTGCGCCGGGACGCGTACGGGTCAAACCGTAATCCAGATCGAAAAAGTCAAAACACAGAAAATGTCCGGAATTATTAGATTAGGTTAGAAAGGAGTTGTTCGAAGAGTTTCGGGTTGTAAAAATGTAAAAACGGTTAAAGTTGGTCGTAGTTTTGTAATTATTCAAAAATATAATTAATAAATTTATAAAACTTTATAAAATCATATACCACTCCAAAAATTACTAGAAAAATATCACAATTATCTATATTTTATTCTGGACATAATTAAAATTAACATACCTATACTTTACCACATATAAACATCCACATATCAACACCAATCATTAGATAATTCACCAAAAATCATATAATAATCACATAATAATTATTTATCGATAAAAATAATTACACGCTATATCCCAGATATTAAATTCTCCCCCTTAAAAGGATTCTGTCCTCAGAATTACACTAAGAATTAGATAATGATACATCCAAGTATCTCACTTCCATTTTCTCGGGTTGATCTGTAGCGCCCCCAAATCCGGGGTCAGAGGATTTGGTTGTCACTATAAAACTTCAATCCAAATCAACCTGTTTAATCAATAAACAAATGTCAGCGGAAGATATTTAGCATAAATGACCCCAACTAATCCAAGATCTTTTAAGGTTACAGTTCTAGAAACAAGAATTCCAAATTTCAACAATAATTTTTCACTTTCTTTTAAAACTCTTTTTAACAAAAACCAACTCAAAACTAAACCCACTAGTATAACTTCGAAATGAAGTATACTAGGCATAAATAAAATACACAACTATAATATAATATAATATAAACAACTTTATACAATAAAACTTACACTAGTCCGCAAACCCTGGACCAACCACCTTCCAAAAGCTTCTTCTTTGCTTCCTCGAATTACGCAGCTAAACAGCGCAAGCTAAACCTCACTGGAGGTTAAATTTAAAAACAGGCAAGTATGAGCGAAAGAAATGCTCAGCAAGATCATTATGACAAATATAGGGTCGTTTTGATATAAAACCGACATCTGCATTAGAGCAGAACATTTGAAATCATAATTGCTGAATTATAAAACTTTAGTTGAGGAATCCCAGAATTGATTCCTTAATCGTATTCAAAACCATTTGGATATTTTTGAGCGAAATGCTTCAGCAATACTTTGAATCTTGACGAGAGCAAAGCTCGTAAAACAGTGTTTACGGAAATATCGTAAACCATAATAACATGAAACAAAGATTATGGATTGAATCATAAACTTTACTCAAAACCGAACTCTGGAAATTAATACTTATTTTGCCGTCATATCAAATTAGATATCAATACGAACTTTGATGCTCACAACATCCCATACTGAAGTCAACATCAATCATCTATACCAATACCACCTTTGATATTTAACAACAACAAGTATCAGCATAAATCACAATCTGAATCAAAACTGTATTTTACCATTATTCCAAAACAGAAACAGTTGATAAATCATTTATGCTATGATTATCAAAATAATAACGAATTTTAGATATCTATTTAGAGTGGAACCAATTATGCACTATGTTGTTCCTGATGATCAGTCACGAAATAACACCGGTATCCCGCAGCCATACCGTAAATATAGGTACTACCCGTATCCCGCAGCCATACGTACCTATAGGGTGCCAGAAAAGACATAACAAGCCTTGTAAGATATTACACTTCCGTATTACACTTCTGTATAATAGCTCACGCTGGACCGATACCTTGGCCTCTTACGCAACCAGTAACCATCCAATCTTAAAACCTTTTATTGAAAAGGGGTCATAATATTCGACACCCGAAATAATTTTATTCCCCCAATTCTTGGGTAGGAATATTCGCAACCAAATCACTTTTCTCAAAATCCAAAACATTTATAAATCCGATAATTGGATAAGTAAAATCACTTAGCTATTCTGATCATAGAATAGCAGAAGAATACTTGCATAAACAGAATCATTTAATTCAGCGATATGTAAAACATTTATCTATCTTGAACTGAATAGGGAAAGCAATACTTGCATGATACGATTCAAAATAAATATCACTTGAACAATAAGTGATGATAGAAATACTTGCATAATATGATTCGAAATAAACGTCACTTGAACGATAAGTGAAGTCAGAGGTACTTGCCTTTGAGATTTAGCAGTTAGTCACACTCGCAAACACGCATCTATTCTGACATTCTGTCTCAAGACATCACCGTCCTTCTTTTCAACTTTTGACTGATATGCTGCTCCTGCGATTGCTAGAAGCCAGATACCCAATACCATTACATTTCATTCTTTATCCAACGTCTTGTCCCGATCAACTCGAGAGATCCGCATCTATAATTAAAAGATATAGCTTTAATTGTCTAATCGATAACCACTCGACGAACTACGCGACAAAAGCCTATCGTCTACCCATACGATAGCCCACACATAAATATAACAGACAAACATAAGACTCTTGACCCACGTACGCATGTAATTCACATAGCATGTAAACACGTAACTCACGTATCACGTAAATCATATAGCACATGCCTCGGTTCGTCAAAAGGGTCGACTCGGTATGTTTAAAACAGAAATCGGGCCAAAAATATGATTTATCGATCAAAACTTGACTCAGAATAACTTATAAAACAAGCAAACTTTAGAAACAAAAGGATTTGAGTCTCGAAAGTATTTTTATTGAAAGCGAAATATTTTTCTGAATCTAGAGGCGTTCGTTTCGTATTAAACGGACGAACGGTTTATTTTCTACGAATAAAATAAGGATTAAATGAGAATAAATCAATTAATAATAATATTAATTAATTTTTAAATATCAAAATATAATTTTGAAAAGCTTAAAAACAATTTATAGGAATTATTTGAATTAATTATAAATAATTGTATTTTATTTAACTATTTATAAATAAAATTAATTGATTGAATGAATTAATCAATTAATTGAATCTATAAATAATCAATTTAAATAAATTATAAATAATTAAACAAATATAGATTTTTGAAAATAATAAAAGAAATAATTTTTATAATTTAAGTAAATAATTTTGAGAATTTAAAACAATAATTATATGATTTTTGAAATTAACAATAAATGATTTTTGAAAATATAATTTAAATTTCGAATTATTTTAAAACAGAAAATTATACAAACACAACTTGATTTTCAGAATACAGGAAAAAAGATTCAACAGCGGCGATTTGGGGGGGCTCTCGCCGGACTCGTGAGGAAGACGACCGGCTACTCGCCGGTTTCTGGAAATGTTCCAGATTCCGGCCGAGTTCCGGCGTGTTTCTGACGAGTCGAACCCACCTCCAAAACTCACCGTTTTTACCCATTTTCAGCTCCAATTAACTCTAAATCCTTCATACAGTTCAACTATACCCACAACAATCACAGACCATCCCCACGTCGATTTCTTCGACGAAACTATGCAAAAATCCGGTCACAACAACCGAGTTCTCCGATCAACTCCCCAATTCATTCAGATCTTAACCAAAAACAACACCACGTATGTCAAATCGAAGCTCAGGATACGTATAATTGAATCAAATGATCAAAATCAACAGCAAATTCATGAACAATCCAAAAATTGAAAATAAAGAAACAATTAAAACAAATAACTTCGACTTAGCTTTCTGGAACAAAATCAACATAAAATTAACAAGAATCTACTCAACAGATCAAGGTGAAGCTATTACCATCATCCATAACATTCAAAAACCCCCAGAAATTCAAGAACTCGAATTCAAGTTTATGAACATAAAAAATCGAATTTACAATTCGATTACCTTCTGTTACTAAAATTGATATAAACGCAGAGAGCTCGATGATAGCTTTAATTCTGTTACTCGAGCTTTGAAAACGGAGATTCGAATCATCCTCAAACGATTGATTGATTTCCCAGAGCTCAAGAACACAACCCTCACCCCCAAATCATTATTTTCTAATTTCTAATTATTTAGCATAATTATGAAAATAAAGTAGTAAATCCACTATTTATATTTTCTGAAGATAAATACCCTAATAATCAATTAAGGGTGTTTTTATTCCCTAATTAAAATAATTAAGCCCAAAAATAATAATTATGGGGAATAATTTTAAAACAGTAAAATATAAAGTTCGCATCAAAATTCCCCAAAAATAGCGAATAATTCGAAAATGCAGAAATACTAGGTATTTAAAACACGAATGATTTTATAAAAATAAAAACATGGATTTTGTGGGGTTTGACGTCCCGGTGGGGTCCCGGTCCGTTTATTTTCGAAAACAAAAACGATACTTAAATTAATAAAAACCCAAACACGCATAAAATACATTCAAATGCACATAAACGAGATAAAACAAATACCTCGATAAGGACGCAAATAAACACGCATCCCAATTACGGATCGATTCGTATAAATGCAATTTAAACACGTAACAAGTATCACATTGGATCATATCGGATCCGAAAATACATTACCTAGCCGCTAAGTAACTATATAACGATACAATTTAATATTAGATTTGGATAATTATCAAAACAGAGCTTCCTGTAAAATACTTTATACAAAAATAAGACGATAATGTCTCGCCTTTTGAAAATATGGATTTTTATCGATCTATAAAATGATTTGCGTATCAAAAATTTTGCGCCGGGCCTCATACAGTCCGTAATCCGGATCGAAAAAGTCAAAACATGGAAAATGTCCGGAATTACCAGATTAGGTTAGGAAGGAGTTTTCGGAAGAGTTTCGGGTTGTAAAAACGCAAAAACAGTTGAAGTTGGACGATTCCCGGCTTTATAAAATAGTTTTGTAATTACTCAGAAAATAATTAATAAATACACAAATCATTATAAAATCATCTAACAGTTCAAAAATTACCAGAAAAATATTACAATTATCTATATTTCATTTTGGACATATAAAAATTCAAATACTCAAATAATATCACATCTAAACACCCAAACATCCATTCCACTTATCAGATAATTCACCAAAATTCACATAAAATCACATAAATAATTCCAAATAATTATAATAATAATATTTGAAAAAATGGGATATTAAAATCTACCCTCCGTATAAGGATTCCGTCCTCAAAATTAGCAGAAGAAAGCACTAAGGGTTTTTTAACCAACTTTCCATTTCCAAATAACCTCAATTTTCCATAATCTCAAATAAATCTTGTATTCCTTGTATAATAAAACTCTTACAGGAGTTTCACTGTGCACCACTGTTCCATTTACACCCTTTGACCAATTCTTCAATAGAATTACTTTTTACTGATCGCGAGAAAGAAGAATAGAAAGAAAGATAGAGAGAAGAAAAGAAAGATAAATAAAGAGAGAAATAAAGGAACATATTGACTTCGCTATACGCCCCTGATATTTTAATCGCATTGCATTCCACTGTCGTCCTTGGTAATTCCATCACTGCGCTTTACCTTGACTTGACCAAGATAACTCAGCTTAACTTGATTGGCATACCTTTGAATATTTGAGATGATAAAATCATAGAATTTCAAAGAGAAAAGAATTTCATGTCATCACAGGATAGAATCTGAATTTGAGAAAAATATTGTTGAAATGAAAGAATAACTGAGAGATCAATATGATCAAATGAACTTGGTATTGCGTGTCCAAATTAAGACACTACTAAAGGTTGTTAACCTTCTTGTAGTCACAACACACACACAAGTGATGGCGTCCCATCCAACTCCTATCACACAGACAGGTATACCTTGTGTCCCTTATATTTAAGGTTGTTCATCTCAGTCAGAATAAAAGAATATCAACGGAATTCAAAATCAAATGAATAAAACTGAAAAGATTTCAAAGCTGATATTTCTGAAGGAAATGAAATCCAGAGAACAAAATTATGTCACCAAATGAGCAAATGGTATCACATCATCAAGAAACTATCCACCAAATAAGAAAAGTGGAATTAAATTATCATAACTTGACAGAGCTATCAAAACCTGAAAAATAGGCTTCATGACAACCTCTGGCACATTTAAAACACAGTTATGATTGAAAATGAGTGTTAGGGAATATATCCTCTAACAATTACTTCTTTTTAAGAGATGTCAAAAGGAATTATAGAAAGAGAAGGTATTGCCAAGTCTTAATATTTATCTTCAATTTGAACTCTCCAGTTGAATCGTCACCCACTTTTAGACACTTCTTCACGTTCCAAGGATATCGATAATCTCCATCGTCGTCGAATCGTAGTCTCGAAAGATTCCACAATAGAAGTTTGCAGCTTTCCGGAGTTCCATCCAGCTCAGCACAATCATCTCAAACGAATGCGACTATCTTAACTTATTTGTTGGTACTATATCCAATAGTCCAACAGGAACTCGATATGAGCTCAAACGTCCTCACATAGCTATACACACTCCTACACACTCTCGTTTCTAGTTTACTATAACCTCAGCTCTGATACCAACCTGTAACGCCCCCAAATCCGGGGTCAGAGGATTTGGTCGTCACTATAAAACTTCAATCCAAATCAACCTGTTTAATCAATAAACAAATGCCAGTGAAAGATATTTAGCATAAATGACCCCAACTAATCCAAGATCTTTTAAGATTACAGTTCTAGAAACAAGAATTCCAAATTCCATTAATAATTTTTCACTTTCTTTTGAAACTCTTTTTAACAAAAACCAACTCAAAACTAAGCCCACTAGTATAACTTCGAAATGAAGTATACTAGGCCTAAATAAAATACACAACTATAATATAATATAATATAAACAACTTTATATAATAAAACTTACACTAGTCTGCAAACCCTGGACTAACCACCTTCCAAAAGCTTTTTCTTTGCTTCCTCGAATTACGCAGCTAAACAGCGCAAGCTAATCCTCACTGGAGGTTAAATTTAAAAACAGGCAAGTATGAGCGAAAGAAATGCTCAGCAAGATCATTATGACATATATATGGTCGTTTTGATATAAAACTGACATCTGCATTAGAGCAGAACATTTGAAATCATAATTGCTGAATCATAAAACTTTAGTTGAGGAATCCCAGAATTGATTCCTTAATCGTATTCAAAACCATTTGGATATTTTTGAGCGAAATGCTTCAGCAATACTTTGAATCTTGACGAGAGCAAAGCTCGTAAAACAGTGTTTACGAAAATATCGTAAACCACAATAACATGAAACAAAGATTATGGATTGAATCATAAACTTTACTCAAAACCGAACTCTGAAAATTAATACTTATTTTGCTGTCATATCAAATTAGATATCAATACGAACTTTGATGCTCACAACATCCCATACTGAAGTCAACATCAATCATCTATACTAATACCACCTTTGATATTTAACAATAACGTAAGTATCAGCATAAATCACAATCTGAATCAAAACTGCATTTTACCATTATTCCAAAACAGAAACAGTTGATAAATCATTTATGCTATGATTATCAAAACTATAACGAATTTTAGATATCTATTTAGATTGGAACCAATTATGCACTATGCTGTTCCTGATGATCAGTCACGAAACAACACCGGTATCCCGCAGCCATACCGTAAATATAGGTACTACCCGTATCCCACAGCCATACGGTACCTATAGGGTGCCAGAAAAGGCATAACAAGCCTTGTAAGATATTACACTTCCGTATTACACTTCTGTATAATAGCTCACGCTGGACCGGTGCCTCGGCCTCTTAAGCAACCAGTAACCATCCAATCTTAAAACCTTTTATTGAAAAGGGGCCATAATATTCGACACCCGAAATAATTTTATTCCCCCAATTCTTGGGTAGGAATATTCGTAACCAAATCACTTTTCTCAAAAACCAAAACATTTATAAATCCGATAATTGGATAAGTAAAATCACTTAGCTATTCTGATCATAGAATAGCAGAAGAATACTTGTATAAACAGAATCATTTAATTCAGCGATATGTAAAACATTTATCTATCTTGAACTGAATAGGGAAAACAATACTTGTATGATACGATTCAAAATAAATATCACTTGAACAATAATTGATGATAGAAATACTTGCATAATATGATTCGAAATAAACGTCACTTGAACGATAAGTGAAGTCAGGGGTACTTGCCTTTGAGATTTAACAGTTAGTCACACTCGCAAACACGCATCTATTCTGACATTCTGTCTCAAGACATCACCTTCCTTCTTTTCAACTTTTGACTGATATGCTGCTCATGCGATTGCTAGAAGCCAGATACCCAATACCATTCCATTTCATTCTTTATCCAACGTCTTATCCCGATCAACTCGAGAGATCTGCATCTATAATTAAAAGATATAGCTTTAATTGTCTAATCGATAACCACTCGACGAACTACGCGACAAAAGCCTATCGTCTACCCATACGATAGCCCACACATAAATATAACAGACAAACATAAGACTCTTGACCCACGTACGCATGTAATTCACATAGCATGTAAACACATAACTCACGTATCACATAAATCATATAGCACATGCTTCAGTTCATCAAAAGGGTCGACTCGGTATGTTTAAAACTGAAATCGGGCCAAAAATATGATTTATCGATCAAAACTTGACTTAGAATAACTTATAAAACAAGCAAACTTTAGAAATAAAAGGATTTGGGTCATCAAAGTATTTTTATTGAAAGCGGAATATTTTTCTGAATCTAGAAGCGTTCGTTTCGTATTAAACGGACGAACGGTTCATTTTCTAGGAATAAAATAAGGATTAAATGAGAATAAATCAATTAATAATAATATTAATTGATTTTTAAATATCAAAATATAGTTTTGAAAAGCTTAAAAACAATTTTTAGGAATTATTTGAATTAATTATAAATAATTGTATTTTATTTAACTATTTATAAATAAAATTAATTGATTGAATGAATTAATCATTTAATTGAATCTATAAATAATCAATTTAAATAAATTATAAATAATTAAACAAATATAGATTTTTGAAAATAATAAAAGAAATAATTTTTATAATTTAAGTAAATAATTTTGAGAATTTAAAACAATAATTATATGATTTTTGAAATTAACAATAAATGATTTTTGAAAATATAATTTGAATTTCGAATTATTTTAAAACAGAAAATTATACAAACACAACTTGATTTTCAAAATACAGGAAAAAAGATTCAACAGCGGCGATTTGGGGGGGATCTCGCCGGACTCGTGAGGAAGACGACCGACGACTTGCCGGTTTCTGGAAATGTTCCAGATTCCGGCCGAGTTCCGGCGTGTTTCTGACGAGTCGAACCCACCTCCAAAACTCACCGTTTTTACCCATTTTCAGCTCCAATTAACTCTAAATCCTTCATACAGTTCAACTATACCCACAGCAATCACAGACCATCCCCATGTCAATTTCTCCGACGAAACTATGCAAAAATCCGGTCACAACAACCGAGTTCTCCGATCAACTACCCAATTCATTCAGATCTTAACCAAAAACAACACCACGTATGTCAAATCGAAGCTCAGGATACGTATAATTGAATCAAATGATCAAAATCAACAGCACATTCATGAACAATCCAAAAATTGAAAATAAAGAAAAAATTAAAACAAATAACTTCGAGTTAGCTTTCTGGAACAAAATCAACATAAAATTAACAAGAATCTACTCAACAGATCAAGGTGAAGCTATTACCATCATCCATAACATCCAAAAAACCCCAGAAATTCAAGAACTCGAATTCAAGTTTATAAACATAAAAAATCGAATTTACAATTCGATTACCTTCTGTTACTAAAATTGATATAAACGCAGAGAGCTCGATGAGAGCTTTAATTCTGTTACTCGAGCTTTGAAAACGGAGATTCGAATCATCCTCAAACGATTGATTGATTTCCCAGAGCTCAAGAACACAACCCTCACCCCCAAATCATTATTTTCTAATTTCTAATTATTTAGCATAATTATGAAAATAAAGTAGTAAATCCACTATTTATATTTTCTGAAGATAAATACCCTAATAATCAATTAAGGGTGTTTTTATTCCCTAATTAAAATAATTAAGCCCAAAAATAATAATTATGGGGAATAATTTTAAAACAGTAAAATATAAAGTTCGCATCAAAATTCCCCAAAAATAGCGAATAATTCGAAAATGCAGAAATACTAGGTATTTAAAACAAGAATGATTTTATAAAAATAAAAACATGGATTTTGTGGGGTTTGACGTCCCGGTGGGGTCCCGGTCCGTTTATTTTCGAAAACAAAAACGATACTTAAATTAATAAAAACCCAAACACGCATAAAATACATTCAAATGCACATAAACGAGATAAGACAAATACCTCGATAAGGACGCAAATAAACACGCATCCAAATTACGGATCGATTCGTATAGATGCAATTTAAACACGTAACAAGTATCACATTGGATCATATCGGATCCGAAAATACATTACCTAGCCGCTAAGTAACTATATAACGATACAATTTAATATTAGATTTGGATAATTATCAAAACAGAGCTTCCTGTAAAATACTTTATACAAAAATAAGACGATAATGTCTCGCCTTTTGAAAATATGGATTTTTATCGATCTATAAAATGATTTGCGTATCAAAAATTTTGCGCCGGGCCTCATACAGTCAAACCTTAATCCGGATCGAAAAAGTCAAAACACGGGAAATGCCCGGAATTACCAGATTAGGTTAGGAAGGAGTTTTCGGAAGAGTTTCGGGTTGTAAAAACGCAAAAACAGTAGAAGTTGGACGATTCCCGGCTTTATAAAATAGTTTTGTAATTACTCAGAAAATAATTAATAAATACACAAATCATTATAAAATCATCTAACAGTTCAAAAATTACCAGAAAAATATCACAATTATCTATATTTCATTTTGGACATATAAAAATTCAAATACTCAAATAATATCACATCTAAACACCCAAACATCCATTCCACTTATCAGATAATTCACCAAAATTCACATAAAATCACATAAATAATTCCAAATAATTATAATAATAATATTTGAAAATATGGGATATTACATGATCCCTCAACCTTGCAATTTTTCATAAATTTTAACTCGCAACATTAATCATTACTTAACAGCCTCTTGCTGACATCCTATTATATTAGTTGCTCATATAACTCCACTCAAGTCTCCATTTTATATGTAACGGATCTAAATTACTCTTCCTGAGTATACACATATAAACATCTTATGAACCTGCTAAACGTGTGGCGGTGAAGCCAACTCACTTACACTTATCCTGCCTATTTTACTGTCTCAAATGGACCAGCATAATGCATATTAATTCTCTTTTCTTTCTAATTCTAGTAATTCGTGCTCATGAACATTTCCAATAGTTTACTGGTTCTTGAACCTCATTCCCACGTGTTTCTTTGTTCAATTAACCTAGTTTGTAAACGCTTTCAATCGCATTCGAGGCTCTTTAATCGTTCCCTTAATCTTCTTGTCCAAAGGCAAATGATATACTGAAACCATGGCATATTCGATTTCTAACGTTCTCGAAATCACTCTAGAATTAAAAATTAACGAGAAAATCTCGACTGGATATGATTGACGCGCAAACTTATCATCATACTTTAATTTCCTTGAATCACAATCGAGTATATCTGCTGAGCGAAAATCTCTTGCTACTTAGAAGAAAATATACTAATCTGAGGGCATCACCCGCATATTCTAACCCATATTATCATTTATTTTGGTTCTAGGGAGTCCTCATACGAAACTGACTACAATGCTCTTCCTTGACGTCTAGTCACATATAACGCTTATTCTTTCTTTATGCCATATTATCAGAAAGTCTCCTTTAACATCTATGTCTTGTATCATATTCTTGGAGTAACTTGAATCCCTTGAGTTAGCGATGTTGAGCCAAATTCCTATCTTTTAGTTCTGTTTTATTTAATATCCGTTCATCTAGGAGGGGTATATACTATTCTGGTTCGACATAATTCATCGTATTCTGAATACTCCTGTCAAATCTCAAATCAAATAATATTGATTATTTACAATCAATTTCTGGATCTGATGACGTACCAAAATTTCTTCAAACAACAACTAACCCACTTATTGGATAACTGCTTATTAATAAAAAGAATGACTAGGTTTGGATAACCTATTGATAATGATTCAATTAACACTTTCCTCTCATTCTCTCTTCATGTCTGGTCACTAGATATTTTTTTTAGCCCTTGGAACCTAATCGTACTCCTGGGATGCATTCCCTATCTCAATTTACAAATGTTTCTTCAAATTCTTCACTTTTACTTCTGTCCCTTATAATATCCATATCTGACCTACATCATGGCATCTTATAATGTTTCTTTATCATCCTTTTGATCTCACCTTCTTTCCTATTTATGTCCTTCATTCTCATAGTTCACTATTTCTTCATAAAATAAGTGAGTCTTTCAATAGATTGTTCGGTTCTTTATCAAATAAATTATTCTCGTGGCTAACTATGGATCGAAATCTTTCAATTCATATACGTTACTATTATTATTAATTTCTACCATACGTCGGATACTTGTATTCACGAGTTTTCCGGTATGTTGGAGTAATTCTCATTACATCGTCATTCTATATTGGTATAACTTTATGTCCTTTAATAAAACCTTATTCCAGATGATAAAATCTCTTTGATTGTCTAGCAATATCCACATTGGTGTAGCTACTAATTTCTTCTTTATTCCACCTCCCTTTTTCCTTCCCTTCCTTCCTTCTCTTTGTTCTATCTTGAATCTTTAGTTCTTGAAAACATTCTTCTCACTCGTCTATACAGATAAATTTTTAATTCTCTTGTCAATTACAAAGGACATATTCATCCAAGTAAAGCCTCACATGCTTGCAGCAACTTCTGAATCCTACTGTTGTCCTTACTTCTTCCAACTTTCTCATTACTTTGATTTCGGATTTAAAAATCACATCATAATTTGACTTAATTTAATTGGAATCAATTTCCATCTAACTGACCATTAATTGGTAAAATTAACCAATTAATTCATATAATTGATCAATTGCACCAAGTGATGACTAGCTAAATGAAATCAAAGTCCAATTATATATAGTCGTATTGGCTGTAGCAACCTCTTTCAAAAACCGAGATCACAATTATTTAGAGTATCAATAGGAATATAAATATCACACGGAAGTATACCTTCTATCTTTAAAAAGTAGGGTATTTTCTGAAAATTTGGGCAGCATCTCCTTTATAATTGACTACCAGCCAGACTCATGCCGACACCAACAATCAATCAAACAACCAACAATCAACCCACAAGTAAGCCAATCAACTGCCATCTTCTAAACTCACCATTTCACCACCATATATAATACTATCTAGTATAACCCATATTTTAGTTCAACTTAAGATTATAGCGAACAATTCTTATTATACCATACCTTCTCCCATTTCTTCTGGTTATAACAGAATATCACTAATGAGTACAATTACAAATTATTTTAGAATTCTTCTAGTTTGTGTTTCAATTCAAGTTCTCTAATTAACAATTTATCTATCCTTGATAATATACACTTGTTCTTATTAGTTAACTTGTTCAACTTCTAATAACCAACACATGGTCTCAACCAATATTATAATAATCTTGTGAAATAATTTAATTATTTTTAAAGAATTACTTCTTAAGAATTTCCGCAGTTAAATCACCATAACTTCATCTCCGCTTATGTCTTTCCTTACTGAACCTTCTTCACGGGCTCAGTTATGAGCATCAAATTTACCATAACTCATTTACTTAAGTGGGAAAATCCAACCATTCCATGAAGAACAACCTTGAAGTTTATTCGTAACTAGAATTTCTTCAATCTTGATTCTTCATGATAAGCATCTCCCACATTATTGAGGTATGCTTCACCTTCACATGTATTAATCACTTATCTGGTTATTATTAAAAATTTCTTCATTCGCTTCTGCTGTCCAATCGATCATTTGCCTTATCTGGTATATGCAGCTTTACTCTGATTTCTATGGTTAATTTACCTCATACAGTTCGCTAACTACTCCAATTCATGCCAAAATCTCAGACTTGAAACGTATCATGTATACAGATTTTCGCCTTTGATTTGATGTCCTCATAACAACCACGTTATTGGCATAATGATTCTCCTTTGCACGTAAGTGTCCACCATTTATTGGCTTGCAATTATCCATACTCAACATGTAACTTTATCTGCTACACAGGATCATTTCACTTCCTTTTAAAACACTCAAGGAATAGACCTTACACAAGAAGGAAATTTGTGTATACGATTCTGACTGGAAACCTTTTATAAAGAATACCAGTACAAGGAAACAATCGGAAGGATCCATAAATCAATAAATCATAATTCAAGAAGAAAGAATGAATGATGATTTAGATATGAGTGAGACAACTATATTTGTACTCAAGATGGCCAGTCTTTCAAACTATATGGCATACAACACATGATTAGGTGGCATCCCACCATACTCTTCGTTATTTCGACAAAAAGTCACACCATAACACTGCTTATCTCAATTAAAAAATAAGACTTGAGGGAAAATGATTTTAAAAGGAATACAACAATTTCATTATCACCTCAGAGAGCTGATTATGAAAGAAGTTCATACTTTATTCAAGATTCATAAGAATATATAGTATTATAGAAAAGAATGATATCATTGGTCGCCAACCATATTTCATCTATTTACAGCTTCAACGCTTATTCGATCAATATATCCCATTCCGAGCCATATATTAACTTTAAAAAGTTCTCTGAAATGTCTTCTTAAATCGATCATTAGAATAAATTCCCATTGATTAGGCCTTGTATCTTTAGCATCGCGCTTCCATGTTTATAATTCGACCATATTTGCACTCTTACGAGATTTACAATCATAACTTTAAATTTTGCTTATGCTACTGATCATTCACCGTATCGACTCTTTTGTTAATAACATTCTTCCTTTAGAAAAGTCTGGAAATTTTCTCAATCTTCTTTGATCATACCCGGCTTCTTGTAAATCGACGTATTCTTTGAACTATAATAGTCTCAGAAATTGGATGAATAGTTTTTCCGTACATTTGTTCTATCATTAAACTTATCAAACAAGATTTGCACTCTTCTGTTAGGAACAATCAAATCTTCTCCATAATAGTGGGTCCACTTGGCCTTCTAAATGAACCATACTAACTTGTAGAACAAGTATTCTTTTGGATAAACTGAATCTTATAACAAACAAGAAACTCAATTAGTAGTTTGACAACCAAGTTTTTTTAACTTGTTTTGTTTAAAGGACTTTTAGAAAAATTTTGTTAAGGAAATCCCTTTTCAAAACTGTTTAAAATTTTGAAAATCATACACCTGGTCGTCATTACTATATAAGTTGGTTGTTATCCTTCTCAACAACTACAAGGTATCAAATTAGGGAAACAATCAGATAAGAGCCCATTCATTTCCATATATCTTCTACCCCTTATTGGGTCCATTTTTGACTTCATTGGTCAATAAAAACTCCAGTTACCGTTGCATATTATCTTATTCGTAACTTCACTTCTAGTCTTACATACCGGTAACACTCCCATCATCATCTCTTACGATTACTAAGTATAATAAGTCTATCCAGTAATCATTAAATCTATTTTATAAAATAAGTTCGACTAATATCACATCACATTACTACAATACGTATCATGTTTGGTCATAACATCATCATCTAATTCCAAGAAAACTCTCGATCTCCAATCTTCTCAAACTCCTTGAAAATCCAACTAGCTCACTCCACAAGATAATCATGGGTGGCATACTTACAAGTAGCTCCATATAACCTGGTAGTAGCTATCCTTCAGAATACATGAATCCTCTCTCTATGTTCCTTCTCACCTTTCTTAATACCTCGTGTACTCACCATATGTTGTATCTCTCGAATCCATCCTTATAATTGTTGTTACTTCATAAGACGAGTTTTAAACCGATGGAATAGATCATGGTGTAGGGTAGAGATAAAAGATGCGCTCACAGCTGAATATCCGGTAGAACCAGAATCAGCATGTGAGGGATCCTCGAATAGGTAGTCTCACATCAGGGGATGAGATAATAGCTTAAAAAGGTGCAACCGTCACAACATGAGGTGATATGGCTAACACTGGTGGAAGAGCAGAGCGTGAATCATATGATGGTCCTCCGACTGAAGGCTCCGAATGATCAGACGATCTCGGGATAAAGGAATATACCATCGCCACTATCTGAAAATCGCGTCACTAGATAAGAATCTCGAATCTCATCACGAATCATACCAAAACCTATTATACATTCACACTCAACTTCTCGATGTCCTACCTTTCTATTTCTTTATCCTTATCTTAACCCTCTATCAATTCCCGACAAACTAGGCTTGTTTCAGTGACTTATAACCTGTAGCTTTGATATCAAACCTGTGACGCCTTGCGAACCCGGGTCAGAAGTTTGGGGCTCACAACACACACACACAATATATAAACCTGTATATAAAATATTATATGCATTGACCCTTCTTTACACAAACACGGATCGCAACATGTTAAAGTATGAAAACAAGCCACAACCTTAACTTTTATTATATCGTACCAAATCCCAACTAGTTCAATTTACAACTAATAATGGTATCATTCTTACGATCTTGCATAATTCATCTACAATATAAAGCTCTTGCTAGCTCGATCCAACTTAACCTGGAATCCTAGCTCTCACTCTGGACTGGGAATCCTCATTACCAACAATTTCCTTTTCAACTGTTGAAAACATAAAAAGGCTTGCAAGAGTGAGCTAACTAGCTCAGCAAGTCATAATAACAATAACTGAGGTTAAACAATGATCGATTGAAATGATTCAGAAGAATCAAGTTTCTGGATAAGCAATGATTAGAATTGGATATTCACTTTTCATTTTAAAAACCAAGATTAGGCTGTTGATCAGTCACGTACTAACCCCGAGCAAAGCACACATCTCTACTCTCTATACTGGATCTAAGGCACACATTGGCCTAATATGACCACAAATCTGGTCCATATTTATGAAACCATCCAATTCTAAAACGATTCAATATGATAACCATTGTAATTCAATAAAATAAAATCATAATTAACATTGATAAAGCATTTATCTTGAAGCATAAAACATCTCATGAGCATCACCAGGGTATATCAAGGTATATATATAAAGAACGGCTTCAAACCTGTTGAAGAATCAGGTATTTGATGAATAATGGTGCAATGATAATACATTATATAAATCTTTGATGTTATAGGGTATTATAGGGTATTTAAGTTTCTGTATGCTCAAGTAATTCAATTTCAGTATTTTGTTTATGGTGGGTATGTATTTGTGGAGTAGTATTGTATTTGTATGGTTTAGTATCTGGGAAATCAACCGCCGGTGGTTTACAAGAAATAAGGCTTACAGCTCAAGTTCAATGATATGATCAAGGTTCAAGGTTAAATAGTTTAGAGCGCTTGTAATATAAAATAAGACTTACTTTGAATACTAACAACATGTTATGAGAAAGTTTAAAATTATTTACAATTTATATGAAAAAAGGTTCAGAAATACTTGCCTTATCACAGATGATTTCCAACCTTACTTGTACCTATCTAACAGTTCTACTCATCAATTACTTTTCTTCTTTTTCAATGCCTTGCCTCTATTCATCAATCATTTGCCTTCTCTTTCTATGCTTCAGTTCTATTTATGGATCACTCTCTTTCTTTTTCTATGCCTCTCTTACTCTGCTAGGCATCATAAGTATCTTTCAGTATTCAATCTCATATTATTCTAATCGTCACATAGACGTGATAAGCTTCTATCTACCCTTCGTTTTACCTAAATCCGATTTATGGATTGAAAGTTATGACCAAAACAGTCAAACAATAACCACATAGGCATATAACACATCAGTCAGATAGCACGTAGCACATAGCATGCAAGATATTCAATCAAAATAATTTTTTAAAAGAAGATTCGGGGTTAAAATGATTTTCCAAATATTTAATACGAATTTTTGAACATTTTTCGAAATTAAAACGGGTCTCTGAATCATTTTATAATTAAATAATAGGGTCCGAACGCCCTAATATGACTTTGAAATCATTTAATAATAATTATCGAGCCTTAAAAACAATTTAAAATAATGTTTTAAAACTCGAAACTATTTTTCAGAATTTTCTAATGCAAATAAATAATTAAATCTAATTAAATAATTAATTAAAATTAATTATTAACTAAATAAATTAATTAATCAATTAATGTTTAATTTAATTGACTAATTAAATAATTAATTATCAGCTAAAATTAATTAATTAAATAATTAAGATTTATTTTTAAATTAAAAATAATTTTCAGAAAATAAATAATGAATTTTGGAATTTTTTTGAAATAATAAAAATTAATTTCTGAAAATAAATATAAACAGAATATCATTTTTATAAGTTTTATAAACAGGAATCTAACATTTGTAAAATTCCGAAACTTCTATGAATGAATTGCAAAAACAAGTTTTGAGAATTATTTTTGAAAAAATTTGGATCAAAACCGGGTCAAACCCCAGGTCAAAATCGACCCGAACGGGTCATCCAACAGCTGAAGAACCCGCCGGACAACTGCAGAATCCAGTGGCCGGAAAATAATCCGGTGAGGCTCGATTTCGACAAAAACAGGGTTGTTGGACTCGATTCCTATGGGGTTTTTATTCTATTTCACTCGAGGAACTCAAATCAACCCACCAACAATTCAAACGTTGCCTGGAATTCAAAATCCGGCTAAAAGTTCATAAAAACTGGCAAAAAGTTCAAGAACTCGATGAGCACTATCCAGGAATCGTTTGATGCCTTACATATACCAATCAATTACAAATCAAACAAGGAATGCAACCCAATCATCCAAATCAACTAATAACCCCTAACAAAGAAACACCTAGTTTCAATTAAGAACATTCATACTATATAAACCCTAATTCAATTAATCCGAAGATCAAACCCCTTTCTCTATATGTTATTGAACTCTAAATTCATCATATAATATAAGAAAATGATCAGGAAGAAAAGATCTACATGATTCAAGCATCAAATCACACAAACAACATCAAGAACAAAAATTCATATTTTAATCATAAAATAATTCGAAAAAAATAATTAAATAATAAAATTACCTTGATTTCTGCACTGAAATGGATGATTAATTATGAAAGAACTTTTCGAGAGCTTCGATTTGATATATGGCACGCTTGACTCTGAATTCGATAAAGCCTTCGTTTGTGAGTTTGATTTTCAAGAACACAGTATTTTTAGGGGTTTTTCTCTGTATTTTATCGGTTTATACTGATTGATTATGATTATACGAATAAAATGAAATAAGAAATTGGCTATTTATATATATGGAATATTAATACGCGCTGGATCGTGTTGGATCAAAAAATAAGTTACTTAGCCGCTAAGTAACTGTAAAAACGATCAGATTGGATAATGTTTAGGATAACTATCAATTATTTGGATAACTATTAAAACTTTTTGATAATTATCAAGACCGGGCTTCTTATAAAACACTTTAAACGAAGGTAATGTTATCGAAATGATTATCGTATCGAAATTTTGCGCCGGGACGCGTACAGGTCAAATCGTAATCCGGATCGAAAATGTCAAAACACGAAAAATGTTCGGAATTATCAGATTAGGTTATTCAGGAGTTTTCCGAAGAGTTTCGGGTTGTAAAAACGTAAAAACGGTTGAAGTTGGTCGATTCCCGGCTTTATAAAATAGTTTTGTAGTTATTCAGAAAATAATTAATAAATTCATAAATCATTATAAAATTATATAACACTCCAAAAATTACCAGAAAAATATCACAATTATCTATATTTTATTCTGGACATATTAAAATTAACATACCTATACTTTACCACATATAAACATTCACGTATCAACACCAATCATCAGATAATTCACCAAAAATCACATAAAAATCGCATAATAATTATTTATCGATAAAAATATTTACACGCTATGTCCCGAATATTACAGGGAGAAAGAGAAGAATGATCTACTTGTCAGACCAATAATGAAGAAAATGATGAAGGCACTGGTCAGCAAACTCACACCAGAAAATGGGATATGAGTCACAATCAAAATGCAATAATTGGTTATCCCAATGCTGGTGTGAGGACTAGAAGTGCAACTGCTAATGAGTGCCTACATGCATGCTTTTTGTCTCAAGTAGAGCCTAAGAAAACTGAAAAAGCTCTTTTGGATCCTGATTGGATATCTGCCATGGAAGATGAAAGGATATCTTCGATATATTATTTATTTTAGTATTTGTATGATTAAACATAAAATTAAGAACACGTAGATCCTCTCCATTAGGACATGAATTTATTTGATCCAAATCAAAGTCAAAAAGTCAAACTAGCAAAATCATTTCTTTCAAACATATAAAAAGAGATATTCCAGTATTGCAAAATATCAAAATTATATCTTTATGGAATATATCTCTAAGGTAATATGATCAAAGAAGAATTATGAAGATATGATATTTCTTAGATCTGTGTTGCAACAGAAATATGGCAACATGCTCGAATAAGGAATATATCAGAAATATTTCTTTAGAGGTCTCATGCTATATCAAAAAATATTTAACTCTTCACTCAAATATATATTCTCACATCAATCAAAAAGATTTTTATTTAAAGTTTATTAATATTCATGGTTGGAATATTAATATCCAGTTCTGTAACTCATTGATAAATACTTACAGTAATTTTCTCTAGTTTCGTAAAATCAACCTTCTCGAAGAAAACTATTCAAAAATACTCAAACACATTTCCTATCATCTAAATATATTTTATATATTAGGAAATATATTTTAAGTATTTATCCAAGTCAAAACTTTGGTCAAAAGATCTATCTCCTTCATTTCAAGACCAATGGTATTTTTACTCGGAAGAAAAGGCTGACAGAACAATTTTATTTTAGATAAAATACTTCCACATTCTAGAATGACTTGAAATTTGGTATGGATCATTTAAATGGTATTTTATAAGTATGGTAAAAATTTCGTAACATTCAGAGAATTTTTGTCCGGGCACAAAAATCGAGGCAGTTGGTCCCACAGTTGACCACGTTTGACCTAGCTACCATTGAACAAGGTTGACCAAAACTTGCAGGACATCATTTTATATTATTTAAGTAATTATCATATTTTTTATGGTATTTATTTAGGAGTTTTTAAGGTGGTCATAATTAATGATGTTTAATAGTATAAGCCCCTTCTCACATCTTTCAGTGTTCCGTGGGGTTCCTATTCGACATATAAACTACTCGTAATTATTTGTCTAAACTTCAAAAGCACGATCTTACGCCGATTACTTGCACTTCTCTTATTTGGATCTTGGCTAAGACTCATAAAACTTATACAAGTGCTTAAAGTTAAAAGTATACTTTGACTACATATTCATCAAAACATAAGTATACTAAAATCCTTAATCCTACGAGCGTAAAGGATAAGTTACGATTCCGAGATTGTAACTAAAGTATTCTTCGATTTATAAATACGTAATCGAAAGAAGAAGAATACTAAAGAAGTCATAAGCTATAAGTTCTTTATATAAAAAACTTCTCATATTACTCAACAACGCCATTTAATCTACATAGGAGTAATTATAAAAATACTTGGACTACCATTTATTATCTTAAGTCAAGTATTCTTATTTAGTTTTAATATTCTTTTTTAAATATTATACTATATGTGGGCTAGTACAGTTACATACTAGTTCAAACCATCTTTTCTATACTTGGTTTATTTCGTGGATTGTCTTATTAGTTTTGTAGTGAGGTGAAGTGACGTGAGGTGATTCTCGTTCTAAGACCCAAGTCCTAGACATACAAACAGGGAGTTAGTAGTCTTCACACCGTGAGGAAGAGGAAAGACCCAAGACCGGATCACTAAGATCCAAGACCGACAAAAGCTAAGGAAGCCAAGTCCACACAAAGGTTCTACAACAACTTTGAAGAAATAGCGAGGAGTTATTGTCTAAGAGAAGCTGTGTAGGTATTACATTTATTTTGAGGTGGTGACCCTTGTGTTATGCACCAAGACAAATACTTGTAAGGGTGTAAAGGCTTCTCCGCCTACTAAAGGAGCGAGTTTATTATTAGGGAAAATCCCGAGTCCAGGAGAGGAGCTCGGGGACTGGAGTAAGGGTGAGCAAATCTATTAGAGGTTGCGCCATCGCGAACCAGGATAAAATCACCGTGTAGTATTTTCTTGCACTTAATTTTCCGCACATATAAACTGCATAACCACTCGGTAAAGTTTTAAAAAGGGATAAATTATTTTAAAACGCCATAACAATTTTTAAATTGGTAATTAAGCTATTCAACCCCCCTTCTAGCTTAAAATAGCCCTCTTACGGGACCTTACAGAAGAAGAGCTTAATCAGTTTGAAAGAAACAAAGTTTGGGAGTTAGTTCCTGCACCAAAGAACAGAAGTGTAATTGGAACAAAATGGGTGTTCAGGAACAAGATGGATGAAAATGGTACAGTTACCAGAAACAAAGCAAGGTTGGTTGCAAAAGGCTACTCATAGGAAGAAAGAATTGATTATGATGAAACTTTTTCTCTATTTGCAAGAATAGAAGCAATAAGGATTTTTCTAGTATTTGCTGCACATTAAAACTTTAAAGTGTATTAAATGGATGTCAAGAGTGTCTTCCTAAATGGTGAGTTAGAAGAAGAAGTTTATGTGCAACAGCCACTTGGCTTTGAAGATCCAGAATTTCCAGATTTTGTGTACAAGCTACTCAAGGCTCTATATGGACTAAAACAGGCACCTAGAGCTTGGTATGACACACTGACAGATTTTCTACTTGAACATGGTTTCACTATAGGAACAATAGACAAAAAACTCTTCTACAAGCTGCATGGTGGTGATATGATTCTAGTTCAGATTAATGTGGATGATATCATCTTTGGTTCTACTAATGAGAATATCTGTCAAAGATTCTCTAAAATTATGCAGAGTGAATATGAAATGAGTATGATGGGGGAATTAAGTTACTTTCTTGGACTTCAAGTCAGTCAAAGAAGTGATGGAATCTTCATCAGCCAGACTAAGTATGTTAAAGATTTATTGAAAATGTTTGGCATGGTTGATTGTGCACCTACATCTAAGCCTATGTCTACAGCAACAAAGTTGGATGAAGATAAAAAGGGCAAGAGTGTAGATATTACAAGCTATAGAGGAATGATTGGATCATTGTTTTACTTAACTGCAAGTAGACTAGACATCATGTTTGCTACATGTCTGTGTGCAAGATTTCAATCCAATCCAAAAAAATCACATTTGATGGCTGTGAAGAGGATTTTCAGATACTTGAAGGGGACTCCAAACTTGGGATTGTGGTATCATAAGGAACTGGTTTTGAAGCTGTTGGATACACAGATACAGATTTTGCTGGATGTAGGGTTGACAGAAAGAGTACTAGTGGAAGTTGTCAGTTTCTTGGACAAAGACTTGTATCCTGGTATAGCAAGAAATAACAATTTGTGTCAAATTCTACAGTAGAGGCTGAATACATAGCTGGTGGAAGTTGCTGTGCTCAAGTACTTTGGATTAGAAATCAACTAATGGATTATGGCCCAGTGTTACACAAAATTCCAATCATGTGTGACAGTACTAGTGCTATATCTATTGTGGTTAATCCAGTTAATCATTCTAGGACAAAACACATTGATGTAAGGTACCATTTTATTAGAAAACATGTTGCAAATGGTACCATTAAGCTCATTTTTGTTCCAACAGAAAAATAATTAGCTGACATTTTTACTAAACCTTTGGATGAAGCAACTTTCACAAGACTTGTAGGTGAAATTGGAATGTTAAATATTTCATCCCAAGGCAAGAACTCAGCTAATGTTTTGCAGCAGATTAATTTCCAGTAAATCAAAATCCATCTGATTAATTGGAAATTAAGTGAAATATGAATTATAAATATTTCAGAAATCTCTGCATATTTATTTTTGAAAACTCAAAATTCATCTTTAAAATTTTTAAATTCTAAGAAAAATGTCTAACTTTTAATTTATATCTTTAATATATAAAATTAACACAAGGCAGAATCAAAGTGATCAAAAGTATGTTGAGAACTGAGTTCTCGATAAGTCTAATTAACTTATCGACAAGTCATTTTAAGACTTCTCGAGTGAGTTCTCGATAAGTCAATTTCATGACTTCTCGAGTGACTTCTCGATAAGCTTTATTATGACTTATCGATAAGTCATTGTAGAGTTCTCTATAAGTGTTAACTCACAAAGTTCTCTACAAGTATCATTTTAGACTTATAAATAACTCAGAACTGTGATAAATTAATTCAATAAATTATTTTGGAAAAATACTTTTGGCAAAATTATTCCGATTTTATTTTGATTTATTCAAATAAAAATTAGAAACAATCCAGTCCATTTTGGACAAACTGGGTATTTATTTGACATCTCAATAAGTTAATTTTTAGTTCTCTAAAAGAGTATATTAAAATGACTTCTCGATATGTAATTCACTTTCAAAATGACTTCTCGATAAGTATACTCCAAAAGTCTATTTTTGAGTCCTCGATAAGTCATTTGTTTTTACTATAAATACCCAGACATCTTGATACACATATACTTACGCATTCGAGAACTCTAAGTGACTTAGCCTTTTCAATTCCAAACCGATTTCTTTATCGTTTCAAACCCTTTCTCACTAATTTTTCTTACCCATTCACTCTTACTCAAAAACAATGACACTTAATAATGTTAGAGTTGTAATCCCAGAGAAAGGAACCAACTATATCGCTTTCAATGATGCTAACCAAGCACCTGACAGTTTCAAGGGGTTTGTGATTTTTTTGTCTGAATCTTATGTTGCAGGTGCTTTAACTGCTAACCCAGTCCTATACTTGGATGTTCTGCATGAATTCTGGACAACAACAGTGGTGAGAACTATTATGCATGACAACTCCGTGTCCTTGGTAGTAACTTTCTCAATTGGAGGCCAACATATATAGTTCAATAAACAAGATGTGAATACAGCTTTGGGTCTTCCAACTGCAAATCTAGTAGAGGGGCCAACCCAGGATGAACTAGCTGAGTTCATGGACTTCATCAACTATGGTGGAAGAATTAACTTTGCAAGCTTGAACAGAACAAACTTAAGAAAGGAAAGGTCCTTTGTGTTTGATTCTATAGGATGGCCTTCATATGCAGGAAGACAGGATATGACAACATCTCAAGTGTGGTGAAAAAGCTGGTGTTCTCAATAGCCCACAACAGACACTTGAATGTTGGTCTATTGATCCTGGAAGAACTTGCAACCAGGCTCACAATGCCCCAATCTGCTAGAGGTAAGGAAATCTTCTTTCCTAGATTTATTATGTCTACTTTAAATCATAAAGTAGCAGACATACATTTGTTGAATGGCATAGACAACACTAAAATAGGAAATTGCAAGCAAGTGTCAAAAATTATATTTGGTTCACTTACTACAAAGAATAAGGTTAATGTGAGTCTGAAAATCACTCCATTCATGATGGAGAAGTTTAAGGCTTACCCTTACCCTATGCCTGACATGATATCAAATGCTCAATCTAGTACAGTTGTGGTCCCTGAACCTGTAGAAGCTCAAATACAGGAAAACCAACAGGGGCCTTCCCAAGTTGAAACCACTTCTTCAAAACAAATAGCATCTAGGAAACCTACCACTTCATCCTCTCAAAAGGATAAAGTGCATAAAAAGAAGAGAAAGGAGATAACCCTTACTGTAATGAATGAGAGTGGTGAGGAACAAACACCAACTGGGTCACCCTAGGTCAGAAAAATAAAGAAGGCCAAGAAAACTGAGTTGACCACTCAAACCACCTCTGTATCCTCCCAAAAGGATGCAGTTGTAAAAATGGGGCCAAAACAGATTCTAGAGACATCCTCTCAACTTGGTGTTTCTATTGAAAATAGCATTCTCCCTAATACATCTTGTAATAAGTCTGCACCTGCACTTGATCAAGTTCTAGTGTATGTAAGAAGAAATAAGGATGACACACACAGTGAGAGCACATCTATTGAAGCTCCCTCATTCACTCAGGGGGAGCTTCCAACACTCACTCATGATCAAACTCTACTTATCTCTCGAATTTCTTCTTTTCACAATGTACTTGAATCTAATTCTCAAGTACAATCCCTTTCAAGTGACTTGGTTCAAGAAACCTTTCTCACCACCCAGACACTAAATTCAGATGGTGAGTGGCTACTAGATGGGGTAGACCTTGATGACACCATCACAAACATGGGGGATTCATCAGTTTTTACTGAAGACCCCATGGTGGTTGAAAATGCACCTTCATGTGCAAATCAGTCTTCATAGACTGTAAGGTTTGAGGGTAGTACTCCTGAGGGGAGCTATCTAAATACTCTCCAATTCAATTGGAGGTTCCTGTTCCAGGAACAACTCCCCTAAAAACCCTAGCAGAAATTGCATTAATAATTGATGCTAGGAGTACAATTGCCAATGATCCTATCATAGAGGAGGCAAGTATAGCACATTTAAGTGACAGTGTGGTGCAAGACACACAAGGGTTTGAGGCAGTTGCAAATGACAGTAGCACAGTCAAATCCCCTCTAATTCAAATGGAGGTTCCCACAACTGGTGAGGAACAACACCCTGTCACAACCACAGTGCAAACTATGAGTTCAACTGTGACTTTTGTCACAGGTGTTCCTGGCTCCTCACAAATCCAAACAACTCCACCCTCAACCTCTCAACCTCAACAATCACACCTCATTTCCCAATGGTTGCAGTCAGCTGAAGCTCCATCAACAACTGTGAATGATCTACTAGTGGATCAATTGTCTGGGCTTGCTCAAATCTCTCAACAGTTGTTAACCTCAAATATATCTAACCAGGATTACCAAGCTATAATACTTTCATATCAAACAGATGTCCAAGAACAACAAGAGAAAATTGTAAATGAAGCTGAATATAATGGCAACTGTGATGCTTGGCTAAATAAGGACTACAGTCTGGAGATGGAGGGTGTCTTAGCTAGATTCAGGGAAGATTATCTAACCATTTTGGGTAGAAATACTAAGGATCTAAATCCTGGTGCAGTTTATGATGCAATCAATGAAGTCTACAAAGCACAACTCAAATCTTTCCATCTCTTTGGAAAAGCTCTAGAACTCAAATTGACTGGTCATGAAGATAAACTAAGGAAGCTAGTGAAAGAGAAGATGGATGAGATCATACCTTCTCAAGTCGAGATCATCTCAAAGTTTAAGCACTTTGCTGACCAAATGTCAAGGCTAGATCTGACTTCTGTGGAAAAAGATATCAAAAATCTCATACAATCTTTCATTGCTCTTCATGAAGTGGTTCAACAAAAAATCACAAGTTCAAATGGCATAAAGCTAAAGTTGAAATACACCAAAACAGATATGAGCCTTTAGCAGTACTAATGGAGGGTATCAAACAAGTCGTGGAAGACACATTTGGACCTTCTACTTCATCAAGCTCCCATCAACCTGCCTCTACATCTACAAATCTTCAAATTCATTCTCTTCAACAACAAGTCACAAACTTGAAGTCTTCTAATGACTCACGTGCATACTCTCACCTCATTGGTGCAGAGTCAACAGACAGATATTCAAACCTTGGTAGACTCCCACAAACACTTACAAATGCAAAATGCTGCGGCCTTGGGAGCTATCATGGGCAAGCTTAACATTCCTCTGCATGCACTTCCAAAAGCTGTGAGGCCTAAAATTTCTACTCCCCTTCTCATGCCTGCCAACAAGACTAAGGGGGAGATAGAGGCTAGGCTATTAAGATCATCTACTCAAACTGTCCAAGTTGATGATAAGAGCAAACCTCAAGAAGCTAATATTGGAATGGAGAGGCTTATTAGAGCAGTTGAGGGGCCTATTCTGAGTAGGGAATTTGATGAATTGCTCAAGGCTCTCAGGGCTTCTCTCAATAACAATTTCTTCACCTACAAAAAGGCCTTGGACATGACAATAAACTCTATAAGGGTGATCTTAGCGACCAAGGACAATTTTCAGGAGAAAAGAACTGTAATCAACATAAATAACTCGGGGGTAGACATGTGTATGCATGTGTCCCCTCAACTATCTTATTTCTAGAAGGGCATCTGAGTTGAACATTCTAATAAACAAAGTCAAAAGAGTGATTCATGAAGACACTCTCATGTTAACTGAGTTAATGAATGCTCAAGTGGCTACTTTCCCAGAAGCATACTTACATCCAAGCAAGGGAGTGGCATACATTTTTCCTACCACCAAACATTTCACACGTTTCCAGATCCGTAAGCAATGTGTCATGGCCAACAAAAAACTTATCATGATTCCGGAGTCTGATTTAAAAATCAAGAAAAACAAGACTGTTGAAGATGAAGAAATGATTAAGTTGTTGGGAAGATATATGAAAAATCCTTAAGCCAACTTCTAAAACTCAAATGAATAAGGATAACTTGGATGATGATGAAAAGAAGAAAGATGATCAAAAACCTTCTGGCTTAAATCCAAGTCAATCCTCTAAGGCAACTGGAAGCAAAGATAAGAAGAAGTAGGAGAAAAAGAGAGGTGAGGAGAGAAGGAAGAAGAAAAATGAAGATAATTCAGGAGCTCACCAACAAACCCTAAAAATCCAAATGACACAATCTCAACCTACCAAATCTCTTTGCTCAAACATTCAACCATCTCATACCTCAAAGCCAAAATTCCTATACAAGCCAACTGCAAATTCACTTCTCAAAATCCCAATCACTACTACTAAAACCAGCTTGAAGAAAATCACAAACCTACCTTCATAAACCTCCAATCAAGACACACTTTAAATCTGTTGGAAGAAAAGCAAAGCCACTGCCAGTTACTGAGAGATCATTATGAAACTGCTATGATCAAACTGACTTTCTCCCATTAAATTGGTGCTATACAGATGAAGAATATTTTCAACAGCTGTGTTAGGTCCCAATGTGTTTGTAGAAGGGGGGGTTGAATACAAAATATACCGTTTAATCGAATTTAGTGCGGAATAAAAATTGAAACAAAATTCAAGTTAAATAAAAATATTATTAAACTTGAAAGGTGTTACAACAACGGTATCGATTACAAGGGATTAATCTTGAATTAATTATCACAAATCTAGAATAAATTCGACATGAACTTTTTCTATTTTTACAATAAAAAGAATCAAATGCTAAACGCAATTTGAGATTAAGTTCTAGGGATTTTGATCCGCTAGATAGTTACACAAGAACAAGAGAATGATTTCTAGTGGTTTGGATTTAACTTAAATAACTAGAAATTGATGATCTGAATTCAATAGACGAAAGATGAAATATTTGCAGCTCTGCTTTTCTTTTGTTCTTGATAATGGTTGACTTCTGTTGTAATGTTGAATGTCTGCTGCTTCCGTCTTTTAAATGATTTGATCTACAGAACTTCATTGAACTGACATGACAATCGGCATGACAATCATTTGTACTAGGAAGACAATCGGTATGACAATCATTAGTACTAGGAAGACAATCGGTATGACTATCTCCTGAACTAACAAAACTATCAAATTGAACTAGCAAGACTATCTCCTCCCAGTAGAACTTTCGGTGAGACAATCAGGAATGGCCTGGCATGACAATCGGTATGACAATCCAGATTGTCATGCCAGTTCAATCTCAATTGTCTTACTGAATTAAAACTAATTTTAATTCAATTATAATTCAGAAAATTCTTAATATTAATTCAGAATTAATTAATCAATTAATTCAATTAATCAATAAATTAATCTTTGCATATTTAATTTATTTTCTTAATTAAATTATATGACTTAATTAATTAATAGAGAATTAATACTACTCTTGAACAACAACCATTCTTCTGAAAATCTTCTGAAAATCACTGTCAATTACGAATCAATTCCACCACTTCAATGTTGACACTCGATGTACTGTCTGGTTCATGAGTGACTAACTTTCGTGACGTTTCTTCATGTCTTGACTTTGATAACTTGATTTTCTTCAAATTAAATCCCTGTAATTATCTGATACCCTGACAAGATCTCTGTTACTTGATTAAATCCACAATCTTGATTTATATCACTGAGGCTTGATCAATTTCTTGAACTTCTTCCAGTAAAGTAATTCCTCAAGTCTGTAGATGAACCTTGTTTCTGAATCCCTTGACAGATGTTACTTTGTGAGATCTCTTTGACGGTAGATCCACTATTTACTTGTTACATTCTTATTTGAGTTGAGTTAAATATTCGAAATAACAAATAGGCTATGACATATGCCTTTCAATATCCCCCTATTTGTTTGTTAGACAATAACAACAAATACCTAGAGGATAATTCAACTAACAAATAAGAAAAAGATGTAATCAAGAATGCAAAGTAAATAGCAGAAAAGTTCTGGATTATATTTAACATTTTCTAGATTCCAAATAGATGATCCTCTAGACTGAACATATTTTCAAGTAGTTTCATCTTCTTTTGTACAACCACATTTCCTGTTGAGAAGCGCATATCTTTCTTGCTTCTCCCCCTATGAGAATCAACTGCTTAAAGGAGATCACCTTCGTTTACCACATCTCCCGTACAATAGGATCCGCAGATAAAAACCAATGGTACTCCCTTTTTGGAAAACAGCTTCTTCCCTTACAAGGAAATCACCTTGTGTTTACCACATTTCCCGTACAATAGGATCCATAGTTACAAACAACAATGGCGTAGTGTAGTGTACATGTGCTTTACCTTTTTCTTCCTCCCTGCTATTTCTCCCCCTTAGTTGAGGAATCCTCCAAACTATTACTTAAGCTTTTATCTCCCCCTTAGAGAAGGAATGTATGCCGTTGTCTGAAGGAGTTCTCATATTCCACTTAGTTGGAAAAGAAATAACAAGTAGTTTTCCTTTCTTCCTCACTATGAGTGTGTGATTCTGTTTAGTGTACCTCACATGTGTTTCACTCTTCTCTCCACTCGTGTTTACACTCATTCTCACAAGTATATCACTCCTCTCATAGCTCCAAAATTCAGCTGTACCTACAAGGAAAATCACCTTAGCCATCCTAAAGGAGGTCACATGTGGTGCAATGGGAGTTCGCAAATCCCCATTCTCGTTAGACTCGTCAGATGAATCTGAGTCATAATCTACAAGTTGCTAGTTTCCCTTTTAGGGTTCCAGATTTGAATTCTGGGAAGGTAAACAATGATCCAACGAATTTAGCATAAAGATCAAAGTTCCCTTCTAATGTCTGTGAAGACATTTCCTTGTGACTCATTAGGTAATATCTGAATCATTGTCAACAAGTTGCCGATCTGCGCCTATGTCAGATCCACTATCCACAGATGCATCCAGGGGATTTAAGCCTGGGGAGGTAGACACTGACCCCTGACATATGGCTTTTGGATCAGTATCCTTTCCTAACACCTGTAAAGGCAATTAGTCCATTAAAGAACCTTTAACAATCGAATCTGACCTTAAAATGGTCAAAACTCTTGTTTCCGTCAATTCCTCCTTTGTGTGTAAAACTTTTCTTGTGCATCAAAAATTGTTTATATTTGAGGTGGTGACACTACATCAGATACCCTGGCCGACAGGTAAATTTCAATAGATGCACCCTGTTGAGAGGATGAATCTAGTAACTGTTTTTGTGCCTTATTTATCCATTACATCTTTCTGAGAAGATTTATGGGGGCTAGCAGTTGTCTCGGTTTAAATACTACTCATCTTTGTAGGAGACATAGCTGCTGGGTTGACTTCAGAACCTTCCTTCTGTGGTGCACTAAGGCACTATCTCCCTCACGCTCATTCATACTTCATTTTAGTGGTACGAGAGTGTTGGTTGGTTCTGTTTTTGTGTTTGTCTTTACAGTCTGGGATAGAAGTTACGGGTTTCCAACTTTATGACTGTCAATGAGAGAAAGCCATTGGAGACTGAACCTGTATCACAGAACATATGGCAATATAGAGATAAAATGTATTTAAGATCTATAAGGAATGAAAATTATACATTTTAATCTTTTGAGAGAAATGATGTACTATAACATTATCATTATATCACTTCACATATAAAACAATATGTTTGTGCCTAGTGATAAGAGAGTTATTAATATGACGACTCTACTAGTTCATATTAAACTATAACTTCAGTTAGAGTGTCATACCATGTCCTTGACGATTGCTTGAGTAGTACACTAGTTCATACCAACCTGAAGTGAGATTGTGAAGAAGAGATTACATAGTCCAATAGATCTGCAACTGCAAAGTCCATGAACTGTGGTGCATTGACTTCCTCTTTTGACTCACCAACCAGGAGTATACTTGTACACATCTACTAGAGTCCAATTCCAAGTATAATGTGCATCAGGTGCCTGATATGTCATAATATCCTCAAGTCTCGTCACTGGTGCTATATGATAGATATTGCTTCCTGATAATAACCTAGCACAATATACACATTTACAATGATAACATTTCCAGCTTGCGAACAGCCATATCCATCAGTTAAACCTTTGCTGTTATCTCCAAAGGTAACCACTGGGCTAGCTTTCTCAACCATATTTGATAGCAGGGCTCTGTCTCCGGTCATATGTCTTGACGATCCGCTGTCAAGAATCCACACTATCGGTTCCATCTGTTTACTGCCCTGTACTACAAATGGATTAGACCTTCTTCGGAACCCAAGTTTGGTTGGGTCCGGCATACTTGTAGAATTGGCCTTTGTCAGGCAAAACAACATTCTTAATTTTCATGTTCTCAACATTCTCAATGACTGGACATTTGACCTTGTAAACAGCCTTAACAAATTTCTGTTTAGGCTTAGGCACAAATGTCTCCTTTCTAGCCTTAGAAGGACTAGCAGTCTTAGACCTATCATGCTTCCTATTATTCACATGCTGACAAGGAGTAGTCTTATCACTAGAAATATGCTTACCATTAAAATAAGCATACATCAAATTAAAAGCACAAGACATACAATTAGGAACACCATATACTTTATGAGAGGGATTAACAACAGGCAAAATATGCATGGTAGACATGGTAGACATGGCATTTTTGTTATCAAACTCATGTGTGTCTGAGTTAGTCTCAGTTGCTTTCACAACTTTGACTGGAACTTTCGACACACTTGGCTTGGAAACAACCTTCTCATTAGCACGATCTTCAGCACGTATTTCTTCTTGAATAATAAAGGAGGTCTCATCAAATGGTTCAGCAATTAATCCTTTATAGAGGGGTTTATCAACACCCTTAAGCACATGTGGTACTTCCCTACCTTTAGCACAGACATGAGGAGGGGAGTTTATGACTAATTCTTCAATAGCAGCATTGTAATTAAAACCTTTTCCAGATGTTTGATTAACAGCTTGCTTACTGTAACTCTTTAGCCTTCGAACAAGAATTAAAGTAAGCTTTAACCTTAGTCTCAAGACCGATGATCTTGTCTTTGAGAATAGTTTCGAGTTGTCTATAACAGTTAACTCTATTCTCTAGAAAAGATACTTGTTCTTTTAATTTCTTGATTAATGTGCACAAGTCTTAATTCATTGACCTCTTTCTCAAGGTCTTTGATCTGCTGACTTAACAATTCATTATCACGACGAGCACAATCTAAGGAACCTCCTAGATGATAAACTAATTCAGCATCAGTAAATTTTACCTCTTTTCTTGATGATGAAGTATTTCCATCAATAGCCATAAGAGCAAGATTCCCTTCTTCTTCATCTTCACTATCAGTATCATCCCAGCTTCTTCCCTTTGCCAGATAAGCCCTTTCATAGTTACTCTTTTGATTTGAATCATAAGAGTTCTTCCTTACTTGCTTTGGCTTCCTGCATTCTATGGAAAAGTGTCCCAACTCATTGCAGTTATAGCATCTAATGGTGCTCCGATCAACCATCCCTGTTTTGTATCCACCACTACTGGTGTTAGAGGATGAAAATCCACCTATTTGGAATCTGTTGTAGTTGGACTTGTACTTGAACTTGGGATTTCTCTTGAATCTGACATTGGAGAATCTCTTGACAATCTGGGCCATTGACTCATCTTCCAATTGCTCCAGCTCTTCCAAGGAGTAAAAATCATCACTGGATTGATTTGTAGTAGGAGGATCATATTCTGGTACTAAAACATTTTCCTCAGCCTTGGAATACTGTACCATTCTCTCTGACTGTTGAGATTGTTGTTGTTGTTGTTAACCTTTAGCTACTAGAGCAGTAGATGTGCTGACCACTCTATCTTTCCCGTAAACTTCCTTCTGCTGAATCTGCTCCAACTCATAGGTTTTTAACACACCATAGAGTCTATCCAAAGAAATCTCACTCATATCTCTAGCTTCTCTTATGGCAGTGATTCTATGTTCAAGATGAGTTGGCAGTGTTAAAAGGAACTTTTTGTTGATCTCCCTGATTGAATAATATTTACCATTCATGTTCAGGTTGTTGATCAAAGCATTGTACCTCTCGAACACTTCGGTAATTCCTTCTCCTGGATTGGATTTAAAATGTTCATACTCAGGGGTTAGGATCTCTAACTTGTTCTCCCTAACTTCCTCTGTACCTTCATTAATCACCTCAATAGTTTCCCAGATGTGTTTGGAATTTTTACAGTTCATCACATGTCTGTTCATCAAGGAATCAAGGGAATCAACTAAAATTAATTGAAGGCTGGCATCCAATGAGGCTTCTTCCTTTTCAGCAGGAGTAAAATCCTCAGCCTCTTTTGCATAGGTTCTAGCTTTGGTTATTACAACATCATCTTTTATCACCTCTGGTTCAATAACAATCGGAATTTTTGGACCCTTCTTTAACAAGTTCAGATATTTGGGATTTGCAACTTGTAAAAACAAGAGCATCTTCTTCTTACAATATAATTTTCTTTATCAAATAGTGGAATTTTAACGGTTCCAACTTTTTGTGAAGTCATTATGAATTTTTGAATAAATAAAAATTTAAGGAGTTGAAAAATCATAAAAGTCTTGGATCTTGATTTGTTCGTTAATCAGAAAGCTCTGATACCAATTGTTAGGTCCCAATATGTTTGTAGAAGGGGGGGGGGTTGAATACAAACTATACCGTTTAATCGAATTTAGTGCGGAATAAAAATTAAAACAAAATTCAAGTTAAATAAAAATATTATTAAACTTGAAAGGTGTTACAACAACGGTATCGATTACAAGGGATTAATCTCAAATTAATTATCACAAATCTAGAATAAATTCGACATGAACTTTTTCTGTTTTTGCAATAAAAAGAATCAAATGCTAAACGCAATTTGAGATTAAGTTCTAGGGATTTTGATCCGCTAGATAGTTACACAAGAACAAGAGAATGATTTCTAGTAGTTTGGATTTAACTTAAATAACTAGAAATTGATGATCTGAATTCAGCAGATGAAAGATGAAATATTTGCAGCTCTGCTTTTCTTTTGTTCTTGAAAATGGTTGACTTCTGTTGTAATGTTGAATGTCTGCTGCTTCTGTCTTTTAAATGATTTGATCAACAGAACTTCATTGAACTGGCATGAAAATCGGCATGACAATCATTTGTACTAGGAAGACAATCGGTATGACAATCATTTGTACTAGGAAGACAATCGGTATGACTATCTCCTGAACTAGCAAGACTATCAAATTGAACTGGCAAGACTATCTCCTCCCAGTAGAACTTTCGGTGAGACAATCAGGAATGGCCTGGCATGACAATCGGTATGACAATCCAGATTGTCATGCTAGTTCAATCTCAATTGTCTTACTGAATTAAAACTGATTTTAATTCAATTATAATTCAGAAAATTCTTAATATTAATTCAGAATTAATTAATCAATTAATTTAATTAATTAATAAATTAATCTTTGCAGATTTAATTTATTTTCTTAATTAAATTATATGACTTAATTAATTAATAGAGAATTAATACTACTCTTGAACATCAACCATTCTTCTGAAAATCTTCTGAAAATCACTGTCAATTACGAATCAATTCCACCACTTCAATGTTGACACTCGATGTACTGTCTGGTTCATGAGTGACTAACTTTCGTGACGTTTCTTCATGTCCTGACTTTGATAACTTGATTTTCTTCAGATTAAATCCCTATAATTATCTGATACCCTGACAAGATCTCTGTCACTTGATTAAATCCACAATCTTGATTTATATCACTGAGGCTTGATCAATTTCTTGAACTTCTTCCAGTAAAGTAATTCCTCAAGTCTGTAGATGAACCTTGTTTCTGAATTCTTTGACAGATGTTACTTTGTGAGATCTCTTTGACGGTAGATCCACTATTTACTTGTTACATTCTTATTTGAGTTGAGTTAAATCCTCAAATAAACAAATAGGCTATGACATATGCCTTTCAAGCTGGCTGATGAAATAGTCATAGTCTGGGCTGTATCATATACAGAAGTCAGAATTTGTTATTCTGATGGTTCTTTCACTCTACTTGGCAGCAATTTAGCGGACACACTTTCAACCACAGAGTTTAAAAGAGTGATGAGTCTATGAAGGATAAGTACACTATTACAAGATTCTGGAAAGCTATGTATTGTGTATGGGTGAAGGAAGAAGATGAGAAAATTGCAAAGGCAAAAGATGAGAAGGAAGAAAGAGATAAGAAATATGCTGAAGAATTGGCAAGAATTGAGAAAAGATCAAATGAGCTTATGGTAAAAGGGTTGAGCAGACTCTCCAAAGATGGACATTTTTCAGAACATCAAGGCTGGCAGATTCTCCAAGTTTAGGGATGAATATTTAAATGGTTATTCATTATATGAGTGGCTCAAACTTGTGGAAGCTTTAAGAGGGACTGAAATTTTAGAAGAAATGGAAGTGTTAGTAACTCTTAAAGATCTCATTAGAAAGGAGTCTGGTTATGAAGAATTCATGTAATGAATGTTCCTGTTAAAACTTCAATGACCTTTTAATGCCAAATGTTATATATCTATCAACTTGTATGTAAAGTCTAAATTGTTCATTGTAGCTTGGGGTTAGTCTTGTTAACATGCATGAATTTGTGATAAGCAATCTTCTCACAAATTAGGGGAGACTGTTGTGCAAGACATGCCTGTACTATAACAAGACTAAGTCAATTTGACAACCCTAAGTAAGTTGTATTGTAATCTATGTTTGTATTGTGTATTGTAACACTTAAGTCTGTAAAAATGTTCAAGGCAGACTGAAGTCTTTTTTCGTAAACAATATCAAGCCTAAGAATTCTATTTGGAAGAAGATCATGCCTCAGAAGAATTATGAAGAAGCTTGGAGTTGAATAAATCTGTTTTGGGAAAAATATTCTAAGTCAAGATCTCTATAAGTCACAGATTAAGTGTTATAGAGAAGTCATTCGAGAACCCCAGAATGACTTATCGACAAGTCAAGAAAAGCTACTAGAGAACTCAGAAATATCGACAAGCCAATTTGAAGACATGACGATTGAAGATATTGATGAGTCATTTCTTCACTAGAGAACTCAGAGTTATCGATAAGTCAATTTGTCACTAGAGAACTCTGGGTTATCGATAAGTCAATTTGTCACTAGAGAACTCAGAGTTATTGATAAGCCAAATTGTCACTAGAGAACTTAGAGTTATCGGTAAGCCAAAGTGAAGACATGAAAATGAAAGATCTCGACAAGTCAATTTCTCTTATAGAGAACTCATAGACTTCGATAAGTCAAAACATCTGTAGAGTGATTAGAGATCTCGATAAGCCAATATACTTATCGAGATGTCAAGTTCTCTATATACCAAACTGGAGATCTCGAGGTAAAACTCAAAGTACAAAGTGTGGACCAGTTAAATATCCAAGATTATCAATCAACAAACAATCTAATCAGTTGGAATGACAAGTCTACAAAAGCAGCTTGAAGTATACAAGATCAAAGGCCAAGATTAACTGGCAAAGTAAAGTCACAGGCATGCAAGATTAGCAAAGATACACTAAGCCAAAAATAGAAAGATTTGGTTATCCAAAAATAGGGTTTAGTACATGCTGTTGCATGCTGTGTAATAACCAGTGTTTGCTGTTCTATAAAGTAAACACCGGATGTTTTGTTAAAAAAAGAAGAATTAAGATTAAGAAATCTTGTATTCTCTCAAGGAAGAAGCTGAGCTCTTTATCAACAAAGAGCCTAGAAATTTTGTAGCAAAACATTCCTAATTTTAATATGAAATTAAGTGAGTTTTGAAAGATTTGTGTTCACTGTTTTATCTGTCTAAATTCAGTACTAACACATTTTACTACAAGATTTTAATTTACTTTGTTCACCATCATAAACACTTCAAGAAAAGCAGAAAAACACAAAAACACATTCACCCCCCCTCCGTGTGTGATTCATTATCTAACATAATCTATATAGTAGTTCAAGATTATGATACTGAAGAAAAATGTGAAGAAGAAAAAATCAGCCAAGGTCATCAAAGAAGGAAGATTAATGGAGCTTTCTGAGCTGAAGAACTGGAATTAACCGCTGACATTTCTCAAGTTAAATAAGTAGTTCAGGAAGAAGAGTAAAGTCTGATATTCACTGAAGCAAGATTGAATATGCATACTTGATTCCTGCATTTAGATAGTTTTGACATCATCAATTGGAACTTGTCCTTATTTCCATTATGAACATGTTGGGGGAGATTGTTAGGAGCAATTGATGATATCAGATAGAAACTATTAGAAGTTCATATCATAACTTACATCAATGAATGATGATGCCATCAACGGATGATGATATCGACGGATGATGATGTCAACGGATAATGTAATCAGTATTTGTCACATCAAATGATCTTCGATAAGGAAAAGGAAATATGAACTCAAGACGGTGAAGGACTTTATCTCAGAAGCATTATATATATTTCCTTGTTGTTGATAGAATAGGATTTCTTATACATTGTGTAGCTGTGCTCTATATAAAGTACATATTAGGTTCATGTTATAAGCATTGCGACATTGTTATATCTTTCGCATAACCTAGCAGCTCTCAAGGATATTTGTTCATCCTTTCGAGAGAGTACATTTGTAATAAGTTTTTATCAGTTAATATAAAAATTGTTGATTAGAGAAATTTTGTAGAATTGATTTTATTAACTGTATTCACCCCCTCCACAGTTGATTAAGGGCCTAACTTGAAACATCAAGGTTATGGTAAAAAATGATTCTTGCCAATATCGAAAAGAGGATACTGGATGATGATCAATATTTCTTCGGATCATATATTCCTACATACATATATTTCAAAGGGCAATAAGTCAACATGAAGAAAGGAGAAGCTGTGATTGAAAATGTTCTTACACAGAGACACATAACTATGAATCCTGATGGTTTTAAAGCTTGCTATGTGACACTTGAGGAGTTGATGATTGAAAGAACTCCTATCAGAAACTTAAGGGCTACTATCTATCAAGTGTCAGATAAATCTGGATATGAGAAGAACTTGAAAATCAGATTAAAAGAGATATTGTTGAAAAAGATTGATGACGGAGTTAAAGCTTTTGTTCAGAGATACTGCAGAGTTTATCACGAAATATGAAGATTAAAGTCTGAAACAAAGTATTCTTTGTACTCTACAATTTGTCTTTTTGGTTTTTGGAACTAGACATTAATTTGGAATTTATGCTTATTCTGCAAAGCATAAATTGGGGAAGATTGTTAGGAACTGTTTATGTCAGGAATCAGGATTTATCAACGCGTCAGGATCTGACAGAGGAATCAGGATATGTTAAGTCAATCAGGATCTGTTTGACAGTCAAGATATATCAAGTCGTCAGAGTAAGAAGACTGTTAGGATCTGAAGTGGATAAGTCAATACTGCTAGATAAATCAGGAGATACTAATTTATAGGATGGTAGTTGATTTAGATATGTATAGAAAGTGATAGAATTATATTGTAACATATCTTGTGATTGATAGGGATAGATTATAGTTGTGTAGTATATAAACAAAGAATAGGTTAACACTTTATATGTGGTGCTTAACTCGAGTATTTGCAAAACCTATCAGCTCTTAAGAATATGGTTCTTGAGAGAGTTTTGTAACAGTTTATTAAAGATCGATATAAACTGTTATTTGATTCATCCGTTCTTACTTTACTTTCATAATACATCAAATTTGTAAAGTAATTGTATCCAACCCCCCTTAAATAATTACTGTACTGGGAAACAAGATACATATTAAGAGTATAATTATAGAACACAAGTGACATATTGGCATAGTGATATTGAACTTTATAACTTAGTGGGTAGGCTTGGGTTCGATTCCCAATAGAAACATTTTTTTAATTTAGTAAATACACGGGAAAATCTGTAATTTCAAGAGAATAAAATGTCTCATGAATTTTATGTCCATATTCTGCTATTATGTAGATAACTAGCATAATAGCTCATGCCAGGCACGAGTCATTGTCTAGCAGTGTATCGAAATACATAATGTATAATTTATGAATTTTCAGTTGGCGCGGGGTTTGCACTACAAGAAAATAGTATATAGACATTATCTCATATACATCGCTATAAAAAGTAACGAGTGTCAAAGATATTTTTAACATCGATAAATTTGGAAACGATGTTAAAGGGGGTTTTATACATCAGTTGTAAACAAAACCGATGTGTAAATTACTTTTAAAAAAAACGCGTACAGTTTTCCCCCTTTGTTATAAAAACATTCTCCCTTAAAATATTTTTAATACATCCTCCCCGATATCTTGGTGTGTATAACACATCTTTTTATTTATAGAGATATTGTTGTATAGGCCATTTAACATCATTTCTTATTTTTCACATCGGTTACTAAATGATGTCTTAGTATGTCTAATACATCGGTTATTTATCTAAAAATGATGTGTTATATTGTCTTTCACATCGGTCCAAAACCGATGTGAAACACAAGAACTTTTACCACACCCACAAAAACATCTCTTTTGAACTTTGTAGACATAAGTTCTTAGTCGTTGTCTATTGACCTTTTTCTTCCAATGTTGTTAAAAACTAAAGTGTATAATCCATAATAATTTAAATAAAGTATACACAATATGTCTGAGTGATAATATATCATACAATCTTTACATTTTCCTTTTTCTAGGTGTTGATGATTCTGATGATGACAATTGATTGTTCGTGATCTTGAGTTAAAGATTATTGATATTAATTGTAATTTGCATAGTTCAGATATATATGGGTGTAAAGTAATTGAAACTTGTTGTGTGTGAATCGATAATATTTCATTCCCACTTCGACGTTCTTGTGTTAAAATGCCTATGTTGTTAAGTACACGACAACAATATGGTATTAACAAATTTTCGTTTTCTAATTCCGAATGAAATAAATTAGAATTTAAACTCAATTATTATATATATTATCATTATTAAAAATATCACATACACATACACACATATTTTAAAATTTGATAATAATACATATTTTTCTAACAAAATGGAATTTTGAGAAAAAGTTGGTTGACTATTATACCCGTACTTTTACCCGATCATGCAATAACTTTGTCCAAGTCTTGAGTATTTTTTATTAACCGGACCAAGTCCCTGACAACTCACCACAAATCAATCTAACAACTTTGATCTACATTTTTTATTGACTTGAAATTTTAAAGGTCTCTAACGTACTAATTCACCTGAATGTAGAATATTAGAAATACCCAATTTCATTGAGATAATGTAATCATCGAACCAATAAACAAACGTTACTAAAACCGAGAGTAAAAAATGCATTTTAGCTCGATAGAGTTCTGGCACAATTTGTTAAAAAAGTCAAATTTTGAATATTTTTTAAAAATTGAGTAACATTTCGATGATGAGTTCTAAGCAAGTTAAAATGTTATGCTTGTCGTTGTCGGTACACTTAATAGTACTTTTATCTCATAATTGTTGATTTCTTTCTCTTTTTACGGTTAATTTGATCAAATGACTAAAATATAAAATTTATTTTGTAAGAATGAAATTACATTTACTTTCTAACAATATAATTTTAAAAATTATTTTCTATTGTATATATGTATCCACTTTAACTAATTTTCATATAAATTTATGATTATAACATTTAAATTTACTAAATAATTATAATTATCTAGTTAATATATGAAAAAATACTACTAATACCATATCACTAAGTTAAATGATTTAAAAATATGTAAATTGACTATATACCATACATTATTAATTCATACTATATAACTATATTATACAAAGTACAAATATAAAAAGAAATGGATGATTAAAAGTTATGGTCCCGCTATATATAATGCCAAATATTTATTTATTCAAGCACAAATCTATACTATACTATAATAACGGAATAGAGATAATTTGGTTCAAGGGTTTGGTTCAACGATAATTACCTAATTTTGATTATTACAAAAATAGATAATAGTGTTATATATCTAATAAACTACTAAATTAAACTACTACTAAATATAGTATATTTATCCTACTAAACTACGAATACAACTTATCCTATTATTAAAAGATATAAATAATAGTGTTATATATTTGCTAAACTACTAAATTGTTAAACTACTAGAAATAATCTATTTATTCTACTAAATTACGACCACATGTTATTCTATTATTTTTATTATAAATTTATAATCATTATATATTTATATAAATATTTTAAAAATATAATATAACTGGATAAATCAAAATTTAAAATATTAATGGAACCCGTACATCGCACGAAATTTATGTTAGTATATGTAAATGATAAACAACACATGCGGTTGAGTGGCCTTATAGTATGATATTGTATAGAGTAACTGCAAGTCCCAGGTTTAATTCCAACCAAAAACAATTTTTTTAAATAAATATTATATAGGATTATATTAGTCATTTAAACTTATTAATAAATTGTCTCACTAATTATGTAATATAGATAAAGAACATATCAAGTAACAAACACATTGCCTGCTACCAATAATTTTAAGTAAAATTTGTTTTGTTTTAAATTTTAAAACTTCATTGATTTGAAGTGCCCATTATAAAAGTATAGTTTCCTAAAAATTATGTCCCCATCCCCATTCAAACAAATTATGTTCTAGTGTGATTTTAAAACTTCGAAAATGATTTTAAATGGAGTCTGATTTTAAAACTTCGAAAAAGATTTTAAATGATACATTTTTTCTTTAGATTGGTTTGATAAGATACATAATAATTTGGTAAAAAAGAAAAAATTATAGAATAATTTTTAGTGTGCTCCAAAGAAAATTTAAAAATATAATACAAAAATGCTTGAGTGGCCATTTCAGGTTAAATATTATTAAACATTATATTTGTAAATTATATTTATGTGTTTCGTTTTATTTATATATATGTGTGTGTGGGAAAAGTTATTAATTTTACTCTTTAAAACAAAAGTAAGATTTTTTTAAGAGAGTAACAACAAATTTATTGGATTGCACATTTTATATTTTATATAATCATGTATTAGAGACATAATGTTGTAATTTTTTGTAGCGCGTACACTTTTTTAACCGGAGGTTCAATTTATGTTACTTTAAATTCTCGTATGTACTATTTTTTTCTTAATTTTTAAAAATTTCAATATATCTTCTTTATAATTGTTGTTTAAACAAATAATCAAATTTACATAATTGGTAAAAAAGTGTTTCATCTAATAATTAAAAATTATAATTTATTCTATATATATAGATATAAATATCATTTTTTATTTTCATTTATTTTATCAAATGTTTCATTTTCCAAATATGTACTTTTCCCTAATTTTCCGCTATCATTTTTATTTTTATTTTTTCCCTAAAAATTGTTAAAACTTTTAATAAGCTAATTCTGATCATACACATAAAACTTAAGTATCTCACGTGTATATCTTATAAATAAAATGTAACTAAATGGGCAAACAAACATAATTAAAATATAATGATACAACTATTTATTTAACTAAATGTTATTTATATGGTAAAAGATTCGTTTATACAACTACCAAGAAAAATAGTAAAAGCTTAAAAATCACAATCATTAAATAACAATTTTATTATAATAACATATTTTTTAAAATATTTTTTATACAACAAAAATTTTCAAAACTTCTCGGTATTCATTACTATTGAATTAATTTGTCTAAATTCCCGTATACATAAATATTTGTTACAATTTAAAATACAAATACCAACCATACAAAATCATAACTACATTATCTTCCTTCAAAATAAAGACATCTTTTATTCTAACTTAAATATTTATTTATTATCTTTCTTTTATTTGATAAATATTATTTTACTTTATTTTATATTTAACTTACTTGACATTTTAAGTGTACCTATTGACATGCATGCTAGAATGAGGTATATCTTTTTACAGTTGTTAATCGTTAAAATCTTTTGGCATATAAAATTGAGCATACTTTTTACAGTTGTTTTACAAATATTTACAAATGTGAATACGGTTACAATGTAAATATCAGAATAATTTTCTAACATATTTATTGTATCCAGCTAATCTATAAATGTTAAAAAGTAACGTTTTAAATTTATTTGAACTTTTATCAAAAATTTGAATAGAGTGAATATTTTTTCTAACTTATTTATTGTATACAGCTAATTTATAAATGTTAAAAAGTAATAAAATTTGAATTAAGCCGTAAACACGGCCACATGCAATATCATCCATCTATATTAGAATTGATTAATGGCCAACCACATGAACACAAGTGAGTTTTATTCATCCAAATAACATATGTAATTGAATTAATTTTAAAAGGATAAAAAGAAGATGTGCAGAAGATCAATCACAGCCTGTTTAATTCCTTTCTGCCCAACTCCATTTTTGTTACCACCTTTCTTAAATGTCGGACAGTCCTTGTCTTGGAATTTCACCTGTATTCAATATCAAAATGAATATTATTGTTAGGAATTCTTTTAATAAAGAACACATTGTTTGTTTTGATGGAGGATACAAAACACATTGTTCCTAAAAGATATAATCACGTTTAAATAATTAATATGTAATGAAATGTATAAAGTAAATGAGATTTGTATAGTATGTAATACCTTGTGGTTCACAAATTAGAGGTCTTTCAAACACAGACAAAGAAATGGTTTTATTAGCCAAGGTAATGTCGATCAATGCCAAACCAGGCTCAGGATAATTAACAATTATTCCTTCAACAGGTAACCAGATGAACAACTCTTTATTTGACAATCCTTGAATCCTCCAAAGTTTCCCTTTACTTAGGTGAGCTATTACGGTGCTCTCGAAATACACAGTGGTTTCAAATTTTGTCAAACAGGGGCTTGTTAGTGTAACTTCCAAAACATTATTTTCATCAAGACTATAATTTTTCACATTTGTGGGGAAGATTCCACTTGGGAGTCCATATATCTCTAGTAAATCTTGGAGAGTATAATGAATTCTCTCGCCAGACATATTAAGAGAGGAAAAGAGGACGAGAACTGTAAGAAAATGTGTTTGAAAGAAAGCCATGTTATATTTTGTGTTGGGGTGAGTTGAGATGAATAGCAGTGTGTCGACTTTGCAGGGGTATGATGATGATTATATAGTACATGATTATGTAGTACACTACAGTTGTACACCAAATCAAAATTATTGAAATACCAAAAGTGCCCTCATTGTGTCACAATTTGGCAGTGTTCAAAATTTTTAATTTATTAAACTATTTTGAAGAAACCCAAGCTCAAAAATGGTTTTTTTTTTTTTTTTTTATAAATAAAAGGCTCATCGGTTGTTTTTGAAATATGAGAAACTTTTTAGCAATGCACAAACATTGCATTGTCATTTTTGGCCATTTGCTCGAGACTAACATTGTTTGGCCAGTTACAATAAATTAACATTCTCTATTCATGTATTCAAATTTATGGTTGGGAGCTAGAACATATTTTTTTTAAAGTTCATTCAAATAAATTCATTTCAAATGATTGTTTCTATAAATTGTTACCAATTCTCTTTTGATTTGAAATTTAAAATTAAATTATACCTAATTATCACAACCGAGGAATCTGATCTTGATCTCCCAATTTTATATATTTTATTTTGTATTTATGTTTTATTCCATTGTTTTTTTTTATCCTTGTTGTAAACTTGTACCTCCTCTCTGTCTTATGTTTTATCAAATTATAGTGAAACAATTTATCATAACCAAATTATTTATCTAAAATAAACTTCATTGATGGACTACACCAAACTCCTGTTAAAATATAAAATTTTTAAAGAACATGCCCATCCCTAGAATTACTACCATCAAGAAGCATAGTCTATGAAAACTACATTGTCTGTGCCACATTTAACCGACCAATCTTGACGATCGGTTAAAATTGGATATAATTGGGCAGAACAAGCTGACTAGGCAGCTGGTTAGTAGTTGGTATTTCAGTTTGTAAACTTAATATCAACATCCAGCATACTAGGTACTAGATACCGATATTGTTACAATCATTGATGGCCAAATCACCAAACCAAACATTCAAATGTGGAGACTCAACAATTATAGAGCTTTAATTCATGACAATAGTCCCTACTCCCTTGACATTTACAGCTTCAACTAGATTATCCTGAGACACTCTACCTATCTTCGTCCATTAGCCTTCAATCAAATCCGGCCATGGTGACCTTTAGCAACGGAAATGACCAGTCATCTGGGATGGACGTACGGGATGGTATAAACACACGACACTAAGCAGCTAATTCCATTGATCAAGGTTTTGATTTAGTTGATAAAACAACTTCAGCTTCTACAGATATTCTGGTTCCATACTAGACTATTTCTCTCTTTTGACAGCATCTCCACCTCTGCTCTCTTGGCACCACATCCAATCCAAAGAATCCCCTCTAGCCAGGTACGGAAATGCTCATACTGCCCCCCCAGAGAAACTCCTTCCGATGCCCGGTTCCAACACCACATAATCACTAAAACATGAATAATAGACTCGGGTCGGGAGAAACCTTGCAAACTGGACAGATTGACTAACATCTACCTTCCTAACTCTGAGTTTTGCCATAATTGGAATACAAACTACTGCTACACTCTACAGAATATTTTAGTCTATCGAGTAATTTTCAATCATCACAACTTTATCCCTGTTATTAGACCCACACTGCCGTTCATAAATCAGGGGATTAGAAATGAATGGCTCTAACTTAACCAAAGTAGAGGAATACCTTAAATTTCTCTTGAATCAATCCATATGTACTACGAACCAAGTACCCATACACTTCCACTTTCCATTGCCTACAAACTCCCACCTTCACGCTGCTTAAAGTAATGCTCCAAATCAACTAGATCGCGATCTCTATCTACAAAAAGATCGATTAAGCATTGTTGTCCCACTCCTTAATACGATTTTTCATAAGCTGGTTTACTTTTTCATCTTTAAGAGCTGGATGATTATTAGAAAACAAATAGGCTTACCATTGATCTCCCTGCCAAGACTCATCCGACACAATGTCCTCCCCTGACACTAAAAAGCATCCAACTCCTAAACAAACCACATATTTGGCTTTTCAAACACTACCGGAAATAAAATTTGGATTTTTAGTGCTGTAAAAAAAGAGAGCCTTGTAAGAAATATTTAATCTTAAATATTCTGACCTCCAAAGAATTCTTCCTTTCCATCAATCACTAGCCCTGTTTCTCCTGACATAACAAAGAAGTTTCTACTTACTGTCACTTTCTTAGTTGTTTAGTTTCAGGAAGTTTTCCGTTCTGAATGCTTTGAATTAATCAGTGTTGAGATAAAACATTGCAAATATGCAACTAATTACATAAAAGAGAAAAGAGGAGTGATAGAATAAAAGGAGAATCTATTACAATTAATAACTTGAAACAAGCAACAGAGTCATTACATTCTTCAAAGTTTAAAATATGCTGAACTTTTGAATCCAGGAATTCTCATCAGACTTGTCATAATACATTTCTTGTCCATAACAAGGTTGTTGTCTATAATAACTTTCAATGCCATCTCTACCACTTGCTTCTCCACATCCTACTGAACTTCCAAATATGTACTCTGCAGTTGTTTTGCAATAATCAGTTTCCTTAGGAAGATCGGGCACACGTTCTCTATCACCATTTTCTCTATCTGATTCATTTGTCTTCTTGTTTTTCTTGGCCAAACAAGGCCAATAACCAAGTATACTTTCACAATAATTCAAGACCCCGTCTGAACCATATCCATGTTGAGTTTGAGCCACAATTTGCTTATCACAATCATACTTATCGTACACTTCAATTTTTCCATTTCCATAACCATAATCATAGTACAGCCATGGGTAATCATGACCATTGTTAAATCCTTCAATCTCGAGCTCGTATCCCCTATCATATTGCTCCACCAGGGCACTCTCTAATTCACCATCAGATTCCTTCTCTTCATCAAAATCAGTAGGTTTTTTAAGGTCTATTGACTCCACTATAGCGCCCTCATTGTCACAATCAGACTCATTTCCTTCACCTCCATCAGCTGATTCGCTTTCCTCAAGTGGTTTCGTCTTAGAACTAGAACCAGAATCATTGTCACCATAAGGTGAAGGAATTGAATTATAAGAAAAAGCATCAGGAGATAAGCCAGTAGGGTTCGGATTGGAACGAGGATAACAAATTTTATCCGATGGTGGAAGAGGCTTGCCATAAGTGTTAGTTTGATCATAACCACCATCATAAGGAGTTGAATCATACTCATCATAGCTACCATCATAAGGAGTTGGATCATAAACCTCGTTATTTAGCTCATTAAACGTAACCTTCTTGTAAGAAATGAAATATTGTGTTTGATAAGTAGGTGGATCATATTCCACAATAGTACTAGGATCACTGAAACTATGCATAGAGTAATACATTTCAGAATTATTAACATAATTCGGATCATACAAATTAGTATATTCGATCTGTTTTCGATCATCGATATCATAAGAAGAGTATATAGTCTGGGAAGCATCATAAGTAATGGAATGATTGTAGTCAATTGTATGAGGCTCAAAATTAGAGTAGGATTGTGAGTAATAAAATGGAACAACATCCTGACTAGTGTAATAAGAAGAATCTTGATACTCACCAGTGTAGCCATCCAAATAAGTTGAGTTGTAGTATGCCATTGGAGATGCTTATTGAAGATTCTTTCTTTACAAGTGTTGAAGATGAGAGGAGATCCGTAAAGAACTCATTGGGTACACAAGTCACACGTTGGTTGGTTCACAAGGAAAGTGAAGAAAGTTAAATAGTTAAAGACTCTCACTTGGTTATTTTAACTTTTTCAATTTTTTTTTTTGTTGGAAATGAGAAGCATCTATAAATCATCTACAATGTAATCAAGGAGGGATTGCAGAGAGTTCGTGTGGCTATGAATGATGATGAGCTCAGTGGTTATCTAGAAAAGAGATGAATAGAGTAAAGGTGAATGCAATGCATGTGAAGAATTTGGTGGTATATGCATGATGATTATTACAAAAAAACAAGAAGTGGCGTCAAGTGTTGTGTTTATCACATTAAGGATCGAGGATTGAGACGACTTTGAGGATTGTTTTACCTAACTTTACGATTACAAGTCGGTGGAGGATCCAGCATAGAAGTAGAGAAGAGGTTTACCCAAAAAAATAATTTCAAGAAGGTTATTTTAATTCATTGTATTAAAAAACAGTTATTTACCTTATTTTGAGCTCATGATTCGATCATATATTCAACTTTTCACTCAAGCTACCAGACTCTCTTTCCTGTGGGCAATCACAATGGGTTTGATATAAAAAAATGTTACTTTCTCCATTTTCCTAATCTCATAATTATTGAGCCTCAACTGGAGTGACAAGAGTTTGTCCTAAATTCCTATTTCCCTTAAGTTATGTTAAAAAAATCTTATAATTGCTATCTACAAAATTATTGGGAAATACAAAACCATTCATACATTTTATCTTTATAAAATCAACGCATTATATTATATTATATCTTATCTATAATCATGTATTGTTATTTTTTTTAAAAAAATAATAGAATTCTAATCAAGAAAAAATCTTACTTTAGCTAGTTTATTATATTATAGATATTAAAAATATACTCTCTCTCCATTATATTGAGACCGAAAGAAAAATATATTATTTTAACCAGTTATTACTTTATTAAAATTTAACTTATTAAAATTCCAGCTTATTTTAGTTGGTAAATAAATTTTTAAGTTATTGGATTTGTTCTTTGTAAGTTTGGTAAATTATCAGGTCTCTTCTCTCGTGATGATGATGATAATATATATTAATTTTTGATTCAGATAATTAAATAAAAAATTACCATTTAAATAAGATGTTATTTGTAATAAATTATAGGTATCACTATTTATTTCTAATTCAAGTTGTTTAATCATTTTTTCACGCTAACAATTATTTCATTATTTTTTCAGACACAATATTATTTCTTTACATTAAACTGAGACTTCTTCACCCAATGACTAACAAACTGGTGGGCATGTTATCTAACTTTGAATGCCCGAATTTCAGGTGGAGTTTTGGGCCTAACTGTACGTGGGATGGGCTTCACCACTAAACATTGGTTCTCATTCTATGACCGAAAACTGTTCTTTATTTGAAAAATTAAAAATAGTTGAAGAAATTGTAAGAAAAAAACTAGTCCGTGCTTACACCCGTCATGTTCTAATATAAATTTTAAAGTTTCGAGATCTTACGATATGTGCGATATTTATTATTTGATGATGAATTTGTTTTACTTTAGGTATATAATTACTTAATTATTAATGAAAACCATCTATTACCGTGCGAAATGAGTTGTTTTGATAATTAATAGTATAATTATATTGTATATCTATACTATACTATTGATAATTTGGTTGGTTAACCCCTTCCAACAATTTTGATAACACCTTTCATAAAAAATATTTTAAAAATATAAATCTAAAATTTTTTATAGGAACATACATGTTAATAGTTTTTTTATTAAACTTAAGATAACTCAACACTACCAAACACCTTTCATAAAAAAAATATTTTAAAAAAATTCAAATCTAAAAAAGTATATACGGAATACATGTTAACATTCTTTTATGGAGTTATCTTAACTCGATACTATCAAACTCTTTGCTCTTTTGAAACATCCCGTTGATCCATTCATGACTCCCAGGTCCGGCTTTTAACAAAAAAAGGTCTTGTTAAACTAAAATTTAAATAAACACATATCTAATAAAAACACATAAATATATTCCACAAATTTGTTTAATTGAATATATTTAAATCGGTTAACAAATAAATTCATTTTAAACTTCTAATTATAACATTCTAAATTACACTTATTAATAATTGAAACACATATGCAAGGAGTTGTGTGTATATTTTTTTAATAACTTAATTACTTAGGCCTTTATAAGCCAATTTCATTTAAAATCTTATGTAAGTGGTTTCAATAATAAAATATTTATTCTAATTATATTATTATTAAAACACATGATAAATATATTAGATTATAATTCATAAAAAACAATACACCTTTCCATAATTTAAAAAAACACTCAAAATTTTGTATTTTTATTTTATTTTTAAAAAAAGAAAAAGAGAAAAGAAGTACCTGTAATAAAAACATCCATATATATATATACACTATATTATTATAAGAGAAACATAATTTAGTTTGTTCGGTTGATTAACACCTTCCCAAAAAGTATATTGACACCTTCCCAAATAAAGTCTAAAAATATAATTTAACTAAAAAATTAAATCACGTATCTAATATAACTACAAACTCAATAAATTATTATTCAACTTAATTTCTAATCGCACTCAATTTCTTTTTTACCTATTTTGTAGGGAACAAAATACTTTCAAAATTAATTTTCGAAATTCAAATTATAATATTAAAAAAATAATTAATAAATCAAGAAAAAAAATTAAAATCAATATTAAAAAAAATAATACCAAATCATTCGCATCAACCACTGGTATTCAAGACTTCTACTTTCCTCTCTGCTATGCACCCGCACAATGAAGCAACCTGTAAGTTGTGGTAAGAGAATTTTTTTAAAATTTTAACTATCTAAATTTTAAATTTTTCAATAATATAATACATACAAAATAATATGTAAATATTATACTATTATAAGTAAAACATGATTTCGTTTGGTCAGTTGATTAACACATTCCTAAAAAATATGTTAACACCTTGCAAAACAAAATTTAAACAAATAGAATTTAATAAAAAAAATAAAATCATGTATCCAATATAACTACAAACTCTATTAACTATTATCCAACTTAATATTTAATCGCACTCAAATTCAATTCTTGCCTTTTTTTAAGAATCTAACACTACTAAAAATTAATTTTAGTAATTCAAATTATAATATAATAAAATAATTAATAATTCAAGAAAATTTTTAAAAATTAATATTAAAAAAAATACCAAATCATCCACGTAGTAGGAGGACTTTTTAAGATTTTAACTATCTAAATTTTAAATTCTTCAATAATATAATACATACAAAATAATACGTAAATATTTTATCTTCATTAATCTCAATAACATATAATAAGTTTTTATATTTTATTTTTATAAAATAATAAAATATTAAAATTTAAAATAATATAATCAGTTTGTGAATCGCACGGTTATGAGCTAGTATATATAATTAGTATAAGGGGAATATTTGGTTGACTGTACTACTACACAAAGCATACAAACCGTTAGATTAAAAATAAAATCAATGATCAAGATTATCTTATATTTGTTGTAAAGGTGGTAAGGAAAACTAAACTAAAAACACTTTGATTATGAAACAAATACCCAATACTAAATTGATAAGATACCATATTCTAATATTAAATATATAAGGAGATATAATTATTCAATACTAAATAAATAAGGAGACATAAAGCATACAAACCGCTAGATTAAAACAAAATTAACAAAATCAATGGTCAAAATTATGGGGTATTTGTTAGAATGGTGATAAGGAGGACTAAACTAAATACTAAATAAACAATGAGACATAATCTAATACGAAATATATCAGAAGACATAATTACTAAAAAACAAAAAGACGTAATCTAGTACTAAATATAAGTAGACATAATATTAACAATCATGTATAACAAATGCAGGTATTGAATGTAACGTCTGGAAAATATTATGTAATTATTTTTATCAATCAATAATTATTATGTGATTTTTATGTGAATTTTGGTGAATTATTTGATGATGGATAATAATATTTGGATGTTTATTTCTGATAAAATTGGGATATTTTAATTGCCGATTATCCAGAATTAAATCTAGATAATTTTGGTATTTTTCTGGTAATTTTTGGATTATCATATGATTTTATAAGGATTTATAGAATTAATAATGATTATTTATACATAATTATAGAGTTAATTTTTAGAATCAGAAATCGTTCCACTTCAATCGTTTTTGCGTTTTTACAACCCGAAACTCTTCCGAAAACTCCTTCCTAACCTAATCTGATAATTCTGAACACTTTTCATGTTTTGACTTTCTCGATACGGGGTACGTTTTGACTTGTACGAGTCCCAGTGTGAAATTTTCGATACGCAAATGTTAGATATATTTGATAATGTCATGGCTAATATGATTTATGTTTAGTTTTTGAGATCTTACTTAAACAGGATAAATCAGTACTTATTGGAAGTCAGGACTTAAGGATATCAGTACTTATATTATCAGGAGATAATCATCAGAAGATGGATATCAGAACTTAAGTGCTGAAGGACGTTCAGATAAGAACAGTAGCTGATTAAAGGAAAGAAGATCGAGATAAACATAAGAAGAGATATGCATGAAGAAGGAATTCTATGAAGAATAGAATACTTGGAAGAAAAGATATCTGATTGATATATTTTAGGAAGCAGAATTATATTTCATATCAATTAGTAATTATCTTGTAACTGTGTAGTATATAAACACAAACATAGGGTTTACACTATAAGTGTTATCATATTCGAGAAGATTATTCACATAACCCTAGCAACTCTCGTGATATTTGTTCATCACTGAGAGGTAACAGTTCCAAACTGTAACAGAGTTTATTGTTTCAATAAAGTTTATTTTCTGTTACTTGAGTTATTTGAGTTCGATTTGATTGTACTTTACACTGTATTCACCCCCTCTACAGTGTGTGTGACTTAACAAGTGGTATCAAAGCCTATCGGTTAACGCACATACAGCTTAAGATCCAAACACAATCATGTCTGACACAGAAACTCCAACTAAGCCTACCAAAACTGAAGAACCTCCAAAGACACAAATTCAAAGTCGGTATGAGACCATCAGAGTTCCCATACTGAGACCATCTGAATATGCCATATGGAAGGTGAGGATGACCATGTTTCTGGAAGCTACAGATCCATAATATCTTGATAGAATCAAGGAAGGACCTCACAAACCAACCAAGCTCGCTGTTGCAGTTGCAGGTGAAGCAGCAAAGACTGTACCAAAGGAGAAGAGTGATTATACTGCTGAAGATATCGCATCAATTACTAAGGATGCTAAGGTACGACACTTACTGCATAGTGCCATTGATAATGTAATGTTAAACAGGGTAATCAACTGCAAGACTGCAAAGGAGATATGGGATGCTCTGGAAACAAGGTGTCAGGGAACTGATACAATTAAGAAGAATAGGAAGACAATACTCACTCAAGAGTATGAACACTTTGACTCAAAGGCTAATGAGTCATTGACTGATTTATATGATAGATTTGTCAAACTCTTGAATGATCTGTCACTGGTTAATAAGGAGTATTATCTTGAAGATTCAAACCTTAAATTCCTGTTAGCTCTTCTTGAATGTTGGGATTTGAAGGCAACAACAATAAGAGACAACTACAGTCTTGATGAAACAACTCTTGATGAAATTTATGGAATGCTCAGGACTCATGAACTTGAGATGGAACAAAGAAGCAAGAGGAAAGGAGGAAAGTCAAGGACAGTTGCTCTTAAGGCTGAAGAAGAATCCCCCAAGGCAGCTACCTCAAGGAAAGACAAGGGTAAAGCTCTTTTCACAAAGTCTGATACTGAGTCATCAAGTTCTGAAAGTGATGATGACTCAGATTCTGAAAGCTTGCCTGAGACTGATGCTGATGAGGAGATGATGAAACTGTGTGCTCTTATGGTGAAAGGGATCACAAAGATTACATACAGGAAGTTCAGGAAGGGAAAGAAGTTTTCCAGGAAAGGTACAAGTTCTGATAAGAAGAATTTCAGAAGATCTGAGAGCAGAGGAGAAAAGTCTGATAGAGGAGATTATACCAATGTCAAATGCTATAACTGTGGTGAGAAAGGCCACATATTTCCTGATTGCAAGAAAGTGAAGGGTGACAAATGCAAGGCTCTTGTCACAAAGAAGAAAAGCTGGACAGACACCTCAGACTCTGAAAGTGAGGAGAACTATGCTTTGATGGCAAATGCTGATAAAGAAAGTGCTGAGAGCAGTTCTGAAGCTGCTGAAACAAAGGTACCTCAGACTACTTATGCTTTTCATACTGATGATATTAATGAGTTGAGAAGATATCTTAAAACCATGTTTGTTAGTTATAGAGATCAAACTTTAACATGTGAAAGATTAACTTCTGAAAATCTTGCTTTTAAGAAAAGAAATGATTTCTTAGAAAAAGAGTTAGTTATGTTCTATCAAACTCAGAAGGATAGAGATGATGCTTTTTATGTTAGGGATGAAGTGCTAAAAATGAATGAATCTCTAAAAACTGAGTTAGAAAAGGAAAGAGAGATTATCAGGACTTGGACTAACTCTGGCAGAACAACTCAAAATTTGCTAAGTACTGAAAATTGGAAAGAGGGCTTAGGTTATGGAGAGGATAAGAATGATAAAGGAACTGTAGAAATTAAGCCCGTCGTTAAGAAAAAGCCAAAGTTAAAACCTGTTAAGTTTGTAACTGTAAAGTCTGATAATGAGAAATCAGAAGTTAAAGAGGGATTAACTTCTGACAAACTAAAACATGAAAAGACAGCTGAAGTAAATATAGGCTTAATGACAAAGAAGCAGCTTAAGCATAAGCTGAAAGATGTTAAGAATGCAAACAAGGTAAAATCACCTAGGGAAAATAGGAATGGAAAGGAAGGTGTGAATAAAAGCAATGATTATAAGCCTGTTCCTGAAGCTCCTAGGAAAACGTGTCATAACTTTGGAAGTTCTAACCATCTGGCTTCTTTTTGCAGGAAGAATAAGAACATAAGCTCCTTACCTTCAAAGTCAGGAGTTAAGAGTCAGTCTGTTAGATATAAGCCACGAAATCCTTGTTTTCATTGTGGTAGTTTATGGCATTCCATTTATACTTGTAAGGAATATCATAGTTTGTACTATGATTATTATCAAATAAAACCTTCTTTAAAGAAAGTTTTCATTGTTCCTTCTAGTGTAAATTCTGATACAAAGTCTGATAGTGTAAATTCTGATAAGAAAAATGTTAACATAAACTCTGATGCTAAATCCGCTGCAAATGTTAACAAACTTTATAAGGCCAAAGGATCCAAGCAAGTCTAGGTCCTTAAAACTAATCATTAGTGGTCTTTGTGATTGCAGGGCAACAGGAAAAATATCCTAGTTCTGGACAGTGGATGTTCAGGACATATGACTGGAAATAAAGCCCTGCTATCAGACTTTATGGAGAAAGCTGGCCCAAGTGTTTCTTATGGAGATGGCAACATTGGAAAAACATTGGGATATGGCAATATCAATCTTGGGAATGTCATCATTAAAGAAGTAGCTCTAGTCTCAGGACTTAAACACAATCTGCTGAGTATAAGTCAAATCTGTGACAGAGGTTATCATGTTGATTTCTTTGAAGAACACTTTGAAGTTGTGAGTAAATCTAAAGGAAAAGTTGTTCTGAAAGGATACAGGCGTGGTAACATTTATGAAGCTAAGCTTTCAACAAGTACTGATGGTTCTGCAATCTGTCTGATGAGTAGAGCATCAATTGAAGAAAGCTGGAATTGGCACAAGAAACTCTCTCATTTAAATTTCAACAATATAAATGAACTAGTCAAGAAAGATCTTGTGAGAGGACTGCCAAAGTCAGTATTTGCTCCTGATGGCCTTTGTGATTCTTGTCAGAAGGCTAAACAAAGAAAATCCTCATTCAAGAGCAAGACTGAATCATCAATTCTTGAGCCTTATCACCTACTACATGTTGATCTATTTGGTCCAGTAAATGTCATGTCTATTGCAAAGAAGAAATATGTTATGGTCATAGTGGATGAGTTCACCAGATACACATGTGTGTATTTCTTGCATACAAAAAGTGAAACTGCATCTATCTTGATTGATCATGTCAAACAACTGGATAAATTGGCCAAAGATTCTGTGAAGGCAATAAGGAGTGATAATGACACTGAGTTCAAGAATTTGATAATGGAAGAGTTCTGCAAAAACCATGGAATTAAGCAGGAATTCTCTGCTCCTGGAACTCCACAGCAAAATGGAGTTGTTGAAAGAAAGAATAGAACTCTCATTGAAGCTGCACGTATAATGCTTGAAGAAGCAAAGCTTCCAACCTATTTCTGGGCTGAAGCTGTGCAGACTGCTTGTTTTACTCAAAATGCAACACTCATTAACAAGCAAGGAAAGACACCATATGAGATGGTGAAGAAAAAGAAGCCAAATCTGAAGTATTTTCATGTATTTGGATGCAAGTGTTTTGTTCTCAAGACTCATCCTGAACAGCTATCCAAATTTGATCTAAAAGCCGATGAAGGAATCTTTGTTGGATATCCACTTTCCACAAAAGCCTTCAGAGTCTATAATCTGAGAACAAGAGTGGTCATGGAATCTATCAATGTCTCTTTTGATGACAAGAAGATTACTGGACTTGAAGATTTTATTGATCATGATCAGCTGAGATTTGAAAATGAAGACTCAAATTCTGATACTGAAAATCCTGACAGTCTAAGTCCTGATACTATAAACTCTGATGGAATAAACTATGATGTTATTGAAACTGTGGTGACTACGCCAAAGGAAGATGCACCTATGCAGGGGGAGCATACTCAAGATCTTACCACATCTCAAGAAGCATCAGAACATACATCTGGCTCTTCAAGTTCTGATTCGTCAAGTTCTGATAAGCTAAGTTCTGATAGTTCTGAAAATCTAAATTCTGAAGAATCCAACTCAGAGAGCATAGTTTCAGGGGGAGCATCAGAAAATGAAAATGAAGACAACATGGAACATGGGGGAGCATCCAGTTCTAGAGAAAACCTTCCATCTGTAAGGAAGTGGACTAAATCACATACACCTGATTTGATAATTGGAAATCCTGATGCAGGTGTCAGAACTAGAACATGTACTTCAAATGAATGTCTTTACAATTCTTTTCTTTCTCAGACTGAGCCAAAGAAAGTAGAAGAAGCTCTTCAAGATGCTGATTGGGTGCAAGCAATGCAGGAAGAGTTAAATGAATTTGAAAGAAACAAAGTCTGGACCCTAGTGCCAAGACCAAAGAATAGATCTGTTATTGGTACAAAGTGGGTATTCAGAAACAAAAGTGACAGTGATGGCATAATTACAAGAAATAAGGCAAGGCTGGTTGCAAAAGGATATTCTCAACAGGAGGGAATTGATTATGATGAAACATTTGCACCAGTTGCTAGGTTAGAAGCCATAAGGATCTTTTTAGCTTATGCTGCTCACAAAAAGTTTACTGTCTTTCAAATGGATGTGAAAAGTGCTTTTCTCAATGGAGAATTGGAGGAGGAAGTATATGTCGAACAACCTCCAGGCTTTGTAGATTCCAAATATCCAGATTATATCTACAGGCTAGATAAAGCACTTTATGGACTTAAGCAAGCTCCTAGAGCATGGTATGAGACTTTAGCTCAGTTTCTTCTAGAAAGTGGATTTACCAGAGGAACAATTGACAAAACACTGTTCTATCTCAACCATGGAAAGGACTTACTTCTGGTCCAGATTTATGTTGATGATATCATTTTTGGATCTACAAATGACAGACTTTGCAAAAAGTTTGCCAAACTGATGCAGTCAAGGTATCAGATGAGTATGATGGGGGAACTTAGCTATTTTCTGGGCCTTCAAGTCAAGCAGAATGAAGAAGGCACTTTTATTTGTCAAACTATGTACACCAGAAACTTGCTGAAGAAATTTGGAATGTAAGATTGTTCAAGTGCATCCACTCCCATGGCCACTGCAACAAAACTGGACAAGGATACTGGTAAATCAGTAGATATTACTGATTACAGAGGTATGATTGGCTCTCTACTCTATCTAACTGCTAGTAGACCTGATATCATGTATGCTACCGGTCTTTGTGCAAGATTTCAAGCAGATCCAAGAGAACCTCACTTAACAGCTGTAAAAAGAATATTCAAGTATCTTAAGGGAACATCTAATCTAGGATTGTGGTATCCCAGAGAATCAGATTTTAAACTAATAGGTTACTTAGATGCAGATTTTGCAGGTTGCAAAATTGACAGGAAAAGCACAAGTGGAAGCTGCCGATTTCTTGGAGGCAGATTGGTTTCTTGGTTTAGCAAGAAACAAAAGTCAATTTCCACATCAACTGTAGAAGCAGAGTATATTGCTGCAGGAAGCTGTTGTGCACAGATTCTTTGGATGAAGAATCAGTTACTGGATTATGGGTTATCATATTTCAAAATCCCTATTTACTGTGATAATCAAAGTGCTATTGCTATGACATGTAATCCAGTTCAACACTCTATGACAAAGCACATCAGCATCAAGTACCACTTCATCAGGGAACATGTTGATGAAGGTACAGTGGAATTGCACTTTGTTACAACAGATCAACAACTAGCAGACATCTTCACAAAACCACTGTGTGAAGCTACCTTTACAAGATTGGTAAATGAACTTGGAATGGTTTCAGGTTCTTTCTCTAAATCTGCTTAGTTTTGTCCTGATTCATCAGACTTTATGATCAGTATTTACAGAAATTACTCTCTTTGTGTATTCTGTGCTTAATTGAAAATTTGCTAAAGTACTGACTGTTGTCTGATATATGTTTCTAAACTTTGAAAATGATATGTCTGTTTATGTAACTATTCGATCCTATGAGGATACTTGTGCTAGATGCTGACCTAGTAATCTTCAATATACTAAAGATCCCATGTTAGAAGTAATTATTTATGTGGAAATCTATTGACACAAGCAAATTCTGATATTGAGCTTAATTGAATTTACTTTGTCTATCTTATTATTAAGTCACAAACTAGAATAATGCTACTCATCTGTTAAGTTCTGATGCTAGTAAATCTGTTGAATGTACTAAGTGTTGATAAACCTCACTTATCAAAAGAAATAGAAAAAGAAACAATGATTAAAAATCAGGTACTCCTTTGAGATCTAGAGTAAAAAAAATATGGAAGGGAAGACCCAAGTGCATTGTTGGTATTAAGTAATATGCATCAGAAAAGCAAATAAAATATTTTCTTGGTGACTTTTCACACTCTGTGATTACTGGAGAAATACTCTGATAATAGCATAAATTCTGATAAGCAGTCGTGACTCACTTACACTGAGAAGCCACTGTAAAATGGAATTTAAAAAGATGCACAAAATTAGCACAAAATAGTTGAGGTGGACTCAAGCATGAATTCATTCAATAGTAGGTTTCAGAATAATGACAGGTTTTTAGTAAAGTTTTAGTTAAGCCTTATTTCTAAGATGTACTGAAGTGAATCAGACTTTTCTCTTTGTCTGATATTTAGCTTAATGCACACACTAAACACTCCATATGAATGATGAACATTACTGTGGTGATCTATGTTGTTTTGGATGAACAGTTATTGTGTCACATTGCACAAATTCTGAGGACAAGTTCTGATTGCACGTTCTGATGATTAAGTTCTGAAGAACCTATATCAGAACTTGTGTGAGGACTTACTAAGATAGACATTCATTTATCAAGTTAAGAAATTATGTTCTGATGACTGTTAAGTTCTAATATAAGTCTAAGTTCTGATATTAAATTCTGATTCTTTACTTGACTTATTTGTGGATAAAATTTGCAAACAGTCTCAGTTTAAACCAGAATATGTTGAAGTGGAAGATTAACAGTCACTATATTTAGGGATAGTGATACTCGTACATGCACAGTCAATTTTTTACTTGCTACTTGTGCGCATTAAACCATGTTTTACCTTTCCAATGACTGTTTTTCTTTTTCCAAGTCTGGGGAGACGAGGTAGAATTAATTCTACCTGTCAGCATTAAATTTCTTTGCGTCTCCTGGCATTCTCTTGCCTATATAAACAACCACTTCACATCAGCCTTCCCATCAAATCTTTTATCACAAACTCACCTTCATAATCTTTATATAAAAACACCATGGTCAATTACAATATGTTTTTGAACTATGAAACATTCAACATGGAGCTGAGATGTGCCGATTGGCAGCAGGAATGGCACGTCACTGCCATTCCTGATGAGATATGGGACTCAGTTCCCCAGGAGGTGCTCACCCACCTCCTGTTCTTCTACATGGACTACCATCGCCATCTGGAGTGATTGGAGGAGGAAAGGCTGGAAGCTCTACGCTAGCAAGAGCGAATCATACGACTCGCTATTCTGTTTGTCGAGAGTAGGAAGAAGAAATGATTTATTTTCTTCTTCCTGTTTTTCTTCACATCAGCCTTGCCCTGCTTCTTGAGCTAGGACAAAGGCTGTTGACGTTAGGTTTAGCAGCTTAGGGCAATCTTGTAAAAGTTCTGATGTAATTTAAATTTCATGAATGTATTCTCTTGATATATTAATGAAACTTGTTTTTTTTCAAGATCTTATCTCTGAGATATTTTGTAATGCATTGATAAATCCTGATAAATATTCATATTCTGTTGACCATATAAATTTTGTTTTAAATTAAGTTCTGATTTTACTTTATCAGTACTTGCTCATCTGATTTATTTTGGTCATTTTCACTCGAATTATTTTCAGAATATTGGTGTTGCCGTGAAAAAATTGAATAAGTGGGAACATTTTCAATTTTGAATTAAAACTGATTTACCTTGATTAATGGAATAACTGGGTAAATGGAACGGTTTTTCCTTGAAAAACTGCAAGTGGGTAAGTAATGATTACTGTTTTCCCGTGCCCATTAACTATTCGTTATTACTGCATGTCTGACAGGTGTCCAACAGTTACATTTTTTTTAAAAGTATAAGTAAGACAGAGAGAGGATTTTCTAATCTTTTATTGACTTTTATATTTTTTCTCTCTATTTGCTTTTACTCTCTTTCTTCTTCTAACGTTGGTTTTTCATATAGACATTCTATCAAACACCTAACAGGCACTTATAAATCTCGATTATTTTTATGGCACCTAAGGATTTAATCATTGATGGAGCTAAATTTGTTCCAAACAACTATGCTGCAATTCTTGATAATGCTGAAGCTCCGTCTGAATTGCATTTTGTGCAAGATCTTCTTGCACACAGTGAAATCGGGTATGCATTGACCCAACCTTCAGTCTTCTCAAGTCAACAAGTTCTGACATTTTGGAGGACTGGAAACTTTGATAATGGTGGTCAAAATGGTACTCCTAGTATTGTTTTCAAAGTGGGTGATTCTCCATATGCAGTCACTCCTGGTACAATACGCAAGGCTCTACATCTATCAGAAGGATGTACTTTTTCAACTCCAGAGGAATCAGCTCTTCAGGAGTTAATGGCCAGTTTGGGGTATGAGCAGAGTTTGGCCAAGTTTGGGCAGTTGAAACGGGCTCATATCAGGAGGGAATGGAGCTTCTTCTTCGACTGCATCACTAAAGCTTTTGGGAACAAGTGTTCAAATTTTGATGCCATCCCTATAATGAGTCAGCACATCGGGTATGCCATCATTAACCAAACTCAATTTGATTTTGCAACTGCTGTAATAGGTTTTATTGGGGATAGGATGACAGAGGATAGGAATGTTGTCTACTTTGCTAGATTCTGTCAACTTATATATACTTTTTGTACTGATGAACCTCGACTAGCCAGTACCTTAACTCCACCTTTCAAAGTTGCAAAACGTTACTTTAATGACCTGGTAAATGCTGACACTAAGAAACAAGTGGTTAGACCTTTACAGATTCCTTAGTCTGTAAAACAGATCTTAGTAAATGTTGATCCTGAATCCTATAGATCTGTTTATCCTGATGTTCAACCAACAAACACCTCCCAAACCCCACAATAACCATCAGAACATACCACCCATACTACTCAACCAACCCTCAGGCAATATCTCAAATCATATCTCACCACTTCACAGACAGTTCAATCTTCATCCTCAGAACCTACTGTGAAGCCTTCATCTTCCAAGCCAAAAAGGACAAAGACTGTTCCTCAAACACCTCAAAAGAGAAGGAGGATTGCTTTGAGAGATGAGTCAAACAGTGAGGACCAGGTTTCTACATCAGAACCTGTTGTCAAAGAAGCTGAGAAAGTTTCTTCTCAGAAGGATTCTGGAATTGGGGGATCTAAGCTTCTCAAACGGCTTAGACGAATGACTGTTGCTGAAACTCCCAAGGAATCCATATCTTCAAAGAGATACAAGAAACAGAGGGCAAAAAGGCCAATTTCAGATGATGAGGAAGCAGCAGCTAAGGAAGGAGATCATAAAACTCTGATCTCACAAGAACCAGAATCTGCTAAAGCCACTGTTTCTCCATCAACTCCAACTCAAGAAGCTGTTACTGAAAATGCCAACACACCATCTGTGTCTCCTAAGACTGTATCTCCTGTTAATACAGGCACAAGTGCTGATATAGATATGCAGACCTTGGTTGTGCCTGAAGTAATTTGCTTAGAAGCTCCAACAACAACTAATCCATCAACAACACCTGTTACTGATGCTGCTCAAACTCTTGAATTATCTACTACACCTTCTCTGCATCTAGATGCTGATGATCAAAATATAGGTGAGCATCAGGATATGGCTGTTGATCAGAACTTGGAACCAGATCAGCAATTAGAGGATGCTGAAGCCTCCATTGCTACTCATACTGTTGTTTTATCAGAAGATACTGATTCTATAAGTTCTGATGCTGCAAATGCTAGAGATACTGGTGATGCTGCTCCAAATGCAGATGCTGATGAAGCAGGTCCTTTAGGACATGCCCCTCAACAAACTGTTCTTAAATCTGAACTTGTTAAGAAGTTTGTTACAAGAGAAGCACCAGTGCCTTGGAGTGAAACTCCTGCAGGACAGGAGTGGACTAAGGAATGGAACTCAATTACTTGTGTTCCATCTGCAAAGAATCTGGCTGAGCAATTGACAAAAGCTGATGAGATGTTAAATACTGATGATTTCAAAACACAGCTTAGAGTCACTACATTGAGTACTAAACATCTACAAGGTCTTCATTTTACTACTCATGCAGAGCTACACAAGATTCAGGAAGAATTCATCAAACAGGAACAAATTCAAAAGATTGATAAGAAAAAGTTCTTCCAACCTACCTTTGACAGGATTGCTTATATTGAGAAGACTCAAGAGACTCAACAAGCTCAGATTGATGATATTCTGAAAAATCAAGCTTCTCAGCAATCTCAACTTAATGAAATCCAAGCCTTAGTGGAATTGATTGTCTCTCTTCTATTACCTGCTGATGCCAAAAAGGGGGAGAAAGTAATTAAGTCCAAATGCAAGACTGATAAGACACTGAAAGGGAAGGATGATGAAAGGGATGATCAAGGAAACTCGAAAATGGGTAGAGGTCATAGTCAAGGTAGAGGTTTCTCATCAAGAAAAGCTGAAATCACAAGTCACAGGACAAGTTCTGATATTGGGAAAAGAATTAGTTCTGCTACTGGTAAAAGGATAAGTTCTGATGAACTTTTAGATCTTGATGAAGAAATGTCAAGACAGTTATTTCTTCACGAAAATCCAGGAATGGACTTGGAGAGTTTAATGGAAGAAGAAGCCAGACTTAAATCAGAGAAAGTCACATCTAAATCTGAAGCTTCTGGTGAAAAGACACTTCCAAAACTCAAAGGTATTGTGATAAAAGAAAGGACAAATACTGAAGCAACATTGGCTAAATCACAGCCGCAGATAGATCCAAGATCCAAGGGTAAAGAAAAGGTTGGTGAACCTATCAAGGTTTATGTGCCTCCTGAGAATGAAGAAATCACTGATGAAAATGATGATCTTGCTCTGCCTTCAAGAAAAGTTCTTAAAACAACCTCTGACATGGCTCAAGTTGTTCAGAGTCAAGAGACTGTAAGTTCTGATATTTTGAAGAAGCAAGTAACCTCTGACATAGCTCAAGTTAACTTGATATGAGAAGATAGATCAAAGAAACTTCTACCAAGATTCACTAAAGCAAAACAGACTCAATCTTTGAAGACTGTTGCAAGTGGTTTTGAAGCAAGAGTAGTTACTGGAAAGGAAGCAAGAGATTAAACTGGATTGGGAAGTGCTGATGAAAGAAAAATACATAACACTACCAATGATCCAACTTCCTTGAGTGAACCAGGTATTGGAGCAATTCCTGAGAGATTGAATCAACTGGAATCTGTACAAATGGTCTACCATACCTACTTGAAAGAACACATCTTGTTGTACTTCATGACAGATGGTAGGGTTTATCATATAAGGCAAAATGCCATTCCATTGAAGTATTTTGAAGAATTGGAGCATGTACTATTCTTACTTCAAGTGGATGACAAATTGACAGGAAGTGCTGCAAACTATTTGAAGGATCAGATTCAGAGACAGAAAAGGCTTTATTCTGTTAAGTCTGACAACACATATGTTCCAAAGTACAGAGATCACAAGGGTGATATAGTTGAAATGAAGTCCAACACTGCTAAGATTATAACTACTTTTCTGGGTTACAGGGCTGTGGAATTCAATCTTGAGTCTGATAAGGCATATTTGATCAGACTGGATCAGGATATAAGAAAAGCTAAGATTAATGATCTCAGGGCTGCAATCTTTCAAATTGGTAAAGATACTGCAGAGCTTAAAGATGCTAATAGGAGGATGATTGATGAACTTAAATATGCTGAGAGATGTTTGTTGAAGAACTATCTCAGAACAACTCCTGACATCAGAGAGATCAGAAGATGAAGCCAAGTCAAGATCTACAACTGATTAAATTCTGATATTTGTACAGACTGAAGCTGTTATCAGAAGTTAAAATATTGGTAAAGCTTTAAGGACTGTAAGTTGTAGTTATCTAGTCTAATTCTCATGCATTTGTACTTAATGTTTTTGACATCATCAAATATTTATTGAACTTGTATATTATGCTAATTTACAAGTTGGGGGAGATTGTTAGATATATTTGATAATGTCATGGCTAATATGATTTATGTTTAGTTTTTCAGATCTTACTTGAACAGGATAAATCAGTACTTACTGGAAGTCATGACTTAAGGATATCAGTACTTATATTATCAGGAGATAATCATCAGAAGATGGATATCAGAACTTAAGTGCTGAAGGACATTCAGATAAGGACAATAGTTGATTAAAAGAAAGAAGATCGAGATAAACATAAGAAGAGATATGCATGAAGAAGGAATTCTATGAAGAATAGAATATTTGGAAGAAAAGATATCTGATTAATATATTTTAGGAAGCAGAATTATATTCCATATCAATTAGTGATTATCTTGTAACTGTGTAGTATATAAACACACACATAGGGTTTACACTATAAGTGTTATCATATTCGAGAAGATTATTCACATAACCCTAGCAGCTCTCGTGATATTTGTTCATCACTGAGAGGTAACAGTTCCATACTGTAACAGAGTTTATTGTTTCAATAAAGTTTGTTTTCTGTTACTTGAGTTATTAGAGTTCGATTTGATTGTACTTTACACTGTATTCACCCCCTCTACAGTGTGTGTGACCTAACAGCAAATTATTTTATATATCGATAAAAATACGTATTCCCAAAAGGCGCGATATTATTACCTCATTTTCGTATAAAGTATTTTATAAGAGTCTCTATTTTGATAATTATCCAATTCTGGTATTAAAATCGTATCGTCATTTTAGTTACTTAGCGGCTAAGTAACCTATTTTCGGATCCGGTATGTAAGTGTAATTATTGGATTATTCAATAAATAAAATATGTGATGGATTTGTCGGCTATGTGTTACTGTATTATCAATTGTTTGTGATTTGTTGGACACGAAGATTAATTTTATAATTAATTATCGAGCTGTATGAATTTAATTCATTATACATGATTTTATTGAATATTTATTCTCATAAATACAAAAATTGCTCCTAAAATTATTTTTGTTATTTTATAATTTCATTTATTATTTTTAAGAATTTATAAAATTTAGAAATCAATATTTTACTGATTAATTATTTTTATATAATTTTCTGAATTACACTTAATTGTAAAATCAGTATTTAATTCTAGAATGTTTCAAAAATTATGAAAATTTTATTTTATTAACTTTTAAATATTTCAAGAATTTTAAAATTATCCTGGTAATTTTATGGCTTTGATTTACTCACGTATTTATTCGTAAATTCATTAAAATACGGGTTGGTGGAAGTTCCAAAAATGATTTAAAATCATAAATTTTTTATTTTTGTCAACTTTTGAATATTCTGAATAGTGATATGTAATTTGTAATTTTTTTTTGACAAAATTGACGTGCAACTACCTCGTTAATTTGCGAGGGAACGAATAAGAACGTAATTAAAATGAGATAATGATAAAAAAAACATAAAAACTATTACCCAAACCCAGATATACACGATTGTCTCTCCCTTATCTTTCTCATCAGTCTCTGTTGTGTCTCTCTCCTCTTTTCTTCATGGCAAACCGTTGCCGCCTCCATCCTTGTTCGTTTTCTCTTATCACAACTCGATTCCGAGTTGCTCGTGGTTCTGTATTCGATAATTTTGCCTATTGCCCCTGTTTCGCCCTGTTTCTTACATCCGCGTCGCCTCCCTTAACCGTTCCGGTGAGGTGGAGGCGCGTGTGTTGCCATCTGTGTGAGCCTGGTCCTTGTATATGTGTGTGTGTTATGCAACTGTTGTTTACCTCTCTGTTCTGTTTTGTACGGACTGCCCGTTCTTTTTCGTTGCCGCCTCCCGGATTCTGGTGAGGTCTGACGGCGTGGCGCGTGTATACGCGTCGCCCTGCTCTATATTGGGCCGATTGTTATTTGGTCCCTGTTCTGTGTTGGTTGGGTTTGAATGTTTGAGAAAAATTAATATTTTAATTTTCCTTGCAGAAAAATTATCTGATTGATTCTGTGAAATAAATAAATTTCATACGAGTATTATATTATTTAATCGATGAAATTCGCGAAGGATGTTCGATATAATCGGAAACCCGTGATTTTTATCGCCGTCGGCAATGAGTTTCGGAGAGCCGACGGTGGACAATGATGATTAATTCTGAGTCCTAAGTTATTAATAAATAATATTAAAATTAGAGTAAAATAAATTTTAAAACGAAAATGAATAATAATAATTAATAAAGTGAATTATTTGGTGGGTGGGATTTATAAATTGGATTGTGGACTAGATCGTATTGTGATTGTTGTTGCTATTGATTGGGATGGACGTCGAATTATTCGATGGGTAGGCCGATAAGCAAAGGAGACGCTGCCCGATTTTCGGGAAACTGATTCCAAAAATACGGGAACGTAACATGTAATTATCGGAGACGTCGAACGAGAATATATAATTGAATGTTATGAAACCTACTTACATGACGTGACAAGATATTTTGTGGATAATCGATCACCCTATTTTCAAAATAACAAATATACGTAATTTTCGGAAATAAATACTGAACCGAGTCTGGAAGATGTGAACCCTAATTGTTATGTGTATGTTAGTAATACATATAAATATAAGTTGGAATATGAAATCGCATGGGTAGAGGTGATGGTGGTATTAAGTTGAGCTTAAGCGAAACGATTATCTAAATTAGGATATTTTAACCATGTAGGTCCTAGACGGAAAACCCGAGCACCGACATCGGATTAGGAACGATCTAGTGATTAGACGTCAAGGTCAACGATGTTCCAATTGAAGGGCCTGAATGCTGGGATCGTATCCAAAATGGGATAGTCGTTTGACGATAAGGCCGAGCGATCAAGTCGAATCAAAGTCAACTAGTAATAGTGATTAAAGCTTATTGAGGTAAGTATTCCCGAACTTTCTTTTAAATACTGCAAGTATTCCTGATTTTTTTTTTAAAATACTGCAAATATTTATTCGTTCCTATTCTAAGTTCAGAATAGTTAAATGTTTTACATTTCGCTGCAATTACTCATATTATGCATGTTCTTTTATTCTTGTTCCTATAATTCGATTGCTCTCCTGAGCAAATACTCATTCTTTCGGGTTATTTGCGAACCCTGAGCTGGGATGTTTTGAATTCAAAATGATTTGATATCAAAATACTCTACGGGCTGGATGGTTATTGTGAGGGCCAGCGATGAGCTGTACCCTATGGATCGGGGATGGACCGGACCCTTGGGCTATAATGCCTAGGTACCTGAATGGACCTATACAGTTGGGTATAAATCCGCACTGTATCCTGACTGATCTGCAGGGTATAGTGCATATGTTGGTTTCTAGTGTCCAGTCTCATTTGTTGTTGATCGCCATTAACGGCATTCTCTCTTGAAAGGTTTTATGACTTCAAAACCGGACAAAACCCTGATTCAGGAGAAGAATCGGGGAATCGCTTGTCACTTTTGGGTTTAGAGTTAAATGCTGGTGACAACCAACGTTTATTCGCTCACTCACTCAAATAAATAGGATTGTTTAAAATTGTTTTAAGATTTTGTCCGAAAGTTTTTCTTTGGTATTAATATTTGAAACTCAAATTATATACTTGCTGGGCATTTTTGACTCACTCTTGCTTTGTAAATTCTTATTTCTGCCAGAAACAGATAAGGATAAAAGTGAATAGCTTTGATAGACAACAGAAGTTAGAGAAATCTCCGCTGCGAAAGGTTAAAGAAGTTAATGGAATATGACAAGAGCATTAGGACAAAGGTATTCTCATTTGTATTTTAGTTGTTGTAAGTTGTAGAAGATTAGATTCTTCTTTCATACCATAACCTGTAAACGATCCGGATTCAAGGGGTTAATTGAATATTCTTTTGTTTTTGTAAAGACTGTTCAGTGACACCAAATCTTGACCCCGGATTTGGGATGTTACAAGTTGGCATCAGAGCTACAGGTTATTGGTCACTGAAATAAGAATAGGTGAGAGTAAGATAGGAGTGGTAGGCCGTACAAGATAAGAAAGACCCTAAGCATACTCATGTTAAGTGGAGTTGAGTGCGAATTAGAGTTAGCAGACCCGATACGGAGTTGGTAGGCCATGATTGTTGAGGGAAGTGTAAGGCGAATATCATAACACTGTAGGTATAGTGAGTTCTCAGATCCTACAATAATGAGGAATCGATGGATCGACAGAGACTGGGTATGTTACCCTACTTTTCATGTGGTTTTGAAGAAAATGCGATTGATTCTGGTAAGGACTTGTGTAAGGGAAGCTAGGGAGTATTAGTACGATTTAACTTAGGTATTAGGACGAGTTCCACGCCGGAGGCAACTAGTTGATGGAAGCTGATGAAGAACCAACGTTGCACATTTCGAAGGCACCACTGTTGTGAGAAGATTCTTATCACTTATCGGGCACTGCGCGAGAAATGATTTTACCTACCAGGTATAGGTAAGACTAGCAAGAAGGTGCGACTCTATTTATAGATCGAACGTCGAATCATATGCGTGGTTGCAAACATAACATCAAGGACGAAGACAATAATGTCAAAGACAGTACTAAATGTCAGCGTTGTGGTAGAATTACGAATAAAATGATATATGACGGTAAATGAAGTTCTGTCGACTAATAAGTGCGAGCAGAATCTAAGGAAAAGTGGAAGAGGTACCAAAGTGGAGAGACCCTTATATGGGAATTCTTTAATTAAACATTTCATTGGTAAATCATAAAAATAGCAAGTAACTTATATAGTAATGACGACCAAATATTTGATTTTCAAAACTTTAAAATGAGATTTTGGAAAAGATTTTCTTAATCAACTTTCAAAAGATTTTGCATGAAATGAGTTTTACAATTTGGTTGTCGAGTTACTACTTAAGTTCTTGTTATTATAAACAGAAAATGACCTAAAAAGAAGAATGGAATTAGACTCAGTGTTGTTAGATCGGAGGGCCAAGTAAGCCCATTGGCAGGAAGAAAGTTTAAAGTTTTCTGTGAGAAGTGAAAGTAAACGTTGTGTAATAATATCAATAACTGAATCAACATGTTAAAACATTACTTACCCAATTCATGAAATTATCAAAATATAACGAGAGTTGTGATTCAAACGGTCAGAGGATGATTGAAGAAAATGGAAGAATCTTCCAGATGATTGGAAAAGAATCATATTTCTATCGACGAAATTGGCGTTGCGTGATCGATAGGTATTTTACGCGACATAGATGAAATCTGAAGCCGTGATTTTAAATTTCGGAAAGACGCGAATAAGACGAAATTGAGGCGTTGTGTGATCGATGGGCATTTGGTGTGAAGGCATTTCCATACATCATTTCGAAGCAATGATGTGACTTAAATCGTAAACCTGTATCTGAATGATCCTGAAGGCAGATGTAGGCGAAGCATGGAAGGTGATCAACACTGATATTCTTTCTTTTAATACGATAGTATATATTTTTCTTGATTCTTGGATAAGTATGAGCTTCTTCTGTTGATAAATTATATGAGGCGAAAATGAAAGAAAAATTCCTGTATTCCTTCCGAATTGTCTCTTTTCTCAAATCCTTGATTCCTGATTAAGACAACAGTGTTGTGATATGACGCTTTGTCGAAATGATGAAGAGTCGGGTGGGACGCCACCTAATCATGTGCTGTATGCCATATAATATGAAAGACTGGCCATCTTGAGTACGAATATGGTTGTCTCATTCTTCACTCATTTTTCTTCCTTCAATTTTCTGATGTACAAATTCTTCCAATCGGTTGTTGCATTGTTATTCCTTATTCCATTTTTCAATCAAAATCGTGTTCACAAACTCTCCTCTTGCATCAAGTCTGTTCTCTGATGATTACAAAAGAAATAAAATAGTTCCGTGCGACAGGTAGAATTACATGTCGAAGGAGAATATGATTGCAAGCCGATAAATGGGGGACATTTGTGAGCAAGGAAGAATGGATACACCGACAACGCGGTCGTGGCAAAGACATCAAATCTGACAGTTGTTCGTGTTATGAGGATCTCGTCAGCATGGTAGGTTACGTTAATGTGATGCACTTCAAATCAGAGGATTTTGATGTGAAACGAATGGTTAGCGAACCGTAACAAATAAATTAGTTATAAAATAAGGAAGTAAGGTGGTGTGCGTCAGACAAAGCAAGCGAGTGTCGGGATGACAATCGAAGATCAAGGGAATTCTGAACAATGACTCAGATATACAATTACTACGTGAAACATCCCATCGTCGTGGGAAGATATTTGTCATGAAAATTCAAGATGAAAGAAATCTTAAATGTAATCGAACTTCAAACGTGTTCTTCAAGAAGTTGTGAAGTTCTCTAACTTGCGTAAATAAGTGATGGTGAATTTAATGCTCATACCCGGGTCAGTGACGAAAGTTTGATACGGGAACATAAGTGGAGATGAAGGAATGGTGATTCGACTGTGGAATCTTTTAAGAAATAACGATATAATGATTAAGTTTCCACCAGATTGCAACGATAGTAATGAAAACTGTGCGTGGCTATTAAAAGATGAACAGATTAGTTAATGAAATTGAATGTGTATCATCCAAGATAGATGATTGTGGTGATTGGTGGAAGGATGCGGCATAATTCTTAAAAGTAACTGTACACAATTGGTAATGACAAGAAATAAGTTAAAAGAATCGCGAAATAAAATCCTTGAAAAACAACGAGATAAATTCATTAATGACAATTCGTAATATTCTAAAAGAATTGAGAAATGTATGGTTATATTAATCATTGTGGGTTTCAGACCCAATCCCAATTAAAAAGATATATGCTATGCCAGTCAGATGCTGATCAAAGGTGAATTGTGGGAATTGATGAATTTGATTGAGGGAAGTGGACGGATATGATTGTGGATGCTTTGGTTGATTGATGGTGTCGGCTTGAGTCCGACTGGTAGTCAATAACATAGGGGAAGTGCTGCCCAAATTTTCAGAAATTACTCTATGTTCACGAATAAAGAAGTATATTATCGTTTTCATCAGTACTCCAAACGATTGCGATCTCGGTTCTTGAGAAAGAATGTTATGATCAAACCGAATTTATGTAATTGGTCTTTGATTCCAGTTAACTAGTCAGCACTTGGTTTAAGTGATCAGTTAAATGAGTTAATTGATCAACTTTACCAACTAATGGTTAGTTAAATGGAGATCGAATCCAATTAGATTGAGTCAAACTCTAACATGATTTTCAGATCCAAAATCAAAGCGATTATAAATTTGGAGGAAGTAATGACATTAGTGAAAGTTGAAAGTTTAGTAGAATTAGCAAGATGCTACTGCAGACATGTGTGAGATTTTATCTAGATGAATGGGCCTTTGCGATAAACAAGAAGAGCGTTTTCAAGGACAGAAAATGTAAGACCAAGCAAAGAGATTCTATCATCTGTAATAGCGTTCCAGGAAGGACTTGGATGTATACCCATATCGAGTGATAAATTAATGAAAGCTGCTATAAACTAGTGGAGAGAACGTTTGTAGGAACTGAAAATACAAGATAGAGCAAGGAAACGTCACCATCTGTAATAATACTTCATGAAGAACGTGAATGTACATCCATGTCAAATTACGATTTAAGGGAAGATGTTGTGAAATACTGGGAAACTCGCAAATTCAAGTATCCGATGTAAGATAGAAACTGATGAAGTCTACATGTGAACTCAGGAAAAATGAATGTTGATCAATGGGGGAAAATCAAATACGCGAACCGTGATGAGTTAAGCAAGGCTAAGAAAATAGCTACCGATGAAATTCGATAATTTTGTTAGTGAGAATTTAAATATTATAAATAAAAGCCTTCATTCCAGTGTGAACTCCAGAAATGACCTATCCAATAATAAACAGATTAATATTACTAAGAAAAAGAAATTCGTTATGTTTAAAAGAGATAATGATTAATAAGAATGGAGAATTAATAAAGAAAAGAAGTGGAATCAAAAGGATGATAAAGAAGTTTTATAAAATAATTCAGGAAATATGCAAGTTGGGAACGTGGGTTGTGCCAGAATTGTCAGGAGAATGAGGTGAAACGCCGATAGTTGGAGATAGGAATTCGTTCCAAAAATGCGTGCAAACAGGAGTGATTAAACAAAGGTATTAATGGCGAACTGCTAGAGAAGAATGTTATAATGAATCTTATATCGAAATTCTTTAAAATTAAAGTGAAGTTCTGGAGGTTTGAACGAATGCTTTACCAAGATTATCTCAGGGAATGAGGTAGGAATTTCTCGTCGGATTCTGCACTGAGTCAGGCTGGTGTCAAAAGCCCTGTATCGTATAACTCAATAGGTATGAACTAATGAGTGAAGGAAAACTTCAAAAATGTGGAATGAAAGAATAATGAAATAAAGAGCGTTTTGCGCTGTGCACAAAAGTGATCATAAGAAAAAGAAAAATGGAGGTATAAAATTACGCATCGACCATCAAAACTTGTAAACTTGAGGTCACCCTAAAGGCTGTGTTTAGAGTAAGGTATGGGCATCATGAGTTTCAGTGATATGATGTACCCGTCATTTCCGAGGGTTCAACGAGCATAGTGTACCAGGAGTGTTTGGATAGTGTAATTGTATTTATTGATAACCTCCTCGCTAATTCAAGGACTAAGGAAGACCAAGTTAAATGTTGCAGGATATGCATGCGGAAGGTTGAACAGTAGCAGCTGCGTTCTAAGCTTTGAAGGTGTGAACTCTGGTCATAATGGATTATGAGCTATGATTGCTTGGTTAACTACCAACCAGGAAAAGTCCATTTAGGAACAGATGTTTTAAATAGAAAGAAAAGAGTGAATACCATTAAGATTGTTGGGAAATGGTTAAAAAAATTAAAAAGTTGGAAATTGAAGAATAGGTTTTGATCCGTTTTCTGGGTTATGCTGATACTTACTTTATTGTTGGATATCAAAGGTGGTATTAATACAGATGATTGATGTTGACTTCAGTATGGGACGTTGTGAGCATCAAAGTTCGTATTGATATCTAATTTGATATGACGATAAAATGAGTATTAGTACCAAGATACCGAGTTTTGAATAAAGTTCTAATTCATTCCGTTCCAAATTAATATTTCCTTTCAGATAGTAACTGATACTCGCACAACGGACATACTTGATAGTGATTGAAAAGAAATTGAAGTATACCACAAAGTGGTGAGTTAAATGTAATTGCCAAGATTTTCCTTTAATTTTTAGTTTTCGAATAGATTTAGAACATTTTGAAGTATCAGACGCCATGAGCTCAGTATATCGGGCGCAGACGGATGGAAAGTGCAAGAGACCGATTAAAGATTCTCGAATTTGATTAGAAAATGAGTATAGGCCAGACTAATCGAACAGAAGGAGACATGAAAAGTAAAGTAGAACAACCAGTGAAAATAGAAATTTTATGAGTACGAACTATTAGAATTGGAAAGAATAGAAGGTTAGTGTAAATTATGTTAGTCCCTTTGAAACAGTGAGATAGATAGAACGATTGTGAATGAGTTGGTCTTATGGTCACAGGTATAACGAGTCATAAGGCATTCATGTGTGTATGACTATGAAGAGTAATTTAGCTCTAAATATATGAAGTAAAGATTGAGTTAGGGGGTTGCATGAGCAACTGATAGATTTGATGACAGTAATAGGCCGTTGAGTGTGATTAAGGTGATGAGAACTGAGAAATTATAAGAAAGATACTTGGAAAACATCATGGTCTGTTCCTTAGCATGATTCTGAGGATAAAATCCTTTTAAGGGGGAAGGATGTAACGCATGGGAAATATTATGTAATTATTTTTATCAATCAATAATTATTATGTGATTTTTTTGTGAATTTTGGTGAATTATTTGATGATGGATAATAATATTTGGATGTTTATTTCTGATAAAATTGGGATATTTTAATTTCCAATTATCCAGAATTAAATCTAGATAATTTTGGTATTTTTCTGGTAATTTTTGGATTATCATATGATTTTATAAGGATTTATAGAATTAATAATGATTATTTTTACATAATTATAGAATTACTTTTTAGAATCAGAAATCGTTTCACTTCAATCTTTTTTGTATTTTTACAACCCGAAACTCTTCCGAAAACACCTTCCTAACCTAATCTGATAATTCTGAACACTTTTCATGTTTCGACTTTTTCAATCTGCGGTACGGTTTGACCAGTACGAGTCCCGATGTGAAATTTTCGATACGCAAATCATTTTATATATCGATAAAAATCCGTATTCCCAAAAGGCAAGATATTATTACCTCATTTTTGTATAAAGTATTTTATAAAAGTCTCTGTTTTGATAATTATCCAATTCTGGTATTAAAATCGTATCGTTATTTTAGTTACTTAGCGGCTAACTAAGCTATTTTCGGATCCGGTATGTAAGTGTAATTATTGGATTATTCAATAAATAAAATATGTGATGGATCTGTCGGCTACGTGTTGCTGTATTATCAATTGTTTGTGATTTGTTGGACGCGAAGATTAATTTTATAATTAATTATCGAGCTGTATAAATTTAATTCATTTTAAAATGATTTTATTGAATATTTATTCTCATAAATGCTAAAATTGCTCCTAAAATTATTTTTGTTTTTTTTTATAATTTTATTTATTATTTTTAGGAATTTATAAAATTTAGAAATCAATATTTTACTGATTAATTATTTTAAATAATTTTCTGAATTGCACTTAATTGTAAAATCAGTATTTAATTCTAGAATGTTTCAAAATTTATGAAATTTTTATTTTATTAACATTTAAATATTTCAAGAATTTTAAAATTATTCCGGTAATTTTCTGGCTTTGATTTACTCACGTATTTATTCGTAAATTCATTAAAATACGGGTTGGTGGAAGTTCCAGAAATGATTCAAAATCATAATATTTTAATTTTTGTCAACTTTTGAATATTTTGAATAGTGATATGTAATTTGTAAATTTTTTAGACAAAATTGACGTGCAACTACCTCGTTAATTTGCGAGGGAACGAATAAGAACGTAATTAAAACAACGAGATAATAGTAAAAAAACATAAAAACTAATACCCAAACCCAGATATACACGATTGTCTCTCCTTTATCTCTTTCTCACCAGTCTCTGTTGTGTCTCTCTCCTCTTTTCTTCACGGCAAACCGTTGTCGCCTCCATCTTTGTTCGTTTTCTCTTATCACAACTCGATTCTGAGTTGCTCGTGGTTCTGTATTCGATAATTTCGCCTCTTGCCCCTGTTTCGCCCTGTTTCTTACATCTGCGTCGCCGCCCTTCACCGTTCCGGCGAGGTGGAGGTGCGTGTGTTGCCATCTGTTTGTGCCTGGTCCTTGTATATGTGTGTGTGTGTTATGCAACTGTTGTGTTACCTCTCTGTTCTGTTTTGTACTGGCTGCCCGTTCTTTTCCGTTGCTGCCTCCCAGATTCCGGTGAGGTCTAGCGGCGTGGCGCGTGTATACGCGTCGCCCTGCTCTGTGTTGGGCCGATTGTTATTTGGTCCCTGTTCTGTGTTGGTTGGGTTCGAATGTTTGATAAAAATTAATATTTTAATTTTCCTTGCAGAAAAATTATCTGATTGATTCTGTGAAATAAATAAATTTCATACGAGTATTGTATTATTTAATCGATGAAATTCGTGAAGGATGTTCGATATAATCGAAAACCCGCAAATTTTATCGCCGTCGGCAATGAGTTTCGGCAAGCCGACGGTGGACAATGATGATTAATTCTGAGTCCTAAGTTATTAACAAATAAAATTAAAATTAGTGTAAAATAAATTTCGAAACGAAAATGAATAATAATTAATAAAGTGAATTATGTTGGTGGATGGGATTGATAAATTGGATTGTGAACTAGATCGTATTGTGATTGTTGTTGCTGTTGATTGTGATGGACGTCGAATTGTTCGACGGGTAGGCCGATAAACAAAGGAGACGCTGCCCGATTTTCGGAAAACTGATCCCAAAAATACGGGAACATAACCTGTAATTATCGGAGACGTCGAACGAGAATATATAATTGAATGTTATGAAACCTACTTACGTGACGTGACAAGATATTTTGTGGATAATCGATCACCCTATTTTCAAAATAACAAATATACATATTTTCTGGAAATAAATACCGAACCGAGTCTGGAAGATGTGAACCCTAATTGTTATGTGTATGTTAATAATACATATAAATATAAGTTGGAATATGAAATCGCATGGGTAGAGGTGATAGTGGTATTAAGTTGAGCTTAAGCGAAACGATTATCTGAATTAGGATATTTTAACCATGTAGGTCCTAGACGGAAAACCCGAGTACCGACATCGGATTAGGAACGATTTAGTGATTAGACGTCAAGGTCAACAAGGTTCCAATTGAAGGGCCTGAATGTTGGGATCGTATCCAGAATGGGATAGTCATTTGACGATAAGGCCGAACGATCAAGTCGAATCAAAGTCAACTAGTAATAGTGATTAAAGCTTATTGAGGCAAGTATTCCCGAACTTTCTTTTAAATAATGCAAGTATTCCTGATTATTCTTTTAAAATACTGCAAATATTTATTCGTTCCTATTCTAAGTTCAGAATAGTTAAATGTTTTACATTTCGCTGCAATTACTTATATTATGCATGTTCTTTTATTCTTGTTCCTATAATTCGATTGCTCTCTTGTGCAAATACTCATTCTTTCGGGTTATTTGCGAACCTTGGCTGGGATGTTTTCAATTCAAAATGATTTGATATCAAAATACTCTATAGGCTGGATGGTTATTGTGAGGGCCAGCGATGAGCTGTACCCTATGGACCGGGGATGGACCGGACCCTTGGGCTATAATGCCTAGGTACTTGAATGGACCTATACAGTTGGGTATAGATCCGCACTGTATCCTGACTGATCAACAGGGTATAGTGTATATGTTGGTTTCTAGTGTCCAGTCTCATTTATTGTTGATCGCCATTAACGGCATTCTCTCTCGAAAGGTTTTAAGACTTCAAAATCGGACAAAACCCTGATCCAGGAGAAGAATCGGGGAATCGCTTGTCACTTTTGGGTTTAGAGTTGAAGGCTGGTGAAAGCCAACATTTATTCGCTCACTCACTCAAATAAATAGGATTGTTTAAAATTGTTTTAAGATTTTATCCGGAAGTTTTTCCTTTGGTATTAATATTTGAAACTCAAATTTTATACTTGCTGGATATTTTTGGCTCACTCTTGCTTTGTAAATTCTTATTTCTGCCAGAAACAGATAAGGATAAAAGTGAATAGTTTTGATAGACAACAGAAGTTAGAGAAATCTCCGCTGCGAGAGGTTGAAGAAGTTAGTGGAATATGACAAGAGCATTAGGACAAAGGTATTCTCATTTATATTTTAGTTGTTGTAAGTTGTAGAAGATTAGATTCTTGTTTCATACCATACCCTGTAAACGATCCGGATTCAAGGGGTTAATTGAATATTCTTTTGTTTTATGTAAAGACTGTTCAGTGACACCAAATCTTGACCCCGGATTTGGGACGTTACATTGAACGTCATAGTCTCCCCAATGGTAATATCTTCTCCAAACATGGGCGGACAACGAGGTGAAGAAAACAAGACCATCAATTTATTTTTTTAAAAAAACTAATTATTAAAATAATGAGGGGAAAACTATCATTTAGAAAAAATACACTTGATCAACATTATAATTAAAAAAACATGCATTACAAAAATTAAAAATAGCAGAAAAATATATGTACACAATAAACAAATAATTTACTAATTATACAACAAAGGACCACTTGGAAAGATGAAAAATATTATTATAGCAAACTAAACTAACTTTGTTTAAAAATGTAAATTTAAAACTTCCAATAATTAGTTGTGAATTTATCAAAAATACCCATTTTTTTAACTAATTTAAAAAAATAGGGTTAATGCTGCATATGAGGGTGTAGAGGAGGTTACTCGAAATTGTATACGAAATTGCAAATGTTGCAGATGAGCTTACTCGAAATTGTGTACGAGGTTGCAAATGTTACATATCGTATTTTTGAAAATACTTACTACAACTTGGGTATTTTTGAAAAAAATCATAATTTATTTGATGAAATTAATACGTAAATCTCGTGCATAGCACGGGTTTTAAGCTAGTGTTTATAAAAAATGTAAATCAACTTACTTGTGTTTTTGGTCAATATTTGCAAAATATAAGAGTTAAACTCGATTTACGTAAACATAATACGAAAAAACTGTAGGAAAAATTTCTTATGTACCCAATTTATAAAAATAGAGTTTGTTTTTTCATCTTACATAGTTTCATCAATGAATAGTCGTTCTTGTGTGAAATATTTATTGGTACATGATGTGATTTTCAAATTTATATTGGTACATGATGTTCATTAGTACATAACCACTAAAATTGGTTCATATTATCATTGCTTGTGTGTGTCAAATTTTCTCCTCTGTACTTGTGTTGATGCGTCCCCTATATTCTTCACCGATCAACAAATGTAGAAATGTAGGTTGCAATTCACTAAAAATATGTGCTACTTTATATAACTTGCTTGTTTTATATTTAATCATAAAGTGGTATAATATAATTTAAATAAAAAATATAAAAAATATTGTGTTTAATTTTTTGATATGTTATAAAAATTAAAATATTAAATATTATTTAACAAAAAAAATATCAAATATTTCTCTAATATGCGACATGCACACACATATCACGTGTAAGATTAGAAATACAAGATTAGGTGGCCGCCTGATCTGATTGTCATATGTATTATTATTATTATTATTATTATTATTATTATTATTATTATTATTATTATTATTATTATTATTATTATTTAACATTAGTTAAAAAGATAGTCAAATTATATATTATATATCATTTATTCATATTATAATGTGAAATATTATACTCTAATTCGAATTAAGAAATGTAAAAATATAATTATGAAAAAAATTGTTAATAAATCATGACAATAATATCAAATATTATTTTACTCAAGCGGCACACATATATACATACCATGTGTGTAATTGAAAACACAAGTGATGTAATTTTCGTACAATTATTTATTTGTAGTAAATTTTCATTATTATATTATTTTTACACTAAATTAAATAATTTATAATTGTATAAAGAGACTCTATATGATACGTAATATATTACAATATGAATTAGTAAGTATATAATGGGATCAACATTAAAATATAATAATTAAAGTACCAAATATTTCTTCATTTACGTGATATGCACACACTTAAAATTGGTATGATAAAAAACACTTAAAATATTTCTTCATTTACGTGTATTCATTACCTAACATTCATAAATATTTTTTTAAAAATAAAAAAATAATATGAGACTAAACACTAGTTACAAGTACAGTTAAAACCATTGGTTGATTGTCAAAATAACAAATAAAATAAATTTATTTTTTTCTAAAATTTTTGTCATATCACTAAAGTATATAGATCTTAACATCTGCACGGTTGAATTATTCATAAATATTTTTAAAAAATTAAAACATTAATACAAGACTCAACATTAGTTACAAGTATATGTCAAAACACTGGTTGACTGTTAAAAAAATAAACCAAATATATTTATTTTTTTCTAATTTTTTTGTAATTTCGCTAAAATATATAGATCTTAATATTTCTACGATTGTATTATTCATAACTATTTTTAACAAAATTGAAAAATTAATAAAAGACTAAACACTAGTTATAAGTATATATCAAAATACAGGTTGATTGTTAAAATAACAAACCAAAAATATTTATTTTTTTCTAAAATTTTTGTCATATCACTAAAATATATAGACTTTAACATTCGTACGGTTGGATCATTCATAAATATGTTTTAAAAAATTGAAATATTAATATGAGAGTCAACACTAGTTACAAGTACTGTTCAAATAATTGGTTGATTATCAAAATAACAAACAAAATAAATTTATTTTTTTCTAAAATATTTGTCATATCACTAAAATATATAGATCTTAGCATCCATACAGTTGGATTATTCATAAATATTTTTGAAAAAATCAAAACATTAATACGAGACTAAACACTACTTACAAATATTTGTCAAAACACCGGTTGACTGTTAAAATAACCACTACGCCATAGATTGGGTTCTGCAACCCCAAGAAACCGTACCTAAAGGCCAAAAATACGTTGCTAAAGGCCAAAAAAGGCTATGGCGAATCTTTTTCGGGGTTGCAATTTTAGGTGTTGCAATAGAATTTTTTGCAACCCCGGTGACACCCTATTGCAACCCTTGGTTATCCGTTACAGAAACGTGCTATTGCAACACCAATGGGGTTGCAATAGGTCTTGAAAAGTGTTACAGTAGGGTTTAGGTTATCAGTAAAATATTTGTGGGCCCCACAATGGGGCCCGCATGTGGGGTATTGATGAAACCTTTTTGTAACGCTTTTTAGTGTTTTTTGTAACATTTTTAGTGTTTTTTGCAACATTTTACACTAATTATTAGCAACACTATAAAGACATATTGCAACGCTTTTACAAAAAAAATGCTAGAAACTGTTTGTAAATTAGCATGCCCATAAATAAGACATTGTCTTAAAACCAACACAATCCACAAACCATAACATCAATCCACCAACCATAACATCAGTTACCCCATAATACCACTACCTTCACCATCACAATACTACCATCCTTATATAAATAAACTTGAACTAATAAGACTACATTTTGCCTTTTGATAGGATTATTACAATGCTATATGAACATTCTCATGCATCTGTTTACTAATGCTATGAAATTACATGGTGTTTGTTGGCCGTTATTTCACAATGATTCTTCTTTCGTGTGGTTGTTTCTTAAGCCTTTCTTCAAATTCTCCAATATACTTTGTTCCAACAAGAAGACCCATGTCCAGGGTTATGACCTGAATATAATAGTGAAAATAAGAAAGTAGATAGTATTGATTTTGTACTTTAGGTGCAAACTATAACTGTAAGTAAACTAGCAAAAACTCTTATAGTAATTTTTAGAAATAACAAAATTTAGAACAAAAATGAATCATAATTTTTAGAAACAGAGAGAACCTGTGGCAGGAGCATGGTCACCGCCTTCTTTGAAACTTTAATAGTTTTGTGCAATAAGCAAATGCAAAGAGTTGGTCAGTGCTTTTGTTCCCAAAATGTGATTTTTTTACTTTTTGTATGAATACGCAGTTCATGGCATAAACTAACTCGATGTTAGATGCAAGTTGCGGACTTGTGGCAATGCTTCAAGGCACTTAGGCACTGTAACATTGACAGTTCTTAACATATCTATCGACGATAATGAAGGTAGCACTAAATTCACGGGGCTCTGCATTATGAATAATAAAGGCCAGGGATTAGATCTCCATAAACTAAATTGGATACCTACACATCGTCCTAGAGACAGCTCTTTAAGGTTAGTGAGGGACATCTGAAGGATGATAGTTCATATTCCATCAATATGAAGCTCCACCAGATCAGTTGAACTCTGTACAACTCCTCATGTAGATTGTCTAGTTCTGAGCATCCTGAGAGAATAAAAATCTGAAGATTATGCACTTAAATGACACTTGAAAAATGCAAAACAAAATTGCAATAAAAAATTGAGGACAATAAGCATTTTGCAAATCCCAATCCATGAACCTCAACCAAACTGGTATATCCTTCAAGAACCAACTCTTCCAAGATTGGAATCTTTGTGAAGTCTACACTTGCGGTAAGGCCTGTTAAACATAATTTGTAGCTATTCAAAATTTAAAATGATAAAAAAAGTGCACAATACGGAGAGATCTAAGGTTTCATATAGAGCAGAGGGACACCGTGCATAGCGTGTTATAGTTGGATACAGTGTTAATTATGCATTAATAAATATATCATATGCTACAAATGCACAAAAGAGTCAAACGTCAAATAATGAAAACGGAGAGTAACAGTCAAATATTGTGACAAACCTTCACTTTCTCCAGGTTGAATGCTTATGTCAACTGAAACCTCTCAGGAAATTCCTAATTAATAATTGACAATTGTTTTAGGTAAAATCAATATCAAGTAAACAATACACCATAAATTAGAGATCATGTAAAGTAGCAAAGATAAAAAAGCACCAATTTTGTGTCCTCTTGGACCACAAGAACACATCCTGAACAAAGAAACCCTCTTGAAAACATCCATCTCTAAATCATATTATGTTAAAAGTGAGAAAGCAATTCATGAAAACCATATTAATAAGAAGAAAGAAAAATGAAATTCTAAATACCTAAAGATAGAGAGACGCCGAGAAAGAAGAAGATGGAGGAGGGAGAGAGGCACGCTTCAATAAACCTTAATGTGCCGCCCTTTTTTTTGGTTAAATTTCAACCACCCGCCCCAATTTTCAGCTCCCGCCCCACCCCCACCCCCAACCCCAATTTCATCTCTGGGCTTAAGTGCTAATCAAAATAAACAGTCGGGTCCAACCTTATTTGTTTTTATTTAAATAATTAATTTATATTTTCCTTAAATAAATATTAACTTTAATATTTCTTTATAAAAATTAAAGAAATTCAAAATTATATAAATATTGTAAATAAATCCACTAATGACTTGTCAAGTTTTATAAAGTGTTCAATTTATCAATATAATATCACTACGCTAATATTATTAACTTCTAAAAATAAATAAAATTTATTTCAATTATTATATCATTTCTATGTAATAATTATTAATTAGTTAAATTAAAAAATCATCTTTAACCATTTATGTCATTTTGGTAACACATTTTGACTATACCGCAACATCAAAAAATAGGGGTTGCGATAGACATGGGTTTAGAAGGCTATTATTACACTTTTGTTTGCAACCCTAGTGTGAACGGTTGCAGAATCCAATCTATGGCGTAGTGAACAAACCAAATATATATATTTTTTTCTAAATATTTTGTCATATCACTAAAATATATAGATTTGAACATCCGTATGATTGAATTATGCATAAATATTTTTAAAAAAATTGAAATATTAATATGAGACTAAACACTAGTTACAAGTACTGTTCAAACCATTGGTTGATTGTCAAAATAACAAACCAAATACATTGATTTTTTTCTAATTTTTTTGTCATATCACTAAATTATATAGATATTAACATCCATATGGTTGGATCATTCATAAATATGTTTTAAAAAATTGAAACATTAATATGAGACTAAACACTAGTTACAAAACTGTTCAAACCATTGGTTGATTGTTAAAAATACAAACAAAATAAATTTATTTTTTTCTAAAACTTTTATCTTATTACTGAAATATATAGATCTTAACATCCGTATACATGGATCATTCATAAATATTTTTAAAAAATTGAAACATTAATATGAGACTAAATACTAGTTACAAGTACTGTTCAAACCAATGGTTGATTGTCAAAATAACAAACAAAATTAATTTATTTTTTTCTAAAATATTTGTCATATCACTAAAATATATATATCTTAACATCCATACGGTTGGATTATTCATAAATATTTTTAAAAAAATCGAAACATTAATACGAGACTATACACTAGTTACAAGTATAGGTCAAAATACTGGTTGACTGTTAAAATAACAAACCAAATATATTTATTTTTTTTAAAATTTTTGTTATATCACTAAAATATATAGATCTTAACATACGTATGATTGAATTATGCATAATTATTTAAAAAAAAATTAAAATATTAATATGAGACTAAACACAAGTTACAAGTACTTTTCAAATCATTGATTGATTGTCAAAATAACAAACCAAATAAACTGATTATTTTCTACAAATTTTGTCATATCACTAAAATATATAGATCTTACCATCCGTACGACTGGATCATTCATAAATATTTTTAAAAAAATTGAAACATTAATATGAGACTAAACAATAGTTACAAAACTATTCAAACCATTGGTTGATTGTCAAAATAACAAACAAAATAATTTTTTTTCTAAAACTTTTATCATATCACTAAAATATATAGATTTTAACATCCGTATGGTTGGATCATTCATAAATATTTTTAAAAGTTGAAACATTAATATGCGACTAAACAGTATTACAAGTAATGTTTAAACCATTGGTTGATTGTCAAAATAACAAACAAAATAATTTTTTTTTCTAAAAATTTTGTCATATCACTAAAATATATAGATCTTAACATCAGTACCATTGGATTATCCATAAATATTTTTAAAAAAATTGAAATATTAATACGAGACTAAACAGTAGTTACAAGTGTAGGTCAAAACACCCATTGATTGTCAAAATAACAAACCAATATATATATATTAAAATTTTTTGTCATATCACTAAAATATATAGATCTTAACATCCGTATGGTTGGATTATTCATAAATATTTTTTTAAAAAAATCGTAACATCAATATGAGACTAAATAGAAGTACCGGTCAAACTACTAGTTAACTATTAAAATAGAAAATCAAATATATATTTTTTTAATTTTTTATTATATCACTTAAATATATAGATCTTGACGTCTGTATGGTTAGATCATTTATAAAGATTACACTTTATAGCAGGACCAAAGCAGGTTTATTGAAATTTTCAATCCCAGTCTAAATTAATATTACCAACAAAAATCCGGATATATGTAGGACGATAGAAAAGAAAGATTACACTTTAATTACTTTGGCTTGGCTCTAATCATAGTTTCGTTAAGCATGCAGTATTTCTTACCAAACTTTAATTAAAAAATTCTAGGACATCGACCCTATTGAAATGTTTCATCTCATAGTAATATACCATGTTATGGATTAATTTATTTATGACTTATAGAGGGTTGTGACTAATAGCTTTTGTAACAGCCCGCCTTCTCGGACTATTAATTCTAAATACACAACTTAAATAAAACACATTCTTTTATTTGAAAATTCGAAATATCATGAAGGTCAAAGCAGCAGTCAAACTTATTAAATCAAAATCGTAAAATCGGAGACGCAGCTGCACAAATCTGATAAATAAATGTCTAACAGATAACTCAAATTTATTCGATAAATACGAGAAGTTTTTTCCAATAAATTGCATCTAAATCAAATAGCATCAAAATCCACGTAGTTCACAACTTTAGCTTCCAAAACCTAAACCTGAAATATATTAAAACAATGAGCTGCAAAGTCCCGCAAGTAACCATCGTTTAACGGCTCCAAAATATCTTTTTCAATAAGTTCAAAAATTCTAAATTTCTAAATCGATCAAATAATATTTAACAGAACAAGAATATTTTATTTCCACAGTTCTAAATTACGGCCACACTATGCCAGCGGCACGACTCTATAATTCGATGGGGGCTAGTTTACTCCCTCATTAAGATAAACTCAACAAGCCATCTATGTGTTCCGGAACGTGTGTAAAATAAGTTTTATATTCTATGTATCACACTACCTAGTGATCGGGTTCTATAATTCGATGCATAATCTAAAATCGGGGGAATTCTATCAAAATTATTTTCAAAATTCTATTTTTGATGTCACAACTTTGAAAATCAAATCGATAAGATATAACGTAAAATATATTTAAAAATTTAAGTGAGCAACGAAAAGTCACTTTTCTGTTAGGAATATGTTGTGAACGTGATGATAAGTTAAACAAAACACCTTAGTAGATTTAGCTTAGTGAAAATTGTAGCTCTCGACGGATGATCTAATATAGTCCCGACGGATAAACTTTATAGTCCCGACGAATGACAATTTGACAACCATCGAGAGTGTAGATTATGTAACAAATAAGTATTGTAGCACATTTCTGCAAGCAACATGTTTTAGTCTAGTAGATTGTGTAGGGTTATCTAAGTCATGTTGACTACTAGATTGATATGCAGAATAGGTTGACCAATTGTAAATATGAGATGTCTTGTAATTCTGTATAAGTGAAATAGAGTCAAGTTGCAGATAGACTCCTGATGGATGATCTATAAGACTTTCGATGGATGATCAACAAAGCTCCATACGGATAATCATCAAGACTCCTGACGGATGACAAACATAGTCCCGACGGATGATCAAATTCAAAATAGTTGTTGACAGTGACAACACAGTCACATGCGTTGGGTGTTTGGAAAATGAATATGGAAGCCTGTTGAGCATGATTTTGAGAACAAAGAAGCATTACCATTTCCATGTAAATGTGAAGATATTCAAAGATGCTGGAATAGAGTAGTGAAGGAGCATAAAGTTAGAATAAATATGTTTTGCTTTATTATCTTGTCTTACTGTCATGTAAACTGGGTGATATATATACCAAGTATAGCAAGTAGAATAAACAACTAAGCTAATATATTTTCGAGAGAAACATATCAAGCTGTATTCTATGATAATTTCTCTGTAGTTTTGTTTATTCTACTTGTAAAGCAGCTGCAAGCTATTCAAAGCTTCACAGAGTTCTCATTCTGATATATATATATATATATATATATATATATATATATATATATTTAGGGTCTTACTCCATTGAGAACTTTTTTGGTGAGATATGAGATCTAATCTCAACTATAAATATTTAAATCTATTTTTAATCTAAACCATTCATTTTAAATCTCATCATCTACTCCAACCATCTCTTCCATCTTCTTCTTTCTACTTACCACCCACCGCCACCTCCAACAACCAGCAACCACCATTTCTGGCCACCACTACCACCTCCGATGACCACCAGAAAATCACCACCGTCAAACATAAAATCACCACCATCAAATCAAAAATCACCACCGGAAAATTAGAAATCAGCATCGAAAAATAAAAAAATCACTGCAACCGACAACCTATAAACAAAAAATCACCTCCGGAATAAACAAATCACCACAACCGGCCACTACCTATACCCACCAGATCCACCACCAACTCAATTCATCAACTCCGATCACCACTATTATAACAAAAATCACCATATTAACTATAAACACCACAATCAAATCCACCATGTCATAATCACCACCACAACCACCACCATCCATTGACCCCCATATCGGAAGAATCACCAGAATTTTATGAAAAATTACCTATGATATTGAGCAACAGATTTCAAACTATACATATTGAAGCAATTGTAGAGCCAATATTCGAGGGGAAGCTCTGATCGGTGATATTAATAGTGGACAAATTAATAAAAGCGGATCTAACGGGGAATGAATTGAGCTCGAACGGAAAGTGTGGTGGTGTGTGTATTTAATTCGTTGTGGAGGGGAAGAGAGAGATAGAGAGGGAGAGAGAGGGGGGAGTGAACAGTCCGGCCATGAGTGGTGGAGTGGTGGTGGTGGCATCGAGTAGTGAGGTGGAGATAGTGTAGTCAGTGGGTGGGGTGGGTATCGAGAGAATTGATAAGAAAAGAGTTGGGTGGGAAAATGAAATGTGTGGTAGGGATTAAAAGAAAAAATTAAAAATATTATAAAATGGAGGGCTGAGATTAGATCTCATATCTCATTATAATTGGGGTTCTCATTTGAGCAATTCCCTATATATATATAAGTATCTCTGGTGGATACATTCAAATCCACCAGAAAGTTTTAAAGCCTTGTGTTTTATTACTTAGTGTGTTAATTTCAATTATCTTTCTATTCCGCACTTTAGCAAATCAAACACTGTTATATGTATTAAGTTAGAACATTTTAAAATCAAGAGAAGGAGTTAGAATTACATTCAACCTCCCTTCTGTAATTCTTATTGTATTGTTAGGGAATAACATAATCTCAAAAGCGACTAAACACCAAATATAGACAAACGAACAAATCTTATATTATCATTTAATTTCAAACTATTCAGCACGTAATGATATATTAAATCAAATCATCTTTTAACAAGTATCGGAAACATAACGACACAGTACTCGAATAATAAACTAGATTATTACAGAAGTGCACCTTAATCATGTATAATTAAACAGGAACACGCATACACATATATTATTATTTAATTTAATAGCTCTAGGACAACGAATAAGCAAGTTGGTTAGACACGCTATATAAAATTTTTTCCCATATATTATTGCACAATGTAATCCAATTTTTTTATCTTCTTGTTCTCAAATTTAACATAACAATTAAGTATTTAAATTCCATTATCTACAGTCCATTTATCTAGCATAAGTTGCTTAGAAGCATTATTAAAACATGTGTGATTATAATAAACTAGGTGCACAAAACCATTTAATTAATTATCAAAACATGTTTAATATACTTTAAATAATGGCCAATAATTAAACATAAAAGATGGCATGCATTAATCTACATATATATATATATATTAAACTATATATCATTTTTATGCATGTCATATTGTACATAAATCATAATATTAGATATTGACTGTCTCATATATGCCAATTAATTAGTCTAAGTACTCGAATATGGTAATTGAATTAACATGATATAACCCAAGTATACTCGACTAATATTTTTTTATGACAAATGCAAAAAGCTTTCATTAACTTGAATATAATACAGCGGGACAAACCCCCAATTGTCGATACAACCAGGTGATAAAACAAATAACATACTAAAAATAATTAGATGATTTGTTTCCTGATCGTTTAATACATATAATTTAAAAATTCTTGAAGCTAAAAATGAAATCAAAGACATCCCAAGCGATCCAAATTGCACCAACATCTTTGAATATAGTAATATCGTAATTGACCATATCACATAAAAACCATTTATAGCCCAATATTCAAAAACACCAATCACATAAAATGAGATTGGAGAAGCGGCACAACAGCTATCTACATGCCGGGCACCAGCTATAGACATGCCGAAAACACCCCAGCTATCTACATACCGGATACCAGCTATAGACATGCCGAAAGTTTAAACCCGTGAAAGATGAACAATCTTTGATTGTGAAAGGTGAGCTCTTGCAATAATCACCACCGCCCCAGATTCGATGCAGGCTTTGCAGATCACCAAAAATATCAATAAACTCGTTCTCAACCGATCCAACACCAAATAAACCCAACCATGACTAAATAAAAACATAACAACACTCCAAAAGGAGAGACAAAACACACACTCCAAAAGGAGAGACACACAAACACCCAAAAAATTGGGTTTTATTAAAAGAAAATTACCGAGAAAAAGAGAATGAAGGGGTTGGGGTTTTCCACAGAAAAAAAATCAGTGGAAGCCCCTCAATTTACTTGAAAGTGGATAAATCCTAGGAGAGAAAATGCTCAAATATTAAATCCACTCATATTTGGAAGCCTGGTGTGCACAGTAATTTTCATAAAACACGAACCATAAATTTTAAAATCACATGGGAAAACATACATCTGGTTCGATGATGCGTTTCTGTACAATATTTTTTATTATTCCAATGGGTTTTTATATAGGCACAAAAAACCTAATTCTAACTAGAAAATAATAAAATTACTTTCTAATAATTTACAATCTCTCCAAGTAAATTCCTATAATAAAATATTTGACACATACAAATACCTAACTAAAAAGATTTCAATTTTCTAATTTATTCTCACACGTCTTTTCACAAATAACAAATATTATCTCAACTCAAATAACTTGAACACAAAGTTTTTGGAATATTCTAATTTAAAAATATTCATCTAAACGAATTATTATCTAATTTCTAATAAATAAATAAATAATAAAGTCACGGATTTTATAGCTTTTCAGCATGTTCATGTTACATATGTTCTCAATATCTTGTAAACTTACTAATTTTATTTCAATAGATGACTCTAACCATATGCATGCCTGCAGTGGCGGAGGGAGTGTTGTGCAAGGTGTGTCATTTGACACACCATTATTTAAAAAAAATAATTTTTTTATTGATGGGCCTCAATGGACCTAACTTACAGCCCATAGACGGAAACACAATAAAAAAGTCTCGGGCCATTTACAAGAAAATAAAATACAAATAGCCAGGGGGAACACTGCAGACTGCAGTGAGATAAACTCAATTCCAATTTCCAAGTTCCAAAATTTATATTACTAATCTCAGGCTCAAAATTGTGTTTGTTGGTTGTTGAGTTATAGGCTTTTGCTACACTGGGTTTTAGATTCATCAAAATTTTCAATTTGATAAAGAAAAAACAAAGACTACAAAGTGTTTGTTAAAATGTCGCAGTGAGCTTTTTTTGAAAATCTCTTATTTATTCTAGTGATCAGTGCTTGCTTCAATATTATTATAATGAAAAGATCAAATACCCGAGATATCTCAAGTTTTTTTTACCAAGAAACCGACTACGGAAAATGCTTGTCAAGCTCAAGCAAATGAACCGGAAATTAATATCCCTCCGTCACCGGCCACTCAACCCAGCCAGCAAGGTTCTTCTCTGACTCCATCAATCACAGTAGTACCTCCACAGGACTTTGATACCGTTAATTATCCACAAGATCCGGGAAAAAGGAAAAAGTTGATTGATTTTCATCCAAATGAGAGAGATTTAGTAAGGCGAACCTACATACAAAGGGGACCTTGTCAACCGGAAGATTACGTATTTCCTCAAACATTATTCGGGAAAAATCATCGACGGTTCAATGTTAAATGGTTTGAAACTTGGCGGCCTTGGCTTGAATTCAGTGTCTCTAAAGATGCGGCATTTTGTTTTATTTGTTATTTATTCAAATTTGAAAATACAGTTGGTGGTGATGCTTTTGTTGGTGAAGGTTTTAAGTGCTGGAACAGATTAGGGATAATTAGAGATCATATTGGAAAATACATGAGTTCACATAACAATGCAGTGGTCGCTATGGAACTGTTCCAAAAACAAAAGGGCAGCATTGCAAGTGCTTTATCAAAGCAAACGGAGGAGGTTGTGAGTGCATATCGTAAGCGATTGGAGGCTTCAATTACTGCCATTAGATGGCTTTTATTACAGGGGCTGCCATTTCGAGGACACAATGAATCTGAAAATTCAATGAATAGAGGTAATTTCATTTCATTATTGACTCTTCTTTCTGAACATGATCCTGAATATTCTAAAGTTGTTCTAAAAATGGCCCCGGGTAATTATCAGCTTACTTCTCCGATAGTTCAGAAAGATATCATTAATGCTTGTGCAAAATAGACAACTAAGTCGATACTTGAAGAGCTAAATGGTAGGTTTTTTGCTATTCTTGCTGATGAATCAGCTGATAATTCTGATAAGGAACAAATGGCTCTTTGTTTGAGATATATAAATAAAAAAGGAGAAGTATGTGAACGATTTATCGGTATTGTGCATGTTCCTAATACTACTTCACTGACACTTTTAGCAGCTATCGAGTCATTGCTCATGGAGTACTCATTGACTTTCTCTCAAGTTCGGGGTCAAGGTTATGATGGGGCGAGTAATATGCAAGGTGCAATTAATGGTCTTAAAACTTTAGTATTAAATGAATGTCCTCAAGCATACTTTGTACACTGTTTTGCACATCAGCTTCAGTTAACACAAGTTGTCATTGCTAAGAAGAATTGAGATTGTGGCTGGTTGTTTGTTGATGTACTTGCACCTCTCCTAAATTTTGTAGGAGGTTCATCAAAAAGAAAAGAATTTCTTCGTGAAAAAAAAACTGCCTGAGTTGTTGAAGCATTGTCAACAGGTGAAATTGAAATAGGAAGTGGTTTAAATCAGGAGCGTGGTTTAGGTAGGCCATGTGACACTCGTTGGGGTTCTCATTTTAAAATAATATTGAATGTGCTTGTCTAATATCCCATAATTATTGAGTCACTTGATGCTATAGCAGAAGTTTATGATACAATTGACTCTAATAAGGCACAATCTATCACCCACTTGTTGATGTCATTTGATTTTGTATTTGTCGCACACTTGATGGTTGCTATATTTGGGATAACAAATGAGCTGAATGTGGCACTGCAGAAGCATGATCAAGACATTGTAAATGCTATGGCTATGGTTGACATAACTAAGACTAGCTTACAAAGATGCGAGATGAAGGATGGAATTTTCTTATGGACAAAGTCACTTCTTTTCTGATTAAATATGGAATTGAAGTTCCAAATATGGAAGCAAATTACATTATCCCTGAAAGAAGGATGTATAGAGGTAAGAACCCACAAATAACAAATTTTCATCAATTTTGGGTTGAAGTTTTTCTAAGTGTCATTGATCTTCAGTTGCAAGAACTTGAAAATCGGTTTCCCGAGATAAGTAAGGAATTATTAATATGCATGTCTTGTTTTAATCCTACAAATCGGTTTGCTGCTTTTGATAAAAGTAAATTAACACGACTTGCTGAATTTTATCCAAGTGAATTTTGAAGTACTGAATTGCTATTTTTCGAGCGTTCTCTTGAGAATTTTATCGTTTCTATTAGAGAAGATGAGAGATTTTGGGATTTAAAAAATCTTGCTGAGCTTTCAATGAAACTTGTGGAGACAGGAAAGTTTATGACTCATGAAAGGGTGTATTTGTTATTAAAGTTAGTGTTGATTCTTTCTGTTGCAACTGCAAGTGTTGAAAGAGTGTTTTCTGGAATGACACAAGTGAAAGCTAAACTACGCAATAGCATGGGAGATCAAATGTTGAATGATTATTTGATTACTTATCAAGAAAGAGATTTGTTTTTGAATGTTAAGATGAGTGTGTTGGATTAATCTAAACTGTTATTTAGTTTGTTGGTGTGTTTTGTGATGACGTGGGTTGTCTGATTTGTCCTGCAACGTGCAAGATTTTTTCTAGGACCAGTTTGAATAAGTCTCTGTAGCTTTGCAGTAGTAGTAGTTGCGTAGAACTGGGAGTCTATGGCATTTCTCTGGTTTATAGCATTAGTTCGTTCTATTCTGTTTCTGTCTTAGTATTAATATGCTGTAATTTCTAAGTGAATAAAAGTGATCAATATCTTAGTTTGTTTTCTTTCTATTTTCAAGCTTTACCTTTTACACATATACACATAGTAAACCAGCTAGTTTCACAGGTTTAGTTATCATTTTGGTATCAGAGCCTGGTACATCGTGTGTATGCCAAAGTAGATGCCCAAGAAGGGAGTAATGGAGAAAAGCAAGACAAAGATGAGCAAAACAAAGGAGAGAGTTGGTCTCAGTTATCCGATGTTGGCACGGAGCAACTATACGACGTGGGCAATAAAGATGAGGGTCTTTATGCAAGCCCACGGAGTGTGGGATGCTATTGAACCCAAGGACCCAAAATCGAAGATGGAGGAGATAACAGATAAGATTGTGCTTGCGGCCATTTATCAAGGAATACCCGAGGACATTCTTTTGTCCATTGCAGAGAAATATATGGCAAAAGAGGCGTGAGATTCTATAAAAACCATGTGTCTTGGAGCTGATCGAGTACAAAAGGCGAACGTGCAGACTTTAAAATCAGAATTTGAAGCCTTAAGGATGAAAGACACGGAGCAACTTGATGACTTTTGCACAAAATTAAGTGGTTTTGTAGCAAATATTTGAGCTCTTGGTGAAACTATTAGTGAAGAATACGTTGTGAAGAAGCTTCTTAGAGCAGTGCCTACAAAATTTCTGCAAATTGCATCCACCATTGAACAGTTTGGACACTTGGAAATAATGTCAGTTGAGGAAGCAGTTGGGTCATTGAAGGCCCATGAAGAACACCTGAAAGGTCATGATGAACCTAGAGGAGGACAACTATTACTTACTGAGGAAGAATGGTTGAAAAAGGAGAAAGAGGAAGGCCAGTTGTTGCTCACACGAGAGGAATGGCAGAGGAGGTCAAATCTGAAAAATAAAACAAATGGTGGAAGAGAAGGGAATCGGGGTGGACGTGATCAAACCAAAGTACGATGCTTTAATTGTTTGGCTTACGGTCACTATGCAGCGGAATGCCGCAAGCCTAAAAAGGATAAAGAACAACGTTTGGAGATCAATATGTCTCAAACACAAGATGATGAGCCAGCTCTATTGATGGTGAAGTGTCGGGATGACAGAGTTTTGTTGAATGAAGAGAAGATGAAGCCAAGATTGAAAGTCGAGGACAAGCAAGTAAGTTCAAATGTGTGGTACTTGGACAACGGAGCGAGCAATCACATGACGGGAGAGAGATCAAAATTCAAGGAGCTAAACGAAAATGTGAAAGGCCAAGTACGTTTTGGGGATGACTCAACTGTGAACATAGAAGGAAAAGGTTCAGTCATATTCAAATGCAAAAATGGGGAAGACAAAATTTTTCATGAGGTATATTATATCCCTAGCTTGTGTAACAATATATTGAGTCTTGGTCAGTTATCTGAGAAAGGAAATCAAGTTATAATACATGGTGAGTTCTTATGGGTGTATGATTAGGACAGGCATTTACTTATGAAAGTAAAACGATCAGCTAATCGATTGTACAAGATCATTGTTGAAAGTGTTGGCCCTGGGTGTTTACTGTCAAAAATCGATGAAGAAGCATGGCTGTGGCATACTCGCCTCGACCATGTGAATTTTCAGGCCCTAAGTCTGATGACAAGAAAACAGATGGCTGAAGGTATTCCAAAAATTATTCAGCCGAAAGAAATATGTTCAGATTGTCAGATGTCAAAACAGAGCAGAAAACCATTTCCAAATCAGACAAATTTTCGAGCTACAAAGGCGTTGGAGCTGATCCATGGTGCTCTATGTGGGCCAATTCTGCCAGAGACAGTAGGTGGAAGTAAATATTTTTTATTGTTAGTGGATGATTTCAGCAGAGCTATGTGGGTTTTTTTATTAAAATCGAAGGATGATGCGTTTAGTGCTTTCCAAAGATTCAAAGCTTAGGTCGAGAAAGGTTCAGAGCTGACTATTAAAGCTTTACGCACGGACAGGGGAGGTGAGTTTTGCTCCAATCAATTCAAATTTTTCTGTGAGCAGTCCGGCATTTATTGACAATTCACAGCGCCATATAGCCACAGCAAAATGGCGTAGTAGAGAGACGAAACCGTACTATTGTTGCAATGGTCAGAAGTTTCTTAAAGACTATGAAGTTACCTGCATTTTTGTGGGGAGAGGCAGTGAGACACTCAGTTTATATGTTGAACCGTCTGCCTACACGTGCTTTATCTGAGAAGACTCCTTACGAGGTGTGGACAGGTGACAAGCCAAATCTGGCATACATGAAAGTGTTTGGATGTGTCTCTTTCATGAAGATTCCTAGTGTACAAATTGTAAAGTTAGATGATCGCAGCAAGAGGGTCATAAATCTTGGGAAAGAGCCTGAAACAAAGGCGTATAGATTATATGATCCGGTGTCAAAAAGAGTGTTCGTGAGTCGAGATGTCATGTTTGATGAGAAAAAGTCATGGGAATGAGGAATTTGTCATGAACAGGAAAGTGGCAGAGAGATTGAGTTCACAGTCTTTGGTTTTGATCAAGTAAACGAATATCACAACAGTGTTGCAGATCATGAAGAAACTGAACAAACACCTGGTTCAGTACAAAGCAGCTCTCATGATATTAAAACTGAAAAAACACCTGTTTCAGTACAAAACAACTCTCTTGATGTTGGTACGAATTCTGAGTTTTCAATGCAAACTCCTGTAACAGTTCAGAGTTCCACAAATGAATATGCAAGCAATGTGAGTGAAGATAGTGAGCCACGCAGATTCAGAAGCTTAAGTGACATATACAACAACACAGAAGAGATTGATACTCCAGATGAATTACTTCTTATGGGGGTGGATGAGCCAGTGAATTACACACAGGCTTCACGAAAGAAAGAATGGAGACGGGCAATGGAGCAGGAACTAGAAGCCATCGAAAGAAATGAAACGTGGAAGCTAACTGAGTTACCTCCAGGCAAGAAAGTCATTAATTTAAAATGGGTATTTAAACTCAAGAAGGATACCAAAGGAGAGATTGTTAAACACAAGGCTCGAATAGTTGCAAAGGGATATATTCAACAACAAGGAGTTGATTTCGAAGAAATTTTTGCGCCAGTAACACGCCTGGAAATAGTGCGTCTCTTACTTGCTTTATCAGCGAAAAACAGGTGGAGTGTTCACCACTTGGACGTCAAATCAGCTTTCTTGAATGGGGTTTTGAAAGAATAGGTGTACGTTTCACAACCGGAGGGGTTCGAGAAGCCAGGACAGGAGCATTTAGTTTACAAATTATATAAGGCGTTATATGGGCTCCGTCAGGCTCCCAGAGCTTGGTATTCGGAGCTGAGCAAATGTCTTGAAGACATGGGTTTGATTCGATGCCCGTATGAGCATGTTGTATATGTCAAGAGAGAAGCAGGAGAAGCTCTGATCATAGCTGTTTATGTTGACGATATTCTGGTGACCGGGACAAACGAAGCTGTTATACAAAATTTCAAGAGGAAAATGGCTGAAAGATTTGAGATGAGTGATTTGGGAAAGCTCTCTTACTATTTATGAATCGAGGTAAATCAGCAAGATGGTTATGTTGAATTAAAACAGGAAGCATATGCCAAGAAAATTTTAGAAAAAGCTGGTATGGAAAAATGCAATGCTACTAAGTTCCCCATGGAACCCAAGATTGCAATCACCAAAGATGAGGGAGGCAGTGCTGTAAATTCGACTGATTTTAAAAGCATAGTAGGAGGTCTGCGTTATCTTGTTCACACGCGTCCGGATATCTCATATGCTGTAGGGATCATCAATCGATTTATGGAAAGGCCCACATTATTACATCTGAATGCAGCAAAAAAGATAATGAGGTACGTTAAGGGAACTATGAATTACGGTTAATTTACTCACGAGATAGTGCAAATAATGCACTAACGGGGTTCTCAAATAGTGATTTAGCGGGAAATCTGGAAGACAGAAAAAGTACTAGTGGGATGGTGTTCTACTTGAATGAAAGTGTAATAACGTGGGTCTCTTAGAAGCAGAAGTGCGTTGCGTTATCTAGCCGCGAGGCTGAATTCATGGCTGCCACGGCTGCAACATGCCAAGGAATTTGGTTAAGAAATCTGTTGACTGAAGTAACAGGTGCACGCATTGGACCTGTCACTTTGTATATTGATAATAGGTCTGCCATAGATTTGGCAAAGAACCCTGTGTTTCATGAAAGGTCGAAACACATTGATATTCGCTATCACTTTATAAGAGAGTGCGTAGAGTGAGGCGAAATTATCGTGAAGCATGTGAAAACTGAAGAGCAGCGTGCTGATGTGCTTACGAAAGCATTGTCCATTGTTAAGTTCGAACGTATGCGACAGTTACTTGGTGTCAGGAGTCTTAATAAAGAAGTTTAGATTAAAGGGGTGTTTGTTGGATTAATCTAAACTGTTATTTAGTTTGCTGGTGTGTTTTGTGATGACGTGGGTTGTCTGATTTGTCCTGCAACGTGCAAGAGTTTTTCTAGGACCAGTTTGAATAAGTCTCTGTAGCTTTGCAGTAGTAGTAGTTGTGTAGAACTGGGAGTCTATGGCATTTCCCTGGTTTATAGCATTAGTTCGTTCTATTCAGTTTCTGTCTTAGTATTAATATGCTGTAATTTCTAAGTGAATAAAAGTGATCAATATCTTAGTTTGTTTTCTTTCTGTTTTCAAGCTTTACCTTTTACACATATACACATAGTAAACCAACTAGTTTCACAGGTTTAGTTATCAGAGTGATATTATAGATATGTATCAAAATATGAAAACTCGTCGAGAACAATTGTAATCACTCTTTATTATTATATAAATCAGTTTTTTTTATCGTGCATGTCTTAAATATTTGACACATCATAGGTAAATTCCTGTATCCGCCACTGCATGCCTGTAATAGTGTAATCTGTATAATTTAATAGTAGTATTTATAGTAGCAATAACAAACTAAAGTTAAAAATCATGCAGAGTAGTTAATTATCAAGTTTAGATAATTTCCCAGTTTAGCTAAGATCGAATTTTTTATAAAGTGGGGGCGACAAGCCATGCATGGGTCCGGCGTCATTCCAAGGAATGTTTGATCATATGTATGTATTTAGCCAAATAGTCTAACAAATTATAAAATTGCTATGTACAGTACTGTAGAGTCCCGACCCTCAGAGGTTACAAATTGTTAATTTGCAAGGTATGAGTTACATGTAATTTGATAAACAGCCATGTACGTAGGCGTGCCATCAAAGCTTGGCGTGAGCTTTTAATTAGATGGAAATTGTTGTGGTCCGGACCCTAAAATAGGACTCTCCCAACTTAGACCTTTATCTATATGTTCGAAAGATCAAAATGTGTTAGTCATCTTTTGATCATATTCACACCACCCCTTTTGATCTTCAAGTTTTTGTTGATTCTATAATGCATCTGCATGTATATAGAATCTACTATATGCTTGTGTAAATCACTTATCAATTCATAACACACTCACCCCGCTGAAAACTGTTAAGGATTATAATCATGCACATAGTAATTAAGTACGGGGGATTAATGTATGTTTCCTTAACACCACCACAGAAATTACTCATGCTTTTTCTTAGTATGCATATTATGTAAACCACCAAACTCGGATAGTTACGCAAAAGCAAGTTGCCAGTTGCTCCAGAGACAAGTCGATTAGCATGGATATTCTGAACTAAAGGGCAGGTAATTAATTAATTATTGTCCTGAATGGAAGGGTTGTTCCATATACCCCTAATTTATACTAATTTGAATTATATCATTACTATTGCAGTTTTCTAAACATCTCTTCTATATACAAAGACGATAGATGTTGTTAGGGAAAGTAGATGGTAATTGACTTCGGTTTAACTGCTCTTATACTTGGCTAAAGTTGGTTACACTCACCTGCCACAGCATTACAAATTATTCATTAGTATATATATATATAGTTGTTGATTATCTGCCTATATACAAATTGTTATCTCTTTTTGATACTTTTACCGAGAGGGGTAAGAGAAGATTGACCGTTAATTACCTATACCCACGGACAAAGGATTATAATTTACAAGGGATCGATGATGATTAATTATCTAAATCCAATAGTACATACACACTGACCATGAATTATGATTTGCTGTAGGCAGGAGTTGATGATGACTTATGATCAAAATCATTGTATATATATTTTATTTGTCACCTGCAGATAAATAATAATGAAAATGTACGATTATAATAAGCATGTTACAATTTACATTCACATTTAAATGCATTGAGATTACTATAAGTACGAATTATATTTGCCGAATTAGTGGGTTTGTTGGTGAGATTGGAAATCACTAAACAAAAGTCAATCACCGTGCGCGTCGTCTCGCAACATATTCACAACTGACCTAACTTGACTTAGAAGTCTCTTCCATGTCAAAGTCAACCAGGCATATGCTCATTATAGTTTAGGGACTAATCCATTAATTTTATGGTGACATTTTACCTGGTTAACGCGCATGTCACCTTGTCAGCTCACACTGTTCTACTAGATCTTCTCATTATATAATTAGATGAACACATGTTGTTCATTGCTGTATTCAAATGATACGGTATTCCTATGGATCAGTACGTTACGCACATATTGCTTTTGACGTAAAGCACGGTCTCAACCTTTTAAAATTTACAAAAATCAATCTCGCATTACAAGAGATGGGGACAATCATGGCTGAAGGACAAATTTAGCCGGTTTTTACACAAAATTAACAAATATAACCAATTTCTGAAAAATTGGCCAACTTTAGCCGATGGGATACCCAACTGTCAGTGGAGTATCCACTTTATACAAGATACCCAACTGGCAGTGGAGTATCCCATATATGAAATACCCAACTATCAGTGGAGTATCTTATACAAATTGGGATACACAACTGAGAGTGGAGTATTCAATCGGCCAAAATTGACCACTTTCTTCAGAATAGCTATTTTTGTTAAATTTTTTCAAAAATCGGCTATTTTTGTCATTTTTTCGACAATCATCACATTTGATCATAAATGTGTATACACGGTAAAAAATAACATCAAATATTAATGATCACAAACCGAGTAATAAGACTGATCGATTAAGTCCTAATAACAAATGACTGTTTATTAAAATTTTGATCTGCTACAATTGTTATTGTCGACCATCATCCGATAGACTTAGACTCCGTTTGGGAGTGCGGCTGAAAACTGCTGTATCGGGAAAAAAAGTGCTGGTGAAAAAAATGCTATCAGAAAAATTAGATAACTGTTTGATATTTTTTTTAATTTATACATATTTTGAGATATAATATATAAAATAATGTTTTTGAGAAGGCTTGATAATGAAATTGATAGTTACTTTTTACAAAATCTGAAAACATCTTTTTCCAAAACTATGGGGACATACTTTTGTTAACAACAATTTTTAGACCAAAAACGTTTTTCAGACAACAGTTTTTAAAATTTACCAAACACGTGTCCGAACTTTTCAGCAAAAAACTGTTGTAACTGTCTACAACAACAATATTAAACGGCGCCTTAACCAGTTACAAGTATTACTAGAGATCATATTATCCAATAGGCTTCAACACCCGAGTATAATTTTCAGCCTCGTACCATATAACATGCCTTGTTTGTCCGAAGGAAATGGTTTTCTTATAACCTATCTTCAGTGATTTAAAAGTTAAATTTTACATTATATATAGGGTCCTCATTAATAAAAATTATCTTATAATAAAAATTAGAAATTAACCTAATCAATTAAATTTCAACTTAATGTCAAACCCACTTGTGTCAGATATACCTGAAATCATCCGCATCACCTTCTCGATCTTCCATTACAGTTAACCAAGACTTATTGCCATGTATAATCAGCCAAATATCTATGTTCTATCTAAGTCATCTTCAGTTCTCTTCACACTAACAATTTAAATTATATTCAAAAATTATAAAATTTAACTTTTAATCACCATTTGTATTACATAAATCACTAACTTGTATAACATGAAATGATGACAATAATCAGAGTTGAATGTGCAGGGCAAGAGTGCTCATGGATATGGTTTTGAACGATTATTGTGAAAAGGGAGGAGTTATATGTGAATGAAATATAAAATCATTAATAATATCTAGTAACCACCATTTTTCCATAAAAATTACCAGATCTAAAATTTGGAAATGATATATGAATATAGATACCAATTTATGAAATAAATCATCAAATCTACACTTCAATCACTTAATCATACAACGACAATTTCTATCACACAAATCACCAACTTATATTATAAAATTATCAAGTAGTATATACAAGACGTATGTATACAAACATATATTTTTTCATAACGATAGATAAAAATAGTTAATCTTGTTGACTGGAGAAGCTACTGATGATTTACTGCATCTGAGGGATATAAATAATTTATTAAGAAGGAGAAGTGATGGAGAAAGTACTCTAAATAGAGATCGGCAAAAAAATTACATGAAAGGAGCACTACAAGAAACAAAGGCTAAAAATGACTGAATTTTTATGACAGTGGCTAAATTATACCAGATTCGGTCAAACTCATGATCAACCGAGATATATTGACTCCCGCAGCTAAATTCGACTAAAAACAGTTGAAAAATTTAAGTTAGTCGAATTTAGTATTAATTTCAACAGGACTTTTAAACCAATTGAAAACACATCCTCCAGAAAAGAGGGGGAAAATGCTGCCTAAACCAAAATTTTGGGTTTGCTAGATGTGACTATATCCGGCCAATCCATAAATTTTCAAATCGGAGGGGTATTTTTTGCTCCTTTTGAAATTTTCTGGTCAGGGTGGGAATATTTCCGCCGAATAAAACTTTTAAAATAATTTAACTATGAAATTCGATCATATCCAATTGAAATTAACTAGAGGGTAAATCACAACCAAATCTGGTCGAATTTACCCTTTCCTTCCTACAAGGGTTGGCTCAGTTGGTTAAAAAGGGGATAACTATTCTCTTGGTCACAGTTTCGAATCACACGGGAGGAGAATTTATGATTATGCTCCCTGATCTAGAGCTTGTCACTTAAATGCGATTTACCTTGGTTCACGTGGTTTGTATGCTATTACGTGAGCCCATGGGGTTTACCCAGTTCGCACCCAAAGGATAGTGGCTGCGGGTTCCCTACAATAAAAAAAATTACCCTTTCCTTTTTTGGCAACCCTATTGCAGTCCGCGTTCCAGTAGCCGCATTTTTCATCTTTTCCCCCCTCTCACCATTTTTTCTCCTTTTTCATCAACGCGGTCACCCTAAATCTCCAAGTAAATGAACTTCTTTTACTTTTCCAGTAGCTGCATTATTATATTATGTGAAATTTAGTTGTGATTGTTTAATTATAATTGGTTATTTAGAAATTTTCTGAGTAATTAAATTTGTTGGTAAAAGTAACTTGATACTTGATTGCAACTTTTTTGTATAAAAATATAATCACCGAATATAAATGTGTGCATGTTTGTAGATGGAATCCGATCGTAGCTGGATTGGTCATAATCGATTTAATGAGGCAAGTATTTAAGGAGAAAATACAAAGTCGGTGTTGATAATTTCATTTAATTTGCTATAAAACATCTTAAATAAGAAGACAATGGTCTTATAAGATGTCTTTTCTAAAATTGTGGGAATGAGTACTTTACGAGTCCAAGTAGCGTGAAATTTATTTGTATCAAATTGTATAATGTAATAGTATACTAGGTGGGATTGTCATGGAAAGAATGATATGCCTCCACACGAGGTCGGGATGAGTTATTGTTGGGAATATGTTGTGAACTTGATGATTACATTAACAAAACATCTTAGTAGATTCAACTTAGTGAAAAATGTAGCACTCGATGAATGATCAGATATAGTCCCGACGGATGACTCAATATAGTCCCGACGGATGATGATTTGACATCCATCGAGTGAGTAGCTTATGTAACAATAAGTCATGTAGCACAATTCTGCAAACACCTTTGTATAGATTCTGTAGTAGCATATAAGTCATGTTGACTTTAATTAGATATGCAGAATAAGTTGATTAATTGTAAATATAAGATGTCTTGTAATTCTGCATAAATGAAATGAAGTCAAGTGTCAAATAGCTACCCGGCGGATGATCAACAAAGCTACCCGACGGATGATCAACAAAGCTACCCGACGGATGATCAACAAGGCAACCCGACGGATGATCAACAAGGCAACCCGACAGATGATCAATTCAAACATCTGTTGATAGTGACAACACAGTCACATGCGTCGAGTGTTTGCAAAAGCAATGTGGCAGCCTATTCAGCTGGGTTTTTGAGAACAAAGAAGCATTACCATTTCCATGCTATTATGAAGATATTCAAAGATGCTGGAATAGAGTAGTGAAGCAGCACGGTATTAGACTTGATATGTTTTGTTTTATTATCTTTTTTTATTATTATGTAATCTTCGTGATATATAAACCAAGAAGTAGCAAGTAGAACAACAACAAGACTAAGCAAATACATTCTCAGAGAAACAATTGTAAGCTGAATCCTGTATCATTTCTCTGTAAGTTTAGTTGTTCATATTTGTAAGCAGCTGTGAGCTATTCAAGCTTCACATGGTTCTCTTGATATATATATATATATATATATATATATATATATATATATGGTGGTTACATTCAAATCCACCAGAAAGTTTTTAAAGACTTGTGTTTTTATTACTTGTGTTTTGATTTATCTAACTCTTCATTCCGCACTTTGCAAATCAAACACTTATATATTATTAAGTTAGAACCATTTTTCATTAATCTCAAAAATTAGCCAGAATTACATTCAACCCCCCTTATGTAATTCTTGTTGTATTGTTAGGGACTAACAATTGGTATCAGAGCAAGCTCTTAAAGCACAAAGAGTTTAAAGATCATAACAAACAACAAGATGAACAAGAAGGATGTTGGAGTCAAGATTCCTTTTCTGTACAAAGATAATTACCATCACTGGAAGGTAAAGATGCATCTTTATTTACTTTCTCAAGATGAGGCCTATGTGGATTGCATAGAGAGAGGTCCTCATGTACCAATGAGAGTTGTAACTGGAAATGAGCCATCAGTTTCCAAGCCAAGGCATGAATGGTCAGATCCTGATATTGAACAAGTCAGGAAAGACAAGAAGACCATGAATATTTTATTCAATGGAGTTGATGGTGACATGTTTGACAACATCATCAATTGCAAGACAGCCAAGGAGGTTTGGGACACCATTCAAATAATTTGTGATGGCACTGAACAAGTTAGAGAAAACAAGATGCAGTTACTAATTCAGCAATATGAGCATTTCCACTGTGAAGAAGGTGAAACTCTCACTAATATCTTTAGCAGATTTCAAAAGCTACTAAATGCTCTGAAGCTGTATGGAAGAGTCTACCAAACCAAAGATTCTAACCTCAAATTCCTGAAATCCCTTCCAAAAGAATGGAAACCAATGACAGTCTCTTTGAGAAATTCACAAGAATACAAGGAGTTTACACTAGAGAGACTGTATGGCATTCTAAAGACTTATGAGCTTGAAATAAAGTAAGATGAAAGAATGGAGAAAGGGATAAAGAAAGGATGGTCCATTGCACTGGTTGTTGAGTTAGAGAAAGAGAAGGAGGTGAAGATAGAAGCTGTTGAGTCTACTTCAGGGGTCTGTGAAAATAAGGGCAAGGGACTGGTAGCATAAAATGAAGATCCTTTGAGCCAAGATGATATGGATGATATTGGTGAATATCTTGCATTTCTTTCCAGAAGATTTTCCAAGCTCAAGTTCAAGAAGAACTTTGGAGCAGCTAAGCCAAATAGAAACATGGTGAATAAATCAAAATTCAAGTGTTTCAAATGTGGCTTGGTAGGGCACTTTGCTAGTGAGTGTAGAAAGTTAGATTTCAGCAAGAAGAAGTTTGAGCATGTGGTTTATAAACAGAAGTATTTTGAGTTGCTCAAACAAAAGGAAAGGGATTTTATTACACAAGAAAATAACTGGGCAGCAGATGGTTTGGATGAGGATGAAGATGTCAGCTATGTCAATCTAGCCCTAATGGCCAAGTCTGATGAAACAGAGACAAGTTCTTCAAGTAATCAGGAAATCACCACTAACCTTGCATATTTATCTAAAGCTGAGTGTAATGATGCAATAAATGACATGTCTACATAATTATATCATTTGCGTGTTACACTTAAGTCCCTCACTAAGGAAAATGCTAAAATCAAAGAAAACAATTTGTTTTTAAGTGAGAGGAATAATGTGCTAGAGTCTCAGTTTATTGAATTTGAAAAATTGAGAATAGAATGTAAGATTGCTAAGGAGGAATGAACTGAGTCCTTGAAGAAAGAAGAAATTTTGAAGAAGCGGCTTGATCGTGAACAAGAGGTGATTAAGGCATGGAAATCATCTAGAGATGTCCATGCTCAAATCACCAAAGTTCAAGGTATTGAGTCCTTCTGTGATGCAACCTGGAAAAAGAGTAAAGAGAAGCTGGAATCCAATTTGGTTGAATGATTACTAACAGATGTAGACTCGACGGATGATGAGAGTCATCCATCGGATAATCAAAAAGGTTATCCGTCGAGTGACATAAATCCTCATCCGTCGGCTGTGAGCAAACCTGTGAGTAAAACCAAACTTGCCAAGTTAAATGAAAAATATGGATCAGTTTCCAAAAACTTTATTTCAGGAGAATCTAGTCAAGTGAAGAAGGAGAAGAAAGTGAATGTTGGTCATCTGTCAATCAAGTAATTGAATGACAGACTAGAAAAGATTGAGGTTAAAACAGAGGCTAAAAAGAAAAACAATAGAAATGGTAAAGTAGGGATTAACAAACATAACAACTACACACCTGATAAATATGCTCCAAGAAAAATCTGTGTTAAGTGTGGTAGTGTTAATCATCTATCTATTAATTGCAAACTTGTCGTACCTACTTCCATGACTGTACCACCTTCTTTTCCCAATATAAGTACTATGCCTTTTATGCCTATGAATGCTATGTATACACAGAATATGAATGCACAGTTTGCTAATATACCATTTGCACGTAATCCTTATTATGCTGCATTTAGTATGCCTCAAATGCCATTTAGCATGCCCTACTGGAATAACATGTTTGCAAATAGCATGCCATTTCCTGTTAATCAAAATGTGCATGATAATTATGTTTTAATGAATGGTTTCAAAGGTCCAACTCATATGACTAAGGATGAATCTAATATCCCCAAGTCAAATGAGATCAAACCTAAGAAACAAAATAAGAAAGCTAACAAGGCAGGACCCAAGGAAACTTGGGTACCAAAATCAACTTGATTTGATTTTAATGTGTGCAGGGAAACAGAAAGAAACTGTGGTACTTGTGTAATAACCCCAATTTTTGGAAAATTTTGAAACCCTTATGAATAGTGTTTTTGCTGAATGAGAAAACTTTTCATGCCACACTATGTAGGGGTTCTGTTATGGATATTCTGGGATATTATTAGTACTCTATGAAGTATATAAGTGTATGTAAAGATCGTCAGAATCCAATTCCGAACACTTTGGTTTTTCCCGGAAATCCACAAGATACGGAGAGAATTGAGTATAAGGTAACAGGATAAAAAGGATTTAAATTAAAGGATTATAATAGAGGATCATAAAAAGGAATATAATGTATTGAGAAAGGTTAAGGGAACCTAAGTAATAAGATCCCGGGTATGATCCTTCAAACGATAAACGAGAACGAAAGTTAAGCGAACCGTATAACAGATCAGCGGTCATTAGGCAAACGATTAGGAAGTTAATCAAAGGGATTAGTGGGAATGATGTCATCCAACCAATAGAAAGAGGACAAGGAAGGGAGGATGACATCATGAGGATGATATAAGCATGACATGGGAAGGAAGGAGGTGTGGTTGAATGAGAACCACACAAATTCAAGGGCAAGAAGGTAATTGACTAAAGCAAGCACAAAAACCAAGCAACCAAGCCAAGCAAAAATCATTTTCATCAAAAATCAAAAGCAACCAAGGCTTTGTTCATGAAGCTCTCGGGTGGTTTTCTTAAAAAATGAAAGTCCAAGCTCCTCCACTTACTATTTAGCAAGGTAATTATCTAAGCTTCCCCATGGATAGTTACATACTTCCTATAAGTTTAAGCTTCTAATTCCAAGCCAATCTTTTTCTATAAATCATGAAAGAAGATGGTGAATAGTGTTTTCAAGAACTAAAATTTGTGTTCTTGAAGTTTTGTTTAGATTAAGCTTGGATAAGGGCTTTAAAGGTGATTCCAAGCCATTCTCTTGATTCTCCACTCTCCAAGGAAGGTATAAACTACAAACCCTAGCTTTAGTTTTGAGTAATTAGGATTGAATGTGTTTGATATAGCATATGTGAAGCATGATGCTTGAATGGTTGAAGTTTGGTTGAGTTTGTAGAGATTAGTTGGTTTTGTTGCATTGTTGGAGTTGTAAATCTTGGTAATTAGTTAAAGAACCTAAGTAAAGCTTTTAGTTCATGTGAGGAATAAGTATAAATGGTTAATGTGGATTTGTTGGGGTTGTTATGATGTGATAAGGATGGATGTTTGTTGTATGATGGATTTGAGGTTGGATTTGAGGTTGATTTGGAATGGGTTTGAATGGTTTAAACATTGGTAATCGCGTAAACATAGCCGTCGTAACGTCCGATTTTCTTTGGACTGTTTTTGTGCATAACATTAGGACCCGAGAACCCCCTGCTAGATTATGACCACTGCCATGTTTAGATAGCTCATGTTACGAGCTTCGTTTTGATATGTAGTTCGTTCGATTCCGATGCACGGTTTAGGAGAAACGACCGTTTCAAGTAACGGCGTTTCGCGAACGAAACTTTTCCCCTCGCCTTACTTTGAAACATAGGTTAAAGACCAAAAAGGGTTAATTAATGTATGAAACATTTATGGTAAGTGTGTTAGGCAGTTGGTAAGACACTCGCGAAGGAATCGCTTTAAAACTCGTAAAGGTTAAATTATTAAAAATGGTGGAGCCGAGGGTACTCGAGTGACTTAAGAGAATCAGTAAGCGCAAAACGAGCGTTAGAGTCTGAGTTGGTTAGAGTATAGATTTACAAGTGACTTTGCTTTAATTCCAACTTACTTGTTGTTTATAGGTTACCAGACTCGTCCCGAGCCATTCGTAATCCCCAGTCGCTCAGGCAAGTTTTCTACCCGATATACTGTTGTGGTGATGTAAATATATGTATATGCATTATCTTGTGATAGTGCATGATTGTTATTAGCAAATTTTGCGATATATTGGAGCATGCTGATATGGTATATATGCATGTCTGTTTCGTAATCTGGTTATCTATCTGTTGATTTCAATGCTTATAGTTGCATAATACCTATGCTAGAAATAAGCAAGTAGTTGCGTATACCCTTAGTATAGGGGATAAAAGGTGAACATATTTCTAAACCGGGAGTCGATGTTCCCGAGTATATTATATATATATTTATATATATATATGGATATAGTTTTTAAAACTATGGATCGAATAAGGTTTATTCGATACCTTTATTTTACTTAATTGAATATTAATTTGAATATTCATTCGAGGGCTTATGACTCAGTTTATATTATTATTGAATATTACTTGGATATTCATTTGAGGATGTATGACTCCTTTATTTTATGAATATTATTTATAGTATTCATTCGAGGTATTATGACTCCGCTTATTACTTAATAATATTCTTTATTGTATTAAAGAATAAGGTGTCGATAATCAAACTTACTTTTGATTATTCAAATAAAGATATTACTTTCGTATAAGTATATCTTTGATTATTTGCTATTCATTTCAAGTATAAGTTTTAAGACTTCTACTTCAATTATTTTATAAAGATTATTCTTTATGGGAATATTATTTAAATAATAATATTCAGACATTTTCTAAATATTCTGGGGACTGATTTACTTCATTAAATCAGCTTCACTCCAAACATTCTTAAAAATGTTTTGCGAGTCTTCAAAATGATTTTTTTAAAAGTTAGAGCGGATCCCAAAACTCATTTTTATATTTAAGATCTTCCTTTTAAGGGGATTTAAATACTCGCTCAAAACCTGAGGGATCCGGCTCTGTGGTGTGTTTTATATTCGCAACAAGGTTGCTGTTTTGTTAAATGAATTGATTACTTACCCAACACTCGGGAAGTAAAATTCTTGGAACAAGTTAATCCATTAACAGGCATCGCCTTGGAAATATCGGTGAGTTTTCCTTTCCAACTAGATACGACTTCTTGGTGGAGCCGTATCAACAAGTTCTACTTGGGGAAAGGGGGAACGAGCTTTACGTTTCAGAGTCATGGATTTCATCTGAACTAGGAGTGGCGTAAGTGGCCGAGTAGCGCCGGCCCAGCCGTACTATATTGGCCCAAATGGCCTGGAAGTTCCGCTAAGGCGGTCCATTCCTTAGGAGTTCAGTGTTCGGTTGACAAGTAAATCCGACAGGTTCTCCTCTACATGTAGAAAATGGTGGGGTTGTACTACTACGACTGATCATCGTAAGTGGTCTTCCTGGCGCGGCAAACTCCCGTAATGAGTTCATCATCCAATTGGATAATTTCTGCAACACTACCCAGAGCACTTCGATAGAAAGGCTACGGTTGGGCGATTGTTGAGTGTTGGCAGGGTCAAGTTTTCAAAATGATGTTTACATCAAATGAAGTATCTCGTAACTTCATTTTATTTTGATAATATTTTAAAGATTTAATCTATTCAAATCTTGCCTTATAGTCTCATCTATGTGATGAACTTTTGAAGCTAATTATAACTTGAACGGTGGTAGTTCAAGTAGTATTTGGGAAAGATATAAGTATATTGGGGTATCTTGTAACTTCATCTTTTAAACTTATATCTAGTAAATGATTATCTTATGCATGACAAAGATTTTCAGAAAAACGTTGAGACAAGGTTAGATATATGAGATCACCTTGCAACGATATTTTTTTTTATACAGTTATACACTGGGACTTTGTGTATATTGTGCATGGAAGAGGACTCCCAATATTTTGAAAAGTATATATGTATATATATATATACTGAATATTTTGCGACTTCATCGCATTAAGATATCAACTTGGTTCATTTCTTTTGACCAAGACTTTCATGAGTACTATGAGAAGGCTCATATATTGTTAATCATTATACATATTATTTTGGTGGGCTTGCTGCTCACCCTTGCTTTCTTCTTTCATCACACAACATCAGATAGACAAGATGAACCGGACCAAGCTCCCGATTCGCAAGAGGTTAGGAGACGTTCCGCAGTTTTCTAGAAGCACTGATGCCGCCATAGCTGAGGTAGGAACTACCAATAGGCTAGGCTTTCAACTTTTGATGTATCAGATTATGTATATTTATGAATTGTAATAATGGCAAAGAAATGTAAATTTATTCAGAAACCTGTTTAAGGTGTATTGGCATATAATTGTGGAATAAAACGACTTGTGATTATTTTTGGATATTCATCTCTGAGACTATAACTTGTGGTGTGTGTGTTTATTGTGGGGTCACAGTACAGAGTAGTTGATTATTTATTAAGATTGGGTGTTGTTAAGGGAAATGGAACTCGTGACAACCCGGATCCCCGACCTCGGATTTGGGGGTGTTACAGAAATGGTATCAGAGCTAAGCGTTATAAACCTCAGAGATGATGGGACGTTAAGATAATAAGTTCACTAAGATAATAAGAACTCTTGCCAAGTTCATAGTCGGACTACCTAACGTAGTACTGACAGTTAAAACCCTTATGGGAACCCTTATAAATGTAGCGATAGAAGCGTAGTTCGTTATCGTATATGGTAGCGGGACTCCGAACCCTGAAGTTGAGGAACATCAACGCGATGATGTTTTATTATTTATTGGGGATCAGATTATGGATCCGATAGAGCGTCCTAACGCGGGACCGGATGATGTTGATATTGAGGATGTAGCGGTTGAGGATGTTGTCCTAGAAGGGATAGTTGCTGAGAAGGATCCCATGGAGGATCCTGACAAGAATGAATAAAGGACCACTGATGAATTGATGACCATGGTTAGGTCGACTACCAGAGGTAGGATTGGCCGGTCACTACCGGAGGTTCGTTCAAGTTGTAAAGATAGTAGCCCCTTTAACGCGGCTTACTCGTAAGACTGAGAAGTTCGAATGGACAGAGAAATGCGAGAACAGCTTTCAAGAACTGAAGCAGAGGTTGGTGATGGCCCCTATGCTGGCATTGCCGGATGGAAAAAGGAGATTTTGTGATTTGTAAGTGACGCTTCGCATAAGGAATTAGGGTGCTTCTTAGCACAGCAAGATAATCGCGTCTGCGTCAAGACAATTAAGGTAATATGAAATTTGATATCACCGCCCATGAGCTTAGGCTCGTGGCAATAGTTTTACCCTAAAGATTGAGGCACTACTTGTATGGAGAGAAGTGTGAGATTCACAAACCATAGGAGCTCTAGTACATTCTTACGTAGAAAGAGCTCAACATACGCCAGAGGAGGCGGTTAGAGCTAATCAAGAATTATGATTGGGAGATTCTTTATCATTCGGGGAAAGCCAATGTGGTGGCTGATGCCCTTAGTAAAAAGGAGAGACTCAAGATGATAATGTCTTTGGGAGAGTTTATAAGAGATTTTGAGAAAATGGAAATAGTAGTGAAGGTAACCGGAGCCGGTACCGAAAAGCTGTTTGAGATAGCAATACAACCCGAATTATTGGAAAAGATCATATTGTGCCAGAAAAAGTTATGAATGAAGGCAGAGAGCCAACAAATAGATAAGAGATACCGAGAAAGATGAGAAGGGAATAATGAGGTATTCCTACAGAATTTGGGTTCCAAAAGTTCAAGAGCGTAAGGATGAGAACTTAGATGAGAGCCATAGTTGGAGGAATAAGATTTAGAGCAAACCCTGAACGTGATAGTCAGGGAGGTCGCCATCAAGATAGAAGGAACCCATGACATAATGGAGTGGAAAATGAGGATTTTAATTAAAAGATGACTCCAATTATGGGGAGTAGGAAGAAATATTTAGACTGAGGAATCAAAAGTCGAGTAAGGAAAGGAGACCCGAGATGGTACCCCTATACGGCAATTCATGGACCTGTCTAAAGAGAACTTAGACTATTATCCCCAACCACCACCCTGAGGAGACAGTACGGTGAGAAATTCTTTCAGGACCTTTAAGTCGCTAAGCTCTCAGAGTTCCATGGAATAAGCTGACCCGGTCGAGGCAAGAGCCTGGCTAAAGGAAATAGATGAATCATTTGAGACTCTAAATGATTGACGAACCACAAAAGACTGTTTTGTCACTTACCCTCCTAAGAGAGAGACCACCCGTTGGTGAAAGACCAAGAAAGGCACGGAGCCAGAGGTTAGAATAAACTGATTTAAGTCCAGTCAATTGTTTTCGGGAAAGTAATTCCCAAAGATAAGGAGATAGTGTAAAAGCTTTGGAGCTAGAACAAAAGCGGATGAGTATGATGAATTATGAATCTAAGTTGAAAAAGTTATCAAGATTCGTTCTGAGGACACGAATCCAGAATGACGGGATGTTTGAAATCAATGCTTATGTTGTGTTGGTTCATAAAATAACGATAAGAGAAAGGAAAATAAAAAAAAGAAACTGAAGTGGAAAGGAATATAAAGGCGATAGAGTTTGAGGAAACCATAAAGACTCATAGCAATAGAAATAGAAAAGTATGTAATCGTCAGGATGATGATCCACCATGAGTTAAAATTGATGGTTGAAGGCATAAGAGATACATATATTGTACCCCCTTTAAGTTGGGAGGATTCGAGGAAACCTTGAGATAGTTCGAAGGATAAATATTGAGACACGGATAGACTGAGGAGACAAGAAAGTAAGAAATCAGGAAAAATTGGATGAAGGAAGTGACCTTCAATAATGTGAAATGTAAGACCGGTGGCTCGATACCCAGAAAGGGAGACGCCAGGTATGGGAGGTATCCCAACATTGAGGTGACTGTTGAGATAAACAACAAAAGTAAATAAGGAATTATTAAGAAGAAGTTCACGTTGAACATGACCAATATCTTCCAGAACATCCATGTTATCATTACCAAATCAGGAAAGAAAAGCGGATGACCATTGTTATCTTTTGGAGGCCATATGGATTGACCTCAATTTGAATAAGGATGCTATTATGAAGTTAGGTATAGACTATCGAGGTGGGAATGATGAATAAGATAATCTATCAAGGATATATGACTTGATTTATCCATGGAAGGACGCAGGTACCTTTTAAAGGTGGAATTAAGGATAGAACATTGGTAACTTAAAATGAATCGCAGGGGACTGCATAAAGGTTGGCATGTCACCCTTAATAGGGACAGTATGAGTTTTGACAGTATGATTGGGAAAGGGTTAAGGTAACAACAACCTTTAAGAATCAGTGGAGAAATTTTTCAGAAGAATATAGACAATGGTTCTAGTATTAGTAAATGGTATTGTGATATGCCTTGTATCTAGGGAATACAGAAGGAACGATTGAAGGATAACCTTAGAGGTTTTACAAGGAGAAAGGTAATATTCAAAATTCTCAAGAATAGAAATGTTGATAAAGGAAATATGACGTAATTATAATGTTGCCAAGTGAGGCACGTGTTAAACCACGAGAAAGTATGGATCGAACCAGTAATGGTCGAAATTGTTCAGGGCAATTAGGACTTAAGATAAAAGATGTTCTAATTATGATTGAGCGTCAGTCATGACAGTGATTAACCTCTAAAGACTGAGACCATCTTCACATAAGCTGTGATTGAAATAAGGTAGAAAATGTATTTGGAGGTGGTTAAAATGACATTGACTGTAAGGAAATTTTACTATCAGGAAAGGCTAAAGAGGTGGCCGACACTTTAAAGGTAAGAGGATAATTATAGGCGCTTGTGCCAAAAGAATACAGTGATGATGGTTAAAACTGCGAAGGTTGTATTATGGTTTGGAAGATTGACATTCCTCCTGATGACTGTGCAATACCCAACCGTAATAGTAGTTGGTAAAGGTTTAATTCGTGTAATCGCCATGAACGGGCTATCTATCTTAGAAGGTCCTATCTTGAGATAAGCCAGGACCATGTTTCAAAAAGGACTAGACGAACCTTTGAGTAAGTCTTCTATTTAAGGCATATGATTTAGAATGGTATTAACCTGCTATCGTTGCTTTGATTGAAACTCTTCTGCAATTTTATCTGCTTCATGTCATGTATGTATGTCAGGATCAGGAGTGTTCTTCATGAATCAGAAATGGTGATTATGTTACCTCCCTAGAAGGATTTGATACGACATGTATGGACTCCGTATGGTTAGCTATTAAGACTTCTTGGAAAATGAATGACGACAGTAGGTCAGTAGTGGACCATAGTAATGCAGCAATGATTCTGCGAGTAATGAGTTGGTTACAACCGTGAGAGTTGTATTGGAATGGATGTTGAGATTGAATACCACTAATCGGGTAGTGGTAGTGTATAAGTTATCATTGATAGACTAATTAAGTAGAGTATCTACCTATTGAATATTTATTCTTTCTTATCAATAGAGAGTCGTATTATTATACGAGGAAGGTTGCGGTGCAAGCATAGAATTCTAGTAACGATGATGTCTAGAATGAGATCCCAGGTTCGATTTTCGACATCGAGGGAGTTTCAAAGGTAATTGTGTATAAGCTCGAGGAAGAGCATGGGTCCATAGAATGATGGACGGAATAGCAAATATTTAGGCATGTGAAATATGATGCTATAATACTTGATGTTGTTATAAATACTCATATGTTTCGTTCTCCTATGACAAACCTCTATAGTTCAGAGGTAGGTTCCAAGCCAGATATTTTGTGGCAGTATATTTTTTTTCATATATACAAATCTCTTCAATTCGTTCTTTTCTCTTCTTTTCATTTCATGTAAGCTGAGAAGAACAACCCTTCCAGAAGGGGAGGTATTGCCGAATGACTATCTATCTGTGTGATAGAAGCCGAGTAGGATACCAGCTATTGTTTAGTTGCTTGTCAAGTACTAAAGGCTGGCCACCTTCTGTACTAACTATGCGATATAACAAGTGTTCATGATCTTAGTGATCTCTCAACAAATTCCTTTACTTCTATTTGATTGATCAAATTTTGGAAAATAGAAACAACTGAAAAAGGAGTAATAAAGTGGTGGTAGTATGCGGAATGGGAACACATTCGTGATACTAAGGTTGACGTGGTTATTAAAAGGTTATAGAACGCTAGCGAGCAAAAGTATAACCCGTATAATATTAGGAACGGAAGGTAGTAGCGATTACGAACTGGAAAAGAATGGGTATTGAGAAGCAAAAGTTCTAATGATTAGAAGCTATGATGAGAGTCTGTGTAATAGACTTGAAAGAATTTGGAATGATCACTTAATGAGAATTGAGTTATCTTACGACAATAGATCCTATGTCATTATCGAGATGTCGCCTTATGAGATCCTTGAGGGAAGACAATGTCGATCTCCCTTATGTTAGGATGAAGTTGTAGAGCGCAAGATGCTCGGACCCGCAGTAGTCCAAAGGACCAAGGATATGATAGATCTAATCAGAGGACGGCTGGTCGTAGCCCAAGATGGACATGATAAGTATGTTGATTTGACACGAAAGGATAAAGAGTATGAAATAGGGGACCTAGAAATGTTATAGGTATCCCTTGGAAAGGATTGATGAGGTTCGGAAAGAAAGGAAAGCTAAGTCCACAAATTGTTGGACCCTTGGATATATTAAGACGTTTTGGGAAGTTAGCATATGAGCTAGCCCTACCCCCCCCCCCGAACATGTAGTAAGTTCATAGCGTGTTTCACGTATCAATGTTAAGGAAGTGTAATTCGGATGCCAGATAAATAGAGGCATATGAGCGCATAGATATGCAACCCGACGTAACCTATATGGAGCAACCAGGGAGGGTTATAGAGTGAAAAGGAACAAGTGCTTAGGAGAAGGATTATCAAACTAGGCAGAGTTTGGTGGTAGAACCACAATGTGGGAAAATTGACTCGAGAGTTAGGAAGTGTAATGCTAAGAAAGTATCCCCATTTGTTCTCTATTTGATTCCGGGACGGAATCCTTTTAAGGAGGGGAGACTGTAATAACCCCAATTTTGGAAAATTTTGAAACCCTTATGAATAGTGTTTTTGCTGAATGAGAAAACTTTTCATGCCACACTATGTAGGGGTTCTGTTATGGATATTCTGGGATATTATTAGTACTCTATGAAGTATATAAGTGTATGTAAAGATCGTCAGAATCCAATTCCGAACACTTTGGTTTTTCCCGGAAATCCACAAGATACGGAGAGAATTGAGTATAAGGTAACAGGATAAAAAGGATTTAAATTAAAGGATTATAATAGAGGATCATAAAAAGGAATATAATGTATTGAGAAAGGTTAAGGGAACCTAAGTAATAAGATCCCGGGTATGATCCTTCAAACGATAAACGAGAACGAAAGTTAAGCGAACCGTATAACAGATCAGCGGTCATTAGGCAAACGATTAGGAAGTTAATCAAAGGGATTAGTGGGAATGATGTCATCCAACCAATAGAAAGAGGACAAGGAAGGGAGGATGACATCATGAGGATGATATAAGCATGACATGGGAAGGAAGGAGGTGTGGTTGAATGAGAACCACACAAATTCAAGGGCAAGAAGGTAATTGACTAAAGCAAGCACAAAAACCAAGCAACCAAGCCAAGCAAAAATCATTTTCATCAAAAATCAAAAGCAACCAAGGCTTTGTTCATGAAGCTCTCGGGTGGTTTTCTTAAAAAATGAAAGTCCAAGCTCCTCCACTTACTATTTAGCAAGGTAATTATCTAAGCTTCCCCATGGATAGTTACATACTTCCTATAAGTTTAAGCTTCTAATTCCAAGCCAATCTTTTTCTATAAATCATGAAAGAAGATGGTGAATAGTGTTTTCAAGAACTAAAATTTGTGTTCTTGAAGTTTTGTTTAGATTAAGCTTGGATAAGGGCTTTAAAGGTGATTCCAAGCCATTCTCTTGATTCTCCACTCTCCAAGGAAGGTATAAACTACAAACCCTAGCTTTAGTTTTGAGTAATTAGGATTGAATGTGTTTGATATAGCATATGTGAAGCATGATGCTTGAATGGTTGAAGTTTGGTTGAGTTTGTAGAGATTAGTTGGTTTTGTTGCATTGTTGGAGTTGTAAATCTTGGTAATTAGTTAAAGAACCTAAGTAAAGCTTTTAGTTCATGTGAGGAATAAGTATAAATGTTTAATGTGGATTTGTTGGGGTTGTTATGATGTGATAAGGATGGATGTTTGTTGTATGATGGATTTGAGGTTGGATTTGAGGTTGATTTGGAATGGGTTTGAATGGTTTAAACATTGGTAATCGCGTAAACATAGCCGTCGTAACGTCCGATTTTCTTTGGACTGTTTTTGTGCATAACATTAGGACCCGAGAACCCCCTGCTAGATTATGACCACTGCCATGTTTAGATAGCTCATGTTACGAGCTTCGTTTTGATATGTAGTTCGTTCGATTCCGATGCACGGTTTAGGAGAAACGACCGTTTCAAGTAACGGCGTTTCGCGAACGAAACTTTTCCCCTCGCCTTACTTTGAAACATAGGTTAAAGACCAAAAAGGGTTAATTAATGTATGAAACATTTATGGTAAGTGTGTTAGGCAGTTGGTAAGACACTCGCGAAGGAATCGCTTTAAAACTCGTAAAGGTTAAATTATTAAAAATGGTGGAGCCGAGGGTACTCGAGTGACTTAAGAGAATCAGTAAGCGCAAAACGAGCGTTAGAGTCTGAGTTGGTTAGAGTATAGATTTACAAGTGACTTTGCTTTAATTCCAACTTACTTGTTGTTTATAGGTTACCAGACTCGTCCCGAGCCATTCGTAATCCCCAGTCGCTCAGGCAAGTTTTCTACCCGATATACTGTTGTGGTGATGTAAATATATGTATATGCATTATCTTGTGATAGTGCATGATTGTTATTAGCAAATTTTGCGATATATTGGAGCATGCTGATATGGTATATATGCATGTCTGTTTCGTAATCTGGTTATCTATCTGTTGATTTCAATGCTTATAGTTGCATAATACCTATGCTAGAAATAAGCAAGTAGTTGCGTATACCCTTAGTATAGGGGATAAAAGGTGAACATATTTCTAAACCGGGAGTCGATGTTCCCGAGTATATTATATATATATATTTATATATATATATATGGATATAGTTTTTAAAACTATGGATCGAATAAGGTTTATTCGATACCTTTATTTTACTTAATTGAATATTAATTTGAATATTCATTCGAGGGCTTATGACTCAGTTTATATTATTATTGAATATTACTTGGATATTCATTTGAGGATGTATGACTCCTTTATTTTATGAATATTATTTATAGTATTCATTCGAGGTATTATGACTCCGCTTATTACTTAATAATATTCTTTATTGTATTAAAGAATAAGGTGTCGATAATCAAACTTACTTTTGATTATTCAAATAAAGATATTACTTTCGTATAAGTATATCTTTGATTATTTGCTATTCATTTCAAGTATAAGTTTTAAGACTTCTACTTCAATTATTTTATAAAGATTATTCTTTATGGGAATATTATTTAAATAATAATATTCAGACATTTTCTAAATATTCTGGGGACTGATTTACTTCATTAAATCAGCTTCACTCCAAACATTCTTAAAAATGTTTTGCGAGTCTTCAAAATGATTTTTTTAAAAGTTAGAGCGGATCCCAAAACTCATTTTTATATTTAAGATCTTCCTTTTAAGGGGATTTAAATACTCGCTCAAAACCTGAGGGATCCGGCTCTGTGGTGTGTTTTATATTCGCAACAAGGTTGCTGTTTTGTTAAATGAATTGATTACTTACCCAACACTCGGGAAGTAAAATTCTTGGAACAAGTTAATCCATTAACAGGCATCGCCTGGGAAATATCGGTGAGTTTTCCTTTCCAACTAGATACGACTTCTTGGTGGAGCCGTATCAACAAGTTCTACTTGGGGAAAGGGGGAACGAGCTTTACGTTTCAGAGTCATGGATTTCATCTGAACTAGGAGTGGCGTAAGTGGCCGAGTAGCGCCGGCCCAGCCTTACTATATTGGCCCAAATGGCCTGGAAGTTCCGCTAAGGCGGTCCATTCCTTAGGAGTTCAGTGTTCGGTTGACAAGTAAATCCGACAGGTTCTCCTCTACATGTAGAAAATGGTGGGGTTGTACTACTACGACTGATCATCGTAAGTGGTCTTCCTGGCGCGGCAAACTCCCGTAATGAGCTCATCATCCAATTGGATAATTTCTGCAACACTACCCAGAGCACTTCGATAGAAAGGCTACGGTTGGGCGATTGTTGAGTGTTGGCAGGGTCAAGTTTTCAAAATGATGTTTATATCAAATGAAGTATCTCGTAACTTCATTTTATTTTGATAATATTTTAAAGATTTAATCTATTCAAATCTTGCCTTATAGTCTCATCTATGTGATGAACTTTTGAAGCTAATTATAACTTGAACGGTGGTAGTTCAAGTAGTATTTGGGAAAGATATAAGTATATTGGGGTATCTTGTAACTTCATCTTTTAAACTTATATCTAGTAAATGATTATCTTATGCATGACAAAGATTTTCAGAAAAACGTTGAGACAAGGTTAGATATATGAGATCACCTTGCAACGATATTTTTTTTATACAGTTATACACTGGGACTTTGTGTATATTGTGCATGGAAGAGGACTCCCAATATTTTGAAAAGTATATATGTATATATATATACTTAATATTTTGCGACTTCATCGCATTAAGATATCAACTTGGTTCATTTCTTTTGACCAAGACTTTCATGAGTACTATGAGAAGGCTCATATATTGTTAATCATTATACATATTATTTTGGTGGGCTTGCTGCTCACCCTTGCTTTCTTCTTTCATCACACAACATCAGATAGACAAGATGAACCGGACCAAGCTCCCGATTCGCAAGAGGTTAGGAGACGTTCCGCAGTTTTCTAGAAGCACTGATGCCGCCATAGCTGAGGTAGGAACTACCAATAGGCTAGGCTTTCAACTTTTGATGTATCAGATTATGTATATTTATGAATTGTAATAATGGCAAAGAAATGTAAATTTATTCAGAAACCTGTTTAAGGTGTATTGGCATATAATTGTGGAATAAAACGACTTGTGATTATTTTTGGATATTCATCTCTGAGACTATAACTTGTGGTGTGTGTGTTTATTGTGGGGTCACAGTACAGAGTAGTTGATTATTTATTAAGATTGGGTGTTGTTAAGGGAAATGGAACTCGTGACAACCCGGATCCCCGACCTCGGATTTGGGGGTGTTACAACTTGGATAGTGGTTGTTCAAGACACATGACTGGAGATTCTACCCTGCTCACAGAGTTCAAGAAAAGAGCTGGCCCAAGTATTACTTTTGGAGATGACAACAAAGGTTATACTGTGGGATATAGCTTGATTTCAAAAGACAATGTCATCATTGAGGAGGGTACCTTAGTGGATGGTCTCAAGCATAATTTGTTGAGTATCAGCCAGCTTTGTAATAAAGGCAATTCAGTAACCTTCAATTCAGAAGCCTGTGTTGTGACAAACAAGAGGTGCAACAAAGTGGTTCTCACCGGAGTGAGAAAAGAAAATGTGTACTTAGCTGACTTCAACTCATCAAATACAGAATCTGTTACTTGTCTTCTCAGTAAAGCAAGTCAAGATGAAAGTTGGCTATGGCACAAGAAGCTATCCCATCTGAACTTCAAGACCATGAATGAGCTTGTAAAGAAAGAACTGGTTAGAGGTTTCCTCAAGTGGAGTTTTCTAAGGATGGACTGTGTGATGCTTGCCAAAAGGAAAAGCAAATCAAAGCATCATTCAGAAAGCAGCTTGATTCAACAATTGAAGAACCTTTGCAACTGCTACACATGGATTTGTTTGGACCAGTCAATGTGTTGTCCATCTCAAGGAAAAGTTTTTGCCTGGTAATTGTAGATGATTTCTTAAAGTTCTCTTAGACATATTTTCTAAAGTCTAAAGATGAGGCTGGTGAAATCATCATTAATCACATAAGGCAAGTCAACAATCATCCTGATTTCAAAGTTAGAAGAATCAGGAGTGACAATGGAACTGAGTTCAAGAATTCTGTCATGAGAGCATTTTGTGAGGAAAATGGGAGTCTGCATGAGTTCTCAGCAGCAAGGACTCCACAACAGAATGGAGTAGTGGAAAGGAAGAACATATCACTTATTGAAGCTGCAAGGACAATGCTTGAAGAATCTAAACTACCAACATATTTCTGGGCTGAAGCTATAAATACTGCATGCTACACTCAGAACATTTCTCTGGTTAATCAAGCAAGATGCATGACTCCCTATCAATTGTTCAAGAATAAGAAGCCAACTCTAAACTTTCTTCATGTATTTGGCTGCAAATGCTATATCCTGAGAAATCAAACTGATCAAAATGGGAAGTTTGATGCTAAAGCAGATGAAGGAATTTTTGTTGGATATGTTATTGGTAAAGCATACAGAGTCTACAATCTGAGAACCAATATTGTTATGGAATCAATACATGATGACCCGACGGATGGTGAATTTTGAGTTTCGACGGATGAAGTTGATTGTCTCCCGATGGATGATGCATATTGTCTATCGACGGATGAAGCATTTTGTAACTCGATGGATGTTGAGTTATTAGCTTCATTAGCAGTAGATTTTTCTGCACTTTCCTTAGTTGTAATTTCTTGATCACTTTCATCATCACTGTCATCACTAACCATCTCCACATTGTCAAACTTGAGGCTCTCATGGTAATCTCCATCTTGTAGTACTTCAATCTTTTTAGGGGGAGTCAGAATAGATCACTTACAGAAAGTCCCTCTTTCTCAAATCATAGATTTACAAACTCAGGGGGAGTTTCTAATAATCAAAACTCAGTCACACATCAAGACAACAATGAGGCCTCTTCATCTAGAGCTAATCTACCTTAACAAATAAAATGGACAAATGATCACCCCTTTGAGCTCATCATTGGTGATGTATCTTCTAGAGTTCAAACAAGGAGAGCAACTCAAGAAGAATGTCTGTATAGCAGTTTCCTATTTAAGGAAGAACCAAAGAAGGTAGAAGAAGCTTTGTTGGATCCTGATTGGATTTTAGCTATGCAGGAGGAGCTAAACCAATTTGAAAGGAACAATATATGGAAGCTGGTACCCAAGCCTAAAGGAAAGTATCCAATAGACACCAAATGGGTATTCAGAAACAAGATGGATGAAAATGGCATAGTAGTCAGGAATAAAGCTAGATTGGTTTCTAAGGGTTATTGTCAACAAAAAGGAATAGATTTTGATGAAACCTTTGCTCCTGTTGCAAGACTTGAAGCCATCAGAATCTTCTTAGCCTATGCAACCCATGCCAATTTCAAGGTCTATCAAATGGATATCAAGAGTGCCTTTCTAAATGGATATTTGGAGGAGGAAGTCTATGTCAGTCAGCCTCCTGGTTTTGAAGATTCAAATCTACCTGGTCATGTATACTATCTTTTGAAAGCACTCTATGGATTGAAGCAAGCACCTAGAGCCTGGTATGACACTTTGTCAAAGTTTCTTTTAGAGAATCACTTCACTAGAGGTATTGTAGACAAAACTTTATTCTTTAGAAATGTTAATGGCTCTAGCATACTTGTTCAAATTTATGTAGATGACATTATATTTGGCTCTACAGATGAAAAACTTTGCAAAAAGTTTGCTAAATTGATGCAAAGTAAGTATGAAATGAGCATGATGGGAGAACTAACTTACTTTCTTGGTTTGAAAGTTAAGCAAGTTAGTGATAGAATATTCATTAGTCAAACCAAATATATTTATGATCTTTTAAAGAAGTTTGAACTAATGGATTGCACATCTGCAAAAACTCCCATGACCACTGCAACTAAACTTGAATTAAACACTACTGAAAAGTCTGTGGATATTTCAAGTTATAGAGGCATGGTTGGCTCTCTTCTATACTTAACAACTAGTAGGCCAGCTATAATATTTGCTTAATGTCTTTATGCTAGATTTCAGGATGATCCTATAGAATCTCATTTAATTGCTATTAAGAGAATTTTCAGATATCTCAAAGGCACACCAAAACTTGGCATTTGGTACCCTAGAGATTCTGGTTTTGATCTAACTGTTTATTCAGATGCAGATTATGCAGGTTGTGAATTGATAGAAAAAGTACAACAGGAACCTGTCAATTTCTAGGAAAGAAGCTTGTGTCCTGGTTCAGTAAAAAACAAAATTCAGTTTCTACTTCTACAGCTGAAGCTGAATATATTGCTGCTGGCAGTTGCTGTACACAGATTTTATGGATGAAAAAACAATTATTGGACTATGGTCTGCAAGCGGAAAGAATTCCTATTTTCTGTGATAACACAAGTGCAATTGCCATCACTGAGAATCCAGTATAGCATTCAAGAACAAAGCACATAGACAACAAGTACCACTTCATAAGGGAACATGTAATGAGTGGTACTATGGAACTACATTTTGTTCCAAGTGAAAAACAACTTGCAAATATATTTACCAAGCTATTGGATGAATAAACCTTTTCAAGTTTGGTAAGTGAGTTAGGTATGCTTAATTACTCTTGAATCTTTTCAGATAATTTGCAAGTTGTGATGCAGCCAGAAATTTAATTAATTTTTCAGTATTGGATGAAATTTTGGCTAAGTCAAAATTTACATCCCGGCGGATGATCATTATCCATCGAGTTTGATCATCCGTCGATATATAATTTGTTAATAAAATCAATTATTTTTCTGGAATATTTTATATCTCGACGGATAACTGATTTATCCTCATCCGTCGAATTATCTCATTCCTAGCCGTTGATTTTCTAAACATTATCCATCGAGTATACTTATAGTTTGTAAGCATAACACGACGGATAAGTGATGGAATTTATACAGTTTATTTTTAAACGGCTATTTTGGGCAATTTTTATTGGTCACTTTATTTTACTTCATTATTTTTAACAGTTATTTTTGATATAGTATAAAAGCAAAATTCATTTTCATTTCTTTTTTTATCATTCTCAATTCATCTGCTCTAACTTCTTTCTTTCTCAAAAGCAATTACCCTCTCTCTCTCTGCAACTTTTACTCTCTAATATTGGCACCAGTCGTCAAAATCATGTCTCAAACTGGCTTTATCTATGAGAAGAATAATTTCACGGCTCTAGTGAACAAGGGGATTCAACAGTCTGGCGACTACCACAAAATGATGGATTTTGTGCAAGGCTGTAAGCTCAAATATGCCATCTTAGAGTCTCCCACTATCTACTGTGAGGTTGTGGAGGAAATATGGATGACTGCAGTGTACAACTCAAATGACAAAACCATCACTTTCACTATTAAAGGTAGTGACATTGTTAAAGCATGCTTTAAGATTCCTGATAATACTGTCACTACTTCACACATAGACACTGATATTGTTAACATGTTAAACTCCATGGGTTATATAACGCCCTCCAGACCCTGGGTATAAGTCTCGGGGTTACTCGCTAATCACCAAACATGTACAATCTTCCCTTTAACACTAACCAGGATCTTTTTAGGTCGAAGTATGAAAATAAGAACCACTAACTACTTTATTACAAACCAAATTCAAATTCTTACAAACTCTCTTTATTACAAACCATTGTCTAACCAGTTTTAAACTAAGTTCATCTTTTACTCAAACACACACGCTAACTATCTACACTCCACCTGTTCGGGCAACTCAAAGCTTTCTTCGTGGATTGGGATCAACACCTTGGGTATGAGAGGATCCCGAGGCTTGACCCTCTTCTTTACCACTTGAGTCTTGATGGGTTTCATATTCCTTCTTAACTGAAAACAATAAGGTGAATAACAACAAAAAGGGTGAGCCAAAAATTGTTCAACAAGTCCGCAAAATATAAATAGTGTTTAAGCAGTTTAAGTGAAACGATAACCTGGGTATATCTCAAAATATATAACCCCGCGAGAATAGAAAGAAAGCCATTACTGGCGAATACAAATGAACTAAACTGGACACAAGTTCGCATCTATATCCTGTTGATCAGCCAGGATACAGTGCAGATCTATATCCCACTATATAGATCTCGCCGGGCACCCAGGCACTACGGCCCATCTCAAGGATCCAGTTATGTCCCGGTCCTTAGGATTAAGTATACTTAATCCCCAAAGTATCACTATCAAGTCCATGAAATAGCAACCGGAATAATCGATATGCTTTGACATATTCTAATTACCAGAATACATCAATATTTGTGAGTAACAATTGGAATATGAATGATGAATTTAAATGAAAAGAAGAAATCAAGAATCAAAATGAAATATGAACAAGAGAATTAAAAGAGTGCAAGCGTGATAAAAATCTGAAGAAATATCACTATTTTGAAAGTAGAATAGGGGAAAATTTGCCTTCTGCGCGACTCACTGCAAATATGTCACCTTAGTCTATCACCGTCTCGACCTGCCTTGCTGGCTTAGCTTCTGTTAGAGAAATAGACTGGTTTAGACATTTCGTACTTCAATTGCATCTTGAATTGACTTCACATCGTTCCTATCGTCTACCCATGCGCTCATGACTGACTCGTATATTACATATTAGCAAGCAAGACTCGATCAACCACATAATACACATAAGCACATAAGCATTTTTATAGTTAAAAATAATTTTTAGAATCAAAATCGACTCGTTGATCGCTCAACTGATCATTATCTGACTCGTTTCCTATTTTTCGGACTCGTCTCGGTACGCGATTCGACCGATAATCAAACAAATAACAAAGTCAGCTAGTTTATAGAAGAAATTAGGTCTTAATATTATTTTTAATGAAATTATCTCATTTTTCTGAGTCAAAGGGCTTTCGTTTCACTGAAATCGGACTAACGGTTTAATTACTACGAATTAAACAAGGTTTAATTAATTATTAATCAATTATAAATAATTGATTATAATTAAATAATTCTTAATTATATTTTTAAATAATTATTTAATAATTATTGTATTTTAAAATAATTAATCCTTAATTATTAGGATTAATTAAAATTTATTATAATTATTTACAAATTATTATTACTTATTCGATTAGATCGATTATTTACAAATAACCAATCGATACAACTAACTGTTACGTTATTTACCGAATAAGTAATTATTATTCGCATTATAATCTAACTCAACGATCAACTACTCATATAAATACGAGCTACTCGCATTTCTCGTATAATTATCGAATTATAAATCATATTATTCGATTATTTTTAATTCTATTTATTAATTAATTACTTAATTATTAAATAATAAATAATTAATTAATTAGATAAATAATTAAACAAACAAATAAATAAAAATTTTCGATTTTCTAAAATAATAAAATAATTTAAAAATTATTATTTATAATAATTATCAGATTTTAAAACTGATTTTTAATTGATTTTTAAAATTACTAAAATCGGATTTTGGATTTTATAAAATATAATTAAATAATTAAAAATCCAGAAACAGAAAATAGGTTATTGAATTCGGGTTTTGAAGATCAAACCCGGGTCGTGCACTGGGTCGAAACCCGGTCGACCACGGGTCGCCAAGAACAGCCGTCCGGCTGCCCAGAATCCGGCACCGACGGTCTGTTTCCGGCGAGGCACAATCGTAGCCAACACGTAATGGTTCTGCACCATTCTTGCTGCCAACACGTTCCCCACAACTCCGTCATCACAACCACCCGTCTTGCAACCACCAACGATAGCCCCGTCGTCTTCTCCGGCAAACACCAGGCAAAAACCAGCGGAACTCCGGAAAAAACACGATCCTTCGTGTTTGTATACCAAACTTAAAGATTATTATACGAAATCGAAGCTCTCCAGTTCACTAATCAATCCCAACAACTTACAACAATAAAAAACGTCTATAAAGTAATAAAAATGAAATCAAAAATTAATAAACCCAAAAACTCGAACAACTACTTCTAGGGGTTATATGAATCAATTAAACACACAAAATCATTCCTTAACTTAAGATAAAACTACGGAAATCATCAAAACATATAAACGATTCCTAAATCAAAAACCCCTAAATTCAACATAAACCCTAAAAAAATCGAATTGAGAATCACACACTGAAACATGAAATTGATAGCAAAATCAAAAAATAGAGTCCAAGAGCTTTCGATTGACTACTTACATGAACGATTTGGTGCACAGAATCACTATGAAATCGCTGCTTGAATCCACGAACTCAAGAACCCTAATTCTGGAAATTTGGGGAAATATCTGAATTTTTCTGATTTTTAATTAATTAATTAATTAATAATTAGGCTATTTATAGTAGTAAAATTAATACTCCTAATTAAAATTAAGGCCTTAATTCTACATCATTTAAAATTAATTGGCCCCTAATTTTATAATTTTTGAGTATTAAAATTTAATTTATACATATTTTAGATATGCAATATATATGCCAAAATTTCCCAAAAATTGTGAATAATGCAAAAATACAAAGAAATGGTATAAATAAAAGTCCTATAATTTTATAAAAATAAAAATTTAATTTTTGTGGGGTTTTTAACACCCAATGGGGCCCGGAAAAGTCATTTTTCGCAAAACGAGAATATTTATAAAATGCCTAGATGTTCAGAATAATGCAATGGTAAAAGCCGTATGATGAAAAATAAGGCCCATTATTTTATTTGAAATACCAGGTTTAAAATCATGGTTCAGGTTGTAAAACGTTTGAAATGAAAGCTATGAATGCAAAATAAAAAATCTGAAAAATACCTTAAAAATACCGGAACGACACAGAATGCACGTAACACATAGCAATTAAGGTTTGACAGATAATTCCACATAAATGACACATTAACACACATAATTTATTATAAATATGATATAATACAGACGTAATTTCCCAGACGTTACAGGTTATGCACTCACCATCTCTAAATTAAGTGAAATTAGGAGATTGGTCTTAGGAAAGAATGAAGTTATCTGTGTGATGTAGTTACTAAAGTATTTTCTGGTAAAATTAGCAATTTTGATTATGTCAATATCTCCATGCTCAACATGCTTTACATGCTAGTAACTGATAAATACTTCAATTTTAGTGATCTAGTTTTGTTTGAGTTGGGGTTTAAGTTAGGGGAGCTTAATAAGAGGGGTAAGAATGTTTATTGTGCTAGATTTTTCATGATGCTTGCTAACCACCTCTCCGAGGATATTGTGCTTGAGAACCCAACCAATAAGTTAGATTGTTGGGTTCAAGAAAGAAGAATTATTGCAGATCTCAATAGAGCAGATCACCACAAAGAGGTGCCACTCTTCTACTTTCCAGTAATGGAGGCACCATAGGTAAGTGAGGTAATTTCAACGGTCTCTACTCTTCCAACCTCAACCATTTCTTTGCCTTCTAGTGTAGCAGTGGCATCTGTGTCAATGACAAGACAAATGCCTACCCAAGCTACCAAAACCAAAGTTTCAAAACCAAAGACAAAGAAAGCCCCCTCTGGTGTCTCTCAAAAGATGCCAGTTGTAAAATCCACTAAACATAAAGAGGGAAGTGTGAAGGTGGGAAAGACAGGTAAGGGAAGGGGTGAAAATCAAAGAAGCCCTAAAGATAAGGATGGTGAGCATAGTGTACCCAAACCAAGCCACACCATAGTTTCCCAACAAACTGTGGTTGTCAATAAGGATAAAAGCTCAATTCTAGTTTCATCCTCCCAAAATGATGTAACTATTGAAACAAGCTCTCAACCAGGAGCACAGAACAAAAGGGGTAGGGACACAAGTTCACCACAAACCTACACAAGAAAGAAGAAATCTAAAACACTTGGGGATGCACAGGGTTCACACACAGTGTAAACTGGAGCTAAAGAGCCAGTCACTGCACCATCTCAAAGTCAAATTGATGTGGCTCCAACAAATGTGGAGTCAGAACCAAAATCTGTACAAATTGAAACACCTCAAACACCAAATTCTCCCACACACTCTTTGGATATTGACATGATTCAAACATCACAACCATATTCTCCATCTTTAACTCTGTTGGAGAAGCCAAAATCCATGCAAGTGAGCATCATCTTCTAGAGGATTTGTTGGCTCACTTGCCATTTCTTTCAGAGACTATTGAGACATCTGTGCCAAAATATTCATCAATCTGCACAGAGTCCACAGTAGTCTCCACTCCAAACTCATTCAATTCTACTCACTCGATGGATATTGTTCATCCGTCGAGTAGTGATTGTATCCCGATGGATGTGCCTAACAGCAGTCATCCGTCGGATAGTCAAATTACTAAACTGATGGATATTTCTCATCCGTCGGGTGTCTCTGCACAACTCCAAAGTTCAACTATAGTCACAAGTGCAGATGACTTAGTAATTGTGCAATCACTATTAGGATTGAGGGAAGGTAGTGACATGACTGAGAGTCTGGGTTGCTCCTAGAAAAAAGGAGAGAAAAAGAGTGATCTAATGCAGTCCATTTCTTCAGGACTGGCAAAAGTGAGTGTGAGGAGTCCCACCTTAGATGGTGAAGGTGAGGGTGTGAGGGTGGGGAGCCAAGGTGAGACCTTGATGCAAGAAAAGAGAGATAATGAGAGAAATACAGGTACATGAGACATAAGGGTGGATGTCATTGTAAGTGAGTCAATGATTATCTAGGATGCAGTCAGGGAGGGACTATCTCAGCAAACTTAAGCTGTTATATATTCTACCTCATTAGATGCTGAGATAATTACTCATCCTATTCCAACATATCAACTTCTAGCTGGACATGGCAATGACAATGTAGAAAGGATGCTAAACTTGGTGCACACCACACAGTCTATACAAAGAGCTAAGGATACCATCACAACTTTGCCTTCAACAACTGGTAATGTTGATTATGAGACCGGTGGTTCGGAAGAATTCTTTAGAGGTGAAGGTGGAGATAGTAAAGAAGAGCCATTGGATATAGGGGAGAAGTAGGCCCTAGTTCAAGATCAGGCATGCCATCTTGGGCATTTTCAAAGCAATATGATGAACACTATTTCAAGACAACACTCATCCAACTTATCAGCCAAACACAGTCTATACTTCAATCATCCACAAATGCTAGCACCAAGAAACTTCTACAAGCACATCTTGCATCTCTCCAACTACAGCAAATATCAGGCTACCAACAAAGTCAAAATGTCTCCCTCATCAAAAATGAAGTTGATCAACTCAAGAAAGACATGTCTGACAAGTTGGAAGCTAGACTTCCAGAGATAACAATGATAGACATCAAAAGACAGCTCTGATCTTGCAACCAAGGTGGATTCCTTGGACAAAAGAATGATTGCTATGGAAGCTTCCCTTACAACAATTCATCTACCCCAAGCTCAACAAACAGACTTGCTTCAGAAACTGGTGGCTGCACATACCTCCTCCTCTACTCAGCTTGATGATAACAAAAAGCGGGAGAAAGATAGCTCTAAGAGTGAGGGGGAGCAAAAAGTGCTCAACATTGAAGTAAGTAAAGCAATTGTGCCAACAATTACTTTCACAAAGCCACCAGCTAAAGATAACATTGATCTAATAAATGAAGCAGCAGCCACTTTGAGAGCAGCTGAGAAGAAGCAATTTAGTACAATAAATTGGGAGAAAATTGATGAGGATATTCAAAAGAAGTTTGGTCTAGCAAAGAAGCCAGAAAAATCAGTCATTCATCACTCTCAAGTCAGGCAAATGTCTGTGAATGATATGAGCATGAACTAATTGGAAAAAGGCCAGACATCCTGCATCAAGTCTCCAAAGGAAGATCTAATCATGAAGCCAAAGGTGAACTACCCAAAATCTTCACTAAAGAGCCCTTTGGACACAGTGTATGAGACACCAAAGCCTGATGAGAAGAAACTGTTGTCAAGATCTATTGCATTCTACAAGGATCCAGCTGATTCAGCATTGAAAAGGAGAATTACCAAAGTTTTCAGAAATGGTAAGGAAATTTGTGTGGTGGCTGGACACCCTTAATTTGTTGAAGAAAAAAGGAAAGAAAAGGCAAGATTGAAGCAAAAAAAGAAGCAAGCTGCTCTAGATGCTAAAAAGCTCAAGCAAAAGAAGGAGCAAGCTGCTATCTTGGCCAAGTTGCAAGCTGTGAAACCCACACAATAAATTTCTAAATAACCATCTGAAACCAGTGAATCTAAGGATCTGAAAATGCAAGAAGAATCACAGCAGAAAAGAAGGTTTAGATATAAACTTCACTCCAAGAGAAAAGTGAACTTTGATGAAGAAGGATTGGAAGATCAGTTTCCCAAGAAGTCTACTTCTACAACAACTCAAACATCCATTCCCTCTGTGGCACATGAAGAATTCAAGATAGATCCATTTAAGAATTTCCATGGTGAACCTATCATTCCAAAGGATGAGCCGATAGACTGGGATAGTCTACCAATTCCTGAACTCAATCTACCTCATTTCATGAAGCCAAAGAAGACAAATACCAGAGCAGTCAAGAAAGTGAAGCCCTCAACTCTCAGATCCAAGTCCCTAACCAAAGCTCAAACCAAGGTCAACAAGGGAGATGTCATGTACATCTGTGACATCAAGGAATTCTCTGATCTAAACCTCTATCTAGATGAACTGGAAGAAGTTAGAGGGATTGATGCTTACAGGAATCTACCTGAAAGATTAGTATTCAAGTACAAGGGAGGAAAAGAGATACCATGGCCACTTCACAGAATTCTTCAAGAGACCCAATCTGTACTGATAAAAGTTTATTTATCCTTCAAAAAGAACTTTGGATTCAATGTGACAGCTAGAAGATTAGTTCAAAAGAAGATTGAAGAACTGAGGAGTATTAGAGCCAAAGATGCACTCCCAAAGACTTTAACTATTCCTTACACAGGGAGTAGAGTGCATCTAAGGCCCTACTGGATGATGGAATTCATGGATGATAAAGGAGTTAGAAGATTCTTCAGATTAGAGGACCAGTTGAGCATCTCTAGCAATGAGACTCTTCTGGAAATGCAAAGAATGCTAGATCTTTCAGAATCTGATGAACTTGAATTCCACAGACAGCTTCAAAATTAGATAGAAGAAAACAACATGAGGCTTGGGAAGAAATCCAGAAAATTAAGGAAATAGATCAATCTGCTCAGACTAGAGGAGCACCTTGAAAATGATTGTGAGCAAATCTTTGTACACTTTGTCTTGTAAATTTTTCAGTAAATGTTGTAACACTTTTTAGTTTTATCTACTACTTTTTAAATCTGTATTTTTAGAGTGTTTTGTTATCATCAAGTTTTTCTTAATTTATGGCTACAATTCTAGTAGACATAAATTGGGGGAGATTGTTGGGAATATGTTGTGAACTTGATGATTACATTAACAAAACACCTTAGTAGATTCAACTTAGTGAAAAATATAGCACTCGACGGATGATCAGATATAGTCCCGACGGATGACTCAATATAGTCCCAATTGATGATGATTTGACATCCATCGAGTGAGTAGCTTATGTAACAATAATTCATGTAGCACATTTCTTCAAACACCTTTGTATAGATTCTGTAGTAGCATATAAGTCAAGTGTCAAATAGCTACCCGACGGATGATCAACAAAGCTACCCGACGGATGATCAACAAAGCTACCCGACAGATGATCAACAAGGCAATCTGACGGATGATAATCATGTACCCGACGGATGATCAATTCAAACTTCTGTTGACAGTGACAACATAGTCACATGCGTTGAGTTTTTGCAAAAGGAATGTGGCAGCCTATTTAGCTGGGTTTTTGAGAACAAAGAAGCATTACCATTTCCATGCTATTATGAAGGTATTCAAAGATGCTGGAATAGAGTAGTGAAGCAGCTTGGTATTAGACTTGATAGGTTTTGTTTTATTATCCTGTCTTATTACTATGAAATCTTGGTGATATATAAACCAAGAAGTAGCAAGTAGAACAACAACAAGACTAAGCAAATACATTCTCAGAGAAACAATTGTAAGCCGAATCCTGTAGCATTTCTCTGTAAGTTTAGTTGTTCATATTTGTAAGCAGTTGTGAGCTATTCAAGCTTCACAGGGTTCTCTTGATATATATATATGTGTGGTGGATACATTCAAATTCACCAGAAAGTTTTTAAAGACTTGTGTTTTATTACTTGTGTTTTGATTTATCTAACTCTTCATTCCGCACTTTGCAAATCAAACACTTATATATTATTAAGTTAAAACCATTTTTTATTAATCTCAAATAGTAGCCAGAATTACATTCAACCCCCTCTTCTGTAATTCTTGTTGTATTGTTAGGGACTAACAGTTATGTTAATATAGACTATACAGATGATAAAATGCATGATGCACATGATGATGATGATTTTGTGGATTACGAAATTTTTGAGGAAGAATCGAACGAAAAAGCAAAAGAATTTTATAAGTTGTTGAATAATGCTTCTGAACCAATTTATCCAAACAACGCCAATTTTACAGCACTAGAGTTCGCAATGAAGTTGCTTTATTAGAAAAACAAGTATATCTACAGCAACAATACATTTGATGACTTGCTGCAGCTCATTGAATTAGTATTTCCTGATGATCATAAGTTGCCTGAAAAAATTATAATGTGCGAAAGATGATTAAAGGATTTTATATGGAGTATGTAAAGATTGATGATTGCGAGAATGATTTTATGTTATTTTACAAGGAGATTAGCAACAAGACAAAGTGTGATGTATGCAATAGAGATCGATACAAAGAGCAAAAAGATCCTAAAAAGCATAAGATCCCGGTTAAAATCCTACGTTACTTTTCTATTACCATGAGATTGTATCATTTATTCATGGCTGAGATGAGTGCAAAATCTTTGAGATGGCACCACGATAAACTTACAGTTGAAGGTGAATTAAGTCACCCAGCAAAGGGAGACGAATGAAAATAGTTTGATTATAGATTTCGAAAATTTTCAAAAAAGATTCGGAATATTAGACTTGGACTCTCTACTGATGGATTTGACCTTTTTTATGATATACACGCTAGGGAGCATACTATATAGCCTATGGTGGTTGTTGTGTACAACCTTCCCCATTTATGTATACCAAGGCTAGCTCCATTCGTGTTCATGCCACTTCTTATTCCCGGGCCTACTGATCCAACAAAAGATTTACAAATTTATCTTAGACCACTAATTGATAAATTGAAAATATTGTGGCATATATGGGTGGAAACATATGATATATTTTCAGGCAAAAAATTATGATAAAGGCATCACTTTTGTGGATAATTAGAGACTTTCCTACACTTGCCATGCCTAGTGGGTGGTCCACTAAGGGTAACTTGACACGTCCAATTTGCATAGGAGAAGTAAAAGGAAAACAACGCAAACATGGTGGTAAAATAACATTTTATGACACTACTCGGTATTTTTTAGAGCCAGATGATCCCCTGAGATGGAGTATAAGATTTGAAAGTATTGAGACACGATTAGTTTGTGCTCGATATTCAGGGTAACGGTCCAAGATCATGTGTCCAAGATCATGTGTGAGCAAATACAGTTTCCCCCTCCTGGAAAGAAAACGAAGAGAAACCGAGAGATTATGGCGTGACACATAATTGGACTCACATGACTCCATTTTTGAGCTTTCATATTAGGAGATACTCAACCTTTATCATAAAATTGACACTATACACACTGAAAAACTTGTCTTCGATAACATATTTGACATATTTCTTGATGATGCAAAAAAGACCAAAGATAACACAAAATCAAGAAATGATTGTAAAGAATTAGGTGTACACCGTGACTATGGATTCAAAATGATAACACAAAACCATGTGCACCATATACACTTTCGAGGGAAAAAGTTCAAAAGTTGTTCAAGTGGATTGTCTCATTGAAACCCCCAGATGGGTTTGCCTCAAACATATCCAGATGTATGAATTGGAAGAAAAATAATATTCGTGTGATGAAATCACATGACTTTCACGTCTTCATATAAATATTGTTGCCTAAATATGTTGTTGATCCTATCATTGAATTGTGCAACTTCTTTCAAGTATTGTGTTCGTCCACCCTCAAGTACACAGATTTGGAGAAAATGGAAAAAGACATAGTGATAATAATGTCCAAATTTGAAACTGTCTTCACTCTAGGTATTTTTGATCTTATGGAGCATTTTCCACTATATTTAGCAACCGAGTTTAACTTGGGTGGGTTGTCTATTGGCCGTTGGATGTATTTTGTTAAAAGATACTTGCACAACTTGAAATTGAAAGTTTATAACAAAGCTCGAGCGGAGGGTTCAGTGGACATGACGCTACATTGAGGAGGAATGTGCATATTTTTGCACGTTGTATTTTTATTCAAAACTAGCATAATAACCCGTGCGAGGCACGAGTTATTTTCTAGATTTTTTTATACGTCATGCAATTATAATGTTCTTAGTTGTTTTTTTATTTTATAAATGTTGTACAATATCTAACATATATCAAAGACAAGTTGATTGTTTATCAATGTGTATTGTTTTCATACAAGACATTACCAACGTTTCTAATATAGCTTATTAAACAATATATATATATATTCTTATTTGTGTTGTATAATTTATATTTAATAAATCAATATAAACATGGTAATCAATATACGTTTAAAATAAAACGATTAAACTTAATACGTAGAATGTCGTTCGTATATTTATAAAGAAAAAGCTAAAAATTAACATATATGTTGAATACAGAGTTGACCCAAAATTTTAAATTTTAGTTAAATAAATTAGATGTATTGGTCTATATTATTACTCAGTTCACTACTAACTTACAATTAACTTACTCAATTTAAAAAGATAAAAAAATACATAACTGAAGTCAGAATGACTTGTAATTATAATATATAATAATGTAAATTTTATAATATTGTTAATATAAAAGTTGATTTTAATGAAAAATGCTGGTTTTTGAAATTCAACTTATGTATGTATGGAAAAATATTAGTTTTTCATTTACTATTAACAAAACATGATTAAGTTGTATGTGTGTGTCAACATGTAAATTACCGTATATTACATTTCTTAGTAAATTATGATGGTTTCAATTATTTATATGCATGTATAATCATTATTAACATCTAGTGAGACAATTGTTTACTTAAATAACATGCATCTATAATTATTCAAAAATTAAAATTATGTTATAAATAATTTGCGATAATTTATATATTGTATTCACATAATCACTGAAAAACAATCCATATCTATTTTTTACGCAACCGAGTATAAATCATGATTTTAACATAAAAATAAATTATATATTGTAAAGATTTATTATTGATATTCATGATTTTTTCCAAGAATTCGAAGGAAAAATTGTAATTATATCTTTATTTAAACCCTTTTAAATTTCTTCCATTACGACTATAATATTTCTTCATATACTAATTTGACAATATTGTATACTATTCTCCTAAAATTAAATATTTTGCAATTCGATAAAGTTTTATAAATATTAGTTGAACTGGATAATTCCTTCAAATTATTGACCAAAATATATTTTATTTAAATAGTATAAAATGCATTGAATCAAATGCTACAATATAGTATAGAGATAACTTTTATTTGAATAATTCAAGATATTAAATATAATTGAAAACATTTGTACAATATTATCTTGATCAGTGAATTCTTTTTTAAAAGCTAGTTTTTTAAAGTAAAAAATAAAAAATAAATCGATTTAATATATTATCGTAGTTTTAACAAATCTCGCGAGATCTCGTATCAAATTTTGAATATTTTTAAAATCGGAATAAGTCCCAAAAATAATAATGCACTACAAGTGAAGTTAGTAGTTTTTATACAAATAATCAATTGACTTGATCCTATAAAGATCTCAAACACATTAATTTATATTAACATAAGATATTAAAAAATTTTACATTATTGGTAAGATATTTTAACGCTGAGCTTTTAATTTAAATTTACTAAATGTAGAATGTGACGATATTTTTCGGGTATTTTTTGAATAATGAGCCAAGTTCTGATTTCAAATTCGAAATAAACTAAAATGAATCGACTCATTATAATTCAAACTTATCTAAATTTATAATATCAATATAGATTATATATATATAAGCGGTTCTATTTTCAATATTTTCTTTAAAAATTATATATGTATATTTTAATTATTTTTTATAATAAAAAAATATGTTAAAAAAATATGAGATATATTTTCAAACTAAAAAATGATTAATAAATAAGATAATAATCCATTTATGTACTATGCCTAACTTTATATAAGCAATTGAATCCTTTAAAATTAACTGTACAAATATTCAAGTAACTATCACTATTTTTGCGAAATTCAAGTAAATATTTTTAAAGTTAAATAAAATATGCATATAGCACGCTTACATATTATGTGTATGATAAAAAATACATGTGACAATATGGTTTAGTGGTATGAGGTTGTATAGGTGAATAGAATATCTCAAGTTCGATTCCCACAAATCACATGTTTTATATAAATATTAAAATATGGGTAGTTTAGTCTTTTCAATGAGACTTTTTAATTTCATCAATTTATCCCCTTGTTCTCCTATTATATATAGAAGAGATTGGATTGATGCATAATCAATTACATTGAAATGAGGCCCTTAGTCTTTTCAATGAGACTTTTTAATCTCATCAATTTATCCCCTTGTTCTCCTATTATATATAGAAGAGATTGGATTGATGCATAATCAATTACATCGAAATGAGGCCCCTCAAATGGTTCATGAGAAGTTTATACATATCTGAAACACCCTAGTTTACAGAGTAGAGATAGATACTTGAGTCTTAATGAACATGAATTTGTGGCATACTATGTTTTTATTAATTCGCCGGAGGTTGGACAGTATTTGCATCCATATATTTATAAGTTATTTTTATTTTAAAAAAATTTCAGTTCATAATATATTTTTTATTATTTAATTTGATTATGTTGTGGTTTCCAAAAGATGATAGAATAGCAAAACCTACATTTGAATGATGCAGAAAAAGAACAGTTTCAAAAAGAATAATTTAGAGATTGGTTCAAAAGAAAGGTATGCACTATATTTTATACAATATATACTCATAGACACACATATACTTTAGTTATATTATTTTTCTCAAATACCTTTTTAGGTACAAGATGATAAAAAGATCAACAAGAAATTTAAAGACATAATAATAGGTCATTTGTATAAAGTGGAGTCTTATAAAGTATGCAAGTGCAATGGTTACAAAGTTGATTGTGTAAATGCTAATGACCTCACTTCACCAAATTCCGGTGTAGTCTAAACATAAAAGTTTTTTTCATTAATATTTGTTTGCAAATTTAATATAATTTTAATTTTAGGGACTTGTTACGAACAAAGATACGGTAACTAATATGGAATGATAGAAGAAATAGTAAAACTCTTCTATCACAATGGACATCAAGTGATCGTCCTCAAATATCATTGCTTTGATCACACTAAACTGTGAAAGTTGATAGATACTCGATGACTACTGTAGTTGTGAAATCAAAATTAAATGTCAAAGAAGTATTTGTGTTGGCTAGCCAAGCTCATCAAGTGTAGTACGCACCAAATAACTTGAATGCGAAATCAACATGGTACACAGTTTAAACAACAAAGAGGCAACTAGTTGATGAAAGTGTGTCAACAAAATAAAAATTTGGAATCAATGATGATACTTTATAAAATGAACTATCGAATACTACATCATCGCATATTGAAACAACTATAATTCGTGATCCCTCAAATTTCTTTATCGACTTGAGGATGTTTGAGAATGACTACTCGGTGGATTACAACAATGAAGAAGAAAATGAACAAAACAAGGAAGTCGAAGATGAAGACCAAAAAGAAAATGATGATGAAGGTGAATTAAGCGATAATGATGATTTAGTGTAATTCATCATTTTTAATAAAATCTGTATTGAAAGAGTTTTTTTTAACTAATATTCTTTAGTATGCATTTACTTAAGTTTTTTATAATTTTAAATTTTTTTATAAATTTATAAAATTAGAATGTGTATTTTAGCAAATTGTATGAAGTATGGCAGGGAGAACGGGGAATGATGCAGGGGATATAATTTTTTGGTTAATTATATTCGACCAAAAATAGTGGAAAAAACCACAAAGCTAAATATGACTCTCTATAGTCGAATTTCACTTTAATATATAAAGTTTTTTTATCCCTTTTTCTCATTTTCCACCGCCTCTCTTTTTCTATGAAATTAGCTAATAGGTTAGGGTTTTAATGGCGCTCAATGACGAAACAAGATTTGTGGTGCTCAAAAGGATTTGTGGCTCACAGGTTACTCCCTCTCCCGCCCCCCGCTCTCTCTCTCTCTCTCCCTCTCTCTCTCTCTCTATATATATATATATATATTTAAATTAGGGTATTTGAGTTTTTGGGGATTTAAAGTTTAATTAGGGTTTGATGATCTGTGGTTTGAATTAATATGCATTTATTAGGATTTATATATGTGTTTATATTGTGTAAGGGGTCTCTCTCTCTCTCTCTTTATCTCTCTCTCAGCCTCTCCCAGTTTATATAAATGCATTTTATGCATGAATTACTTCGAATTTTTCTGAATTTCATGTTAATTGAGCTTTAATTTTTGGTAAATTACTTCAATTTTATGCACGAATTATGCACCAAGGACTCTACAAAGGTATTGTGACTTCATATTTCATGTTTCTTTCAAGAAATGAACTTAAAAATAGAAATCAGTGTATCCATGCCAATTACATAATTGTTCTAAAAATTGGTTGACTCGTTCGAGTAATCAAAAATTGGAGGTCAACTAGCCCAGATTTAAGCAAGTACTCGAACTTGGAAGATACAACCAAGTAAAATCAATTTTTGGGTTTTACAACTTTAATGTACATGCATATTATAGATTCATGTAAACACAACTTTCAACCTAACAACTTGACAAGAAAGGAAAAAAAGACTTTCATCCTAACATGATATAACAATTAGCTTAATGAGCACATGGTATATTAAATATGTAGTACTAGTTAACTGAGTGATTATTTTGGCTACTACTTATTGGACTTGAGTTTATAAACTCTTAGAAAAACAATGGAATATTTTCTTACTCCGAGTTGTTCGATTACTTTTCTCTCAATTTACAAACATAGTTGTTTTATTCTCTAGTCTGTGAAGTCATATGCATGATTAAGAAAAAGACAACTTCATGTGGAAAAATGTAATAATAAGAAGTGTTAACATTGATTGACTCATCAAACAACTATCCCAAAAATATCATTCCAGCTGATACAGAGTTGATCCATTAAAAATTAATGTTACTATTTAAGATTAAAGATTTTTTCTGTAATTAACTAATTATTGTTCCCCTTCTTTTCCTTTTCAATGAATATGCTATAAATATATATAATGTCATTGCTATAAATTTGTTATTAGATATTTTAAACATGTTTTTTGTCTATAGAATGTAAAATGATATAATCGATTTAATTTAGAGTATGTCTAATGATGTCCAATGAATCAATTGATTTAATCGATTTAATTTGGAGTATGACCAAATGACGTCCAATGATATAATCAATTTAATTATCATTCATGTTGTGTCGTATCTTTAGTTCTATTATTTGTTAGATTTGATTTTAATTCTTTTAGATACATAAAGTTTAGCTTTACGAATCTAAAAGAAGTAAAATTAAAGTGATCATATTATTTTAGATTCATTAGTATTATGCCGCTTTATTTTTCTTCTTCTTAAACGTAAATTACGATATTTCATAAGGTTGACATGGTAGATCATTGGATGATATTTGTGGCTATTTTTTATTTTCTAGGTGGTGTGGGCTGGTCCTGGTCCAAAATCAAGGAAATGAAAGGGTAACAAATGCAAGAATGGGGGGACCAGTACTGGAAGGGGTGGTGAAGCACGCCAACCGCATGACGAAGAAAGTCACGTGGAAGGGTCACACGACGTAGGAGAAAGTAACAACAAAATTATGTTTGACAGGAAAATACACAGTTGTTCGGAAGCTGACTACTCGAAGAAATCAGCCAAGGATAAAAAAGTATGTGGTTTATTTTCAGAAGAACATAAAGGGTAATAAATGTATTTGTATTCATTAACTTGTTTAAGCATTTAAATGATTATAATTAACTTGTTTATTTCATTATGATTTTACAATTCTAGGGCGAATATACCATAAAAAACTCTACGATACATTTCTCGCATCAAAAGGGATGAAAATACAGCCAATTCAAAGGCATCAACACGTGAAGCGTGGTACTGCAGATGTATCAATAATTTTAAAGTAAGTGTTTTTTGTTGAAAAAGATTTTAGATTGTAGTTTGTTATAATTTCCATTACAACCAATGCTGACCAATTTTTTATTTTGGCAAGAATACTACGATTATCCCAAGGGGTGTCTAGAAGAAGAAGGCTACAAAGTTGTGAGGGCGCATATGTACTGGAATTTTAAATATTATCTTGGTATAGAGAGGGCCAGACTTGTAAAGAAGGTAAATGTCATGTTGGATAGTGGATATACTGAAGCTGAAATTGACATAAAGAGTGAAGCGTTTCCTCACTAGCGCGTGGAACACCACGATTTGAAATCTTGTCCAATGCTGGCCTCAACATTACAAATTTAGGAGTCTTAAAATACTTGATTTAGGAGTTTACAAATTTAGGGTCTTAAAATTTAGGAGTTTCAAAACTTATATTATTTATATGCTTACTATTTTGTAAATTCTTGATTTAGGGGTTGTTAACGTTATGATTTTGGTATCTAGGTTGTGTATATTTGTTAATCGACTTATGTTATTTGATTATTATGTTTACTTTTAAGTTTTGTGATGAAACTAAATAATGCACCTTCTATGGCTCTTTGCGATTATGGACTGGATTTGAAAGACAAGAAAATGGTGCATCTATTTCAGTAATTTGTTCATGTAGTTAGAAGTTTTCTTTGCCTAAAACAAAATATAATTTTTGTTAGTGTTTGTGCCCTAGAGACAACACTATTATGTTTACATTATGAAACATTTGGATTATTCATTTTGATTATATGGATTATTCTTTAGTAATTTATTATATCTTTATTTTCTGCGATAAGATGTTAGATTAATAAATGTCCTTGGAATATGATATGTAAATATATATCTCTAAGTACGTGACTTAGAAATGAGATTATGAGAATAGTATTGATATTTCTAAGGGTCCCTAGTCAAGTATTATTGTTAAGGGACGATAATAAATATATTGAGAATAGTGTGTTTGTTGGATGATGATCACATCTCATTGATCATAGGTATGGTGATACTAAAGTCAAAACACAGGCACATGTAGGCACATGTATTAAATACATGGTGCTGGATTGACCCGTTGTGAGATACTACGTGTTTATAGTGTCATAAGTTAATTTCACAGTGATAATGATGTATTGGTCTTTTGACCTGAAATCATTATATTTCTATACGAGAATTAATATACTTTGATACTATTGAAAGTTATCCTTGACCGGGTAATAATAAAAGTAGACATTGGGTACATTATGAATCATATGAGAAATATGAATGATCTCGATGGTATTTAGCCCTCCTTTATTAAAGGAGTGATATTATTGGTCTCTTGATTGAGTAAGACTATAAAATGCATGGTCGTGCTCAAATACTGATTTGTTTAATAGTTTACTCATTGATCAAGGAAAGAAGGATTGAACGTTAACAGAGGATGACACAATGCATGCCTCGAGTTTGATCTATAATATAAGGCTAAAGGAATTATATTACATTGTACATTATTCACGAAAGGTTTAATTGATCACCGATTTAATTATTATTACTTGGGTAACAATGATGTATTACTAGATGTCGCTCAGTGTTTATGATTTTAAATTAGATTTAAAATTGTTGCCAACGCAATAATAACCTAAAGGGTCGCACAAAGAATGATTGGAGGATTATTTAATTTAAATTCGGATTTAAATTAAATATAAGTAATTCGAATTATTTGTTATTAATTAAGTGTGACTTAATTAATTAAATAAATAGAAAATTTAAATTTAATATTAAATCTGAAATTAAGTTATTGGATTATTAAGTGAGACTTAATAATATAATAATTAGAATTTCGAATTTAATAATAATAGCAACTTTAAAATTCAGTTTAGGATTGGAGGCCCATTAACTCTTGCCTATATAATATCTCTTTCTAATAGAATTAGGGTTACACATTTTATTTGATAAAACATAAACCCTAGCAGCTTGAAGAGAGATAGAGAGAGCAATAAGGTGGCCTCAAGAACGTGCTAGTACACACCCATCCTCTGGGAGATCATTCGTGTGGATACCTTCAAGGCGTAGATCGTTCTAGCGACGAGCTACGTGGTGATCATTCAAGACCTCCATCTTTCCATTAACGTAAAGCTTCTTAAGGTAAAACATCTATTCTCCGTAATTATCCATTCATTATACATAGATCATGCAGTAGGGATTTGAAAATTTTATTTTTCTGTTGCGTTTATATGCTCGAATCACTAACAATTTTGGTCTTCAATAGTAGCTTGTTGCTGATTTAAACTTATTTTGTGCAACTCTATAACAACTGTATATTTTGTCGTCCCTGGTTATGCACTTATAGTACATTTTTGTCCTTAAATAATCTCAAAACTTAATTTCTTTTCCATATCAGGCAATAAGATATTGAGATGCTAATAGGTAAGAGTCCAAATTGCTTAATTATTATGATGAAGATTTCATTATAATACCATGATGAAGATTTCATCTAGCATGTTTTTGTTAATTTTCTTATCTATTAATCAGGATCCTCGTATATTGATATTTGTTTGGATTGCTCTGAAATCCATTGTTATGTTGCATATATATTTTATATTTTTTTTGAGTTTTTGATAAGTTAAATTCGACTGATTTCTGCTCGTAAAACAGAGTTTTGGTTTGACAAATTCAACTGAGTTCTGTTAATATTCAATATTTGGTCTAATAAGTTCGATTGAAGTAACATACCAAAAATTGAAAAATATGGTCAAATTTATCAAAAATCAGGTCGAATTAAGTAGAAAAAGATACCACTAGCTTTAGTCGAATTTAATAATCGTCGGATTCTGGTCATTTTTATTTTGCAACTAAAATTGGTCGAATTGAGAAACTTTGAGCGAGAGTTTCAAATTTTATGTGAGAATTTGAAATTTCAAGGCAAAATGGTCCTATTCGACTAGATATAGTCGTACAAATTCGGTCGAAAAAGATCGGTCGAATTAAACCGATCAAATTTAGTCGGTCGAACTTAGTTATGTACGACGGACAGGTGGTAAATTTAGTTAAAAAGACTATTTTCGGTCGTAATAATGCTAAATTTGACCAAAAATTTCTGATCATTTTTAGCCGTGTGTGTTGTAGTGGGGGTGAGTGAGTAGGTTTGGTTGGAGATGAAGACATGGGAACAGGTGGTTGTAAATATAAATGTAAATATATGATTTATGAATGATTTCTAATTTTATTTTTTAGATTGATTTCTATTTGACCATGAGTCTATATATTTATTTATTTATATTGAGTACATTTATGCTTTTATAACTAAAATATTTGAATTTTGATTTAACTCACCCATGGCAGTTTTTCTACATGTATAATATCTCATATTTATTATCCCAAAAATATGATACATCAGGAAACCTAAAGTCAATCAGTTCATAATGATAATTAAATCGGCACATATAGACAAATATAGAGGTTATCCTTTATGAACTCATGTATAATTTTAAAGTAAAAGTAGAGGGTCATTCCAGAAATTCCGGTTCATAATTAGTATAAAAAATTGTCAGCCATTGAATTTAGAAGAAAAAGGAAATATAAAGTTATAATATTCGTCCGAAACAATGACATAGGCTGCCAGATCAAGTACACAATCATATCACAACTCTTTATTTCTAAGCAACAAAAAGCTTTCCTATTGTCGAAAGTAAGAAAAAAATAGATTTAACAACTAAAGTTAAGAACCAAGAATCATGAACATATAAATATTGAAAATTCGATTACATATATATTCTTGTTTTCATTTTATTATTTTTTTCCTACTTTGTAATTCTAATCATCATCTCTTCAATTGTAGAATAGATTCCTATTCCTATCTAGTTTAGCACACCTAACATCTTCACACAGCTGTGTGTGTATGTTTCTATAAATATTATTTATAGCACAAATTTGGACTACATTTTCATATGAGGAAACCTCAACTAGGGTGACTGAAAAGCAAGAACAGCAAAATTGTAGCCATGGCAGATGAATTTCGAACAGGGATTTGCGCCGAAAACTGGTGGATGAATCCATCTCAAAGCAACTTTGGTTCATCAGTTTGTTCTCCAGTCATCAACAGCATGGATATTACTTCATGGCAAACTGATGATTTGGACTTGAAGACAAGGGCTAGTGATGATCAATCTGGTTCAGCTAATTCTGAAGAGTCTATAATTTTTCAAGACACTCGAAAACCTTTCGATCAAGATGGATCTTTGTCAGCCTTCAGCTCCACCTTAGAAATGATGGATAATAATCTCTCTTCATCAATAACAGCAGCTGACTGGAATCAAACTTTACTGTAAGTATACATAATTTTGTTAGACAAGTAATATTAATATAGAATTAATTAAACTTCTATTCATCTATTCATTTCTCAATTATTGTTGTAACTTTAGTTCCCACTGAACTTATTCATGGTCCATGTAAACTTTTACAGCTAATATGTACAAGTTGCATATATATATTTGGACTTAGTTTCTCTTATGAAAAGGCATGAAGCTAAATTCGATTCGTTTTTCAATTTTTCTGGTCATGTTCTAGTCCTGACAGCAAGAGGAACGAGTGCAATTATCAGGGAACTCTTCTTGACAGTTTGAATTCAAGCTCAAATTATCAACAAGATGCTGTTGTTGACCATTTATCTCATATTAAGAAAGATTGGAGCCCCAGGAAATTTTCTACCATCAACAAGATTTCTTCCATGGACACCTATAAAGAGCCACCATATGAAGGTTTTCCAGTGAGTTCATCGTCATACAATTACACTTCTTCGTTGATGCAAACCCTATTTGATACTGATCCTGATCAAAATACAATTTTTGGTAATCAATCGACGGAGTATCCACCTTTAAGTAAAATTTGTCAAGAGAAGTTGAATGAATTTCCGTCTAAGCCTTCATCAGTACTTCTGCCAAAACAACCTCTTGGTCATTTGAATTTACCAAATAATTTTGCCTGGAATGCATCCCATGATGGCCTCTACACTTCGGTGCAGTCTGAAATCTTTTCGCCAAGGTTTGAAGATAAGCTTAATTGCTCTAATTTCAGCGTAAAGGTAACATCCAACCATGAATTTGAATAATTATATTGTTACACAGAAACATGTTATTATTAGGTTTTAGAACTCATGGAATCTTAAAATAACTGGTGTACCATTAATATTGCAGTCTAATAATGAAGGGAATCGGGACTTGAGCACGGTGGAAAAGATAACCAATGGTACCGAACCATTATTTAAAAGACAAAGAATAATGCAAACACCATCTCCATTACCAACTTTTAAGGTATAAATCAATTTGCAAAAGTTAGAATGGTGTTAAAATTTTCTATCTGTTAGTGTCTACATTTAGATTTGATTAAGTGAAAATATAGATAACAAACTTAGTTAATTAGTTAGAACTCTTATATTAGGTAAGGAAAGAGAAGCTTGGGGACCGGGTAACAGCGCTTCAGCAATTAGTTTCTCCTTTCGGAAAGGTAATTACTAATACCTTTTATGATTAAAACTACTGTGAAGCAAGATTTTGTTTTTTATTGAGTAACTTCTCTTTAATTTACTAAATATTCAACCATAATATCCAGACTGATACAGCATCCGTTCTCCATGAAGCTATTGAGTACATCAAGCTCCTTCATGATCAAGTCATTGTACGTTCCATCAAATCTCTCTCATATCTTCTTGGTCGTTCTTGCTTTTAAACAATATCCATTATACCAATCAATTTTGTATCATATTAAGTTGCAAGCTACTAATTAGTCAATTTTTTTGGACTATTGTCTTCGAATTACTTAATTAGTTCCCTTCAAAATTTACAGGTTCTAATTACTCCATACATCAAAGGAGGATCACCCATTCCACCTGAAGAGGTAACATATATACGTACAAATATTGTTACACGAAAGGGGGATAATATAATTCTATATTTCCCTATACCGGTATTGCTCAAGTGAGAACTATGCTCAAAATGAGAATGGAAGAACCAAGAAGCGTTCTGCACTTTTTTCATTCCAACATTGCTATGTTATGTTCTGCACTTCCTTATTTAAGTGCACATTTGGTTATGGTTCTCCCCTTCTCATTTGAACTTTACCAGATCAAAATGCCTGAAATTAATTAAAATGCATACTCACTCCTCGTAAATTATTTAACAACAATAATGTGAAACAAATGCATTCCATCATTTTTCCAGACACGAAGAGATCTCAAAGGAACAGATCAAGAATTAAGAAGCCGGGGACTGTGCCTCGTGCCCATGTCAAGTACTTTCCCAGTTGCTTCAGAGACCACTGCTGATTTTTGGACACCAACATTCGGAGGAAGCTTCAGGTAGAGCCATTATCTATTTTGGATATACTTAACTTAAAATGGAGGGAACATCATCAAAAAGCTAGAAATTACTGCAAACTGGTGAACGAACAAGGAACAGACATAGAATTTTATGGAGACGGGTTTTTGCATGATGATTACATAGGCATCTTACTTAATACTTATAAGGATAATATTGATCTGTTGTAATTTAATAAATATTGCTTTTTGGTAAAGTTGGATTAGGGACAGGAACAGGTGCTAAATTCAGCTGGATATCAGGTCAATTTAGCATTGAAAGCAGTAAACTAAAAAGGCTTTGAGCTGTTCCTGCTTCTATGTTTTTACTTCTTTTTTCTTTACATTTTGCAGACAAAGAAGAGAAAGCTGTAACTTGTCTCTCACTTTTGGTCTATAATAACCAGGGTTCTTATTTTATATAATTAATAATCTCCCTCTCCCTCTCCCTCTCCCTCTCTTTTATTTTTCCTTTTAATTTGAACGACTTAATCATGCAAAAATGCAACCTAGCGAGCATACAAGCTTATGTCAGCCTAAGGTTAGGTGATGTTGACAATGTTAACTTGACATGTCCATCATTACAACCAATCAAATTATTAAATACAGGTACACTCTCGGAAAATAATGCACACCAAAATGACAAAATTATTTTTTTCTCATTATAACTTAGGATGGAAACCATGTCCAACGTAAGGTGATTATTTTATTATTAAAATCTATTTCCAATCGGATAATAAAAGAGGAAATTAGTCTTGTAAAAGAACGACTGTTTTGTTATTTTTACGACAGAATTAATATTTCGTCATAAGTCAACAACATCGTTTCAAGTATAAGTTACGATGAAAATTTCTTTTTAAATTTTCCCACCAACCACCATAAATGTAACCTACTAGTATTTGTTAGTCGTTTGGAAATAATATTTTAAAAAAAAACTTACGACGGAAATTCAATTCCTTCGTAAATTAATTTGTGCAAATGCTACTACCCATTTTGGCATTTCATTAATGTTATGGATTAAAAAATAGGATATTAATTGTTATATTTATTACTAGGGTTCGTGAGTTTCGAGACTTTATTTGACTGCTCTTGTGCCTCGTGACTCGATCTGCCTTAACAAGATGCCTACGTACCTTGCTGATTGCCAATGATCAAGTCAAAAACGTAGTCTCGATTTGGTGGGGCTGGGACCCCATATATAGGTGTTGGGAGTCCTTGAATTGGACTAGATCTAGGAGACTTGGTGGGCAAGTCCCTGAATTAGAATGGTCTTTGGAGTCCTAAGACGTCGAAAACTGATTCATTATCCCATGAGGTTCCTTGGTGGCCAATTTTTAAGGAATTATATTCCTAACTGGACTTTATTTATCAGCGGATTAATCTCTTATTAATTAATTACGAAATTAATTAAAATTCAGGGTTTTGGGCCCTTTTAAATAGGTATAGTTGTCAGCTCAATTCTAATATAATTAATGCGATATTAATTACGCAATCAGGGTTTATTTTATTCTTTATCATTTTCCCCCCAACTTCTGGGAAACCGTAAAAAGATTTCGCAGAAGTTAAGTTCATTCGTTCCCTTACAGGGTATCGTTTTTACGTAAAGTGTGGAGCGACCTATAAATTTACAACGATTTGCTTTTGTACATGACTTCAGGATTTTTTGGAATCTCCTTATCACTTTCCTTTACCTATTATTTAGGAGTTATCTTAATTACTAGGAATTTTCCCTTAATTCTGGGATTTTTCCTTAATTTTCAAAAATTTTCCCTTAATTTCTAGGAAATTTCCCTTAATTCTGGGATTTTTCCTTATTTTTCTGGAATTTTCCCTTAATTTCTAGGAATTTTTCCTTAATTTCTGGGATTTTTCCTTAATATTCTGGAATTTATTCCCAATTTTCAGAATTTATCCTTAATTTCCGGACTTATTCTTAATTTTCCAGGAATTTTCAGTATTTTTTTATAATTTCTGGAAATTATTCCTTGCTTTCCAGAAAATATATTCATAATTTTCTGATATTTCTGGATTATCCTGAATTTTTATTATTTTTATATATATATAATTCGACCAGGAATCCCTTTCGACCAGGATCCTGGTCGAATACCGCGCCATTGTTTTCTGGTCGACAGAATTTTCGAGCAGGAGACTTCGATCAGGATCTTGACCGAAATTCGGTCAGGATCTTTCCTGTTTTGACCGAATTATCCCTCCATTTCATCTTGGTTGAAGTCATATTCGAGTAGAAGTTTTTGATCAGGAGCCTGGGTTATTTTTTGGTCGATAATTCTTTTTTTTTTCTTTTTTGGGTCAGGATTTTTCAATCAGAATCCTGACCTATTTCGGTCAGGATCTTTCTTACTATACCAATTTCTAACCGAATAATGGGCCACTATTTCTTGGTCGTGGAGATTTTGGACCAGAAAGGTTCGACCAGGAACATAATATAAATCCTGATCGAATTAGATCAAGAATTTTTATAATAATGTTTATATATTTTAAATAAACAATTTTATCTTCTTGGGCCCATGATTTTTCTAGCCTTTTTTACCTGGGCTCTCTCCTTGGTATTTCCAGGATTTGGGCCTATGATTTAGGCTGGCCTAATCCAAGTTTTTCACCATAATTGGGCCTCAACCATGGACCTTCCTTTGGGCCCATAATCTCTCTTCTTCTTTTCTATTTATTTTGAAAAATTCTGGACTTGGGCTCTGATACTGGGCTTGATATATTCTCAGGCCCAATAAGATTTGGGTTTCCACTAATATTTACTTATGTATTTTCTGATTTGGACCCTTACACTAGGTTTTTTTTTGAAGTTAATATATTGTTGTGGATTTTTCCAGATTTTGGGCCCTGGTACTGGGCTTCCTTGGGCCTAACTACATTGTTGGGTTTGTTACACTTCAGCAGGCCCGGGGATTTTTCTAGACTTTCTAGATCCTTCCAGAGTTCTCTCAAATATATATTTAAATCAAAAACATTTTTATAATTCCCCAAAATCCTCTAGACTATTCTAGATTCTTCTAATTTCTGGGCCCAAATGGGCTTTTTTCAGGCCCATTTGCTGGTTTGGGAGGCTATATAATAGTGAGGGGGGAGTGTGATTTCACTCACACTTCTCATTTCACTCCCCCTCACTTCTCAAAAACTCTTTTTCTCTCAAATACTCTCAAACACTCCTCTCTCCTAGGAATTTTCCGGCAATCTTTCTAGCCTTTTCCGGCCTTCCTCCCCTTCCAAGGTTTCAAGTCTTTTTCTTCCATCAATGACAGATAAGAGTTCTGAGAAAGCCGCTAAGATTGCCTCTGCTTCAAAACGAGGTAATGATATCAAAATCCGTTCTTCTTACATGTCATTACTAGACATGATTAACACTAGGGGGGATAAATATCCTTCCAATGCACATCTAGATTTATTCGATTATTGTAACACATGGCATAATATAGATTCTGATAAAATGAACGCACTTTATAATGTTCGTCCCCCTCTTAGGCTAGTTCCTGTTAGTGGTGGTGATCGTACTTGCCACTGGAAGCCCGACACTCTTTTCATTTACACAGACGCCCTTAATGCTGGGCTTAGGTTCCCTTTCCATGATTTCATTCCCCTTTTACTAGCAGACTTGTAAATTAACCCCTGTCAGCTTCCTCTAAACGCTTGGAGAAACATTTTATACTTCATGGTCTCGTGTCTTAGGGGAGGTTTTCCTTTGTCAGTAGCAGTCTTTAGGAAAATCTTTCAGGATTATAATAGTTCTCAAAGTATCTATGGTTGGGTCTATATTAAACAAAGGCCCAAATGTAAATACATATTTAATAGTGCTTCCATTCTCGACTATAACCAACACTGGAGGAGTAGTTTTGTCGGGTTAAGGTGGGAGAATGGGGACTGGGGCAGCCTCTTCAGATCTTCCTTCGGGAAGGTTAGCGATGGTAGCCTCAAATCCATTCACCTAACCCCCGAGGAGACTATTATTTATAATGAGCTCATTCGAGATGATAGTGCCACTCCCAGCTGGACTCTATTAGAGGAGTTTTTCCGTATCCAAGTGGGGCTCTCCTCAGTTTCTCCTCAGGGTATTTTTCTTCCCTTCTTGTTTTTACTTTCTTTCATGCATTATTGACGCCACTTATTTTTGTTTCTCTTTTATCTTTGCAGCTGCTAAGGAAATCAACAAGGATAATGTACCTGTCGTTGAAGAAACTGCGAGGATGAAGAAGGCTCGGCTGGTGGGATTGGACACCCGGGGGAAGGCTTTGGAGCCTAGCTTCTTAAGGAAGCACAAAGAGCCTATGGTGGAGACTTTTTCTTGGGGAACTGAAGCCCTAAATGCCCCTATTTCTGCTGCTGCTCCTACTTCTGTTGCCACTGGTGCCTTCCAGCCTCTTTGGGGATTTCGGCGAGGGGACACTGTGGTTGGATCCACAAAGCATGCGTGGGACTGGTCCTACCACGGTGTGACCCCTAAGGACTTCACCGACATCATGGTTGGCCCAGACTTGGAGAGGGTAAAATGCATGGGTGCTCAGTCTCTGGCTTCGGTATGATCTTTTCTTAAAATCCTACCCCTTTTTCCTTATACACTCGTAGCATCCACTTGCCTTACATCCTTGGTTTTTATTATTTCGTTTCAGTCTAACGCTTACTTCCAAGTTGCTGTGAGGCAAGCTGAATCATGGAAGAGGGCTTCAGATAAGGTTGATAATGCCCTTAGGAAGCAGCAGAGGAAGTATGCTTCTTTGGAGAGGAAATTGAAGCGTAAGGAGGAGGAGCTTGGAGAATCAAACACTGAGCTGGTCGTGCTGAGGGCTGAGAAGAACAGGCGATCGATAATTATTTGGACTCGGAGGAGTTTACTCAGTCAATGAGGGTGAGGGACGACTCAGTGTTCCCTGGGTATTTTAGGACTAGCTGGGACACGGTCCTTGGAACCATGAACGAGACTTGTCCCGATATTAACCAAGCGGACTGTGTCTGCCCTGACGATGAGACTTTACTACATAGGTTTCTGTTATTCCCTAACAATACAACAAGAATTACAGAAGGGGGATTGAATGTAATTCTAGCTACTTTTTAGCAATGGTGCGGAATAAAAGAATGATAGAAATCTGTTATTCCCAGTGGACTAACAATGAGATTTACAGAAGGGGGGTTGAATGTAAATCTCAAAACTTTTTCAAGTTTTGAGTAGTTTCTAAGGCTAAGTGTTTTAGTGAGCAAATGTGTGTGAATGGCTTGAAGCTAATACAGACAGATATATATTCAAACACAAATGTAAACAACACAAAGAACTTAAAAACTTTTCTGGTGGATTTGTTGTTCCGCCAGAGATATGTTATTTCAGAAAATCTGTGATTCAAAGAATTAAATCACAGCTGCTTCCTAGTACAAACTAGATGATTTTCTCTCTGGATTTTTCTAAACAGCTCTGGAAAATTCACACCTAATTAGTAGCTGCTACTTGGTTTATATATCACCAAGTTTATAAGTGAAGACAAAACTGTAAAATACAATTAAAAAGGCTCTTCACATGTTTCTTCTTCATTTCTCTATCCAATGCAATTTAGGCTTAGCTGTTAATCTTTGAATACTTCCTTGTTTGCACCAGAATGGAAATGCTGTATTTTCTTGATTCCTCCTAGAGGCTTCCACATTCCAGTTTGTCTTTGTCAACCCATGTGCCTCTGTCAGCTTATGAATTGTCACTATCAACTGCTAATGAACTAAGCATCCGTTGAAGCTTTCATCCGTTGATGCCTTATCCGTTGAGGCTTTATCCGTTGAAGCTTTATCCGTTGATGCATTAGCAGTTGAAGTCTTTATCCGTTGAAGCACTTATCCGTTAATGGATATTATCCGTTGAAGCTTTAGAGACATCCGTTGAAGCTTTGTTTCTTATCCGTTGAAGGTCTTCAATATCAGTTGATACTTATACAAAATTACAAGGCATGAAATATTTACAATTAGCCCTCCTATTTGCATATCCACTAGTAGTCAACATGACTGATAATTTCCTACAACATCTATGAATTACAACTTCAATCCAGAGAATGAAATGTGCTACAATACTAAACTTATTGCTAAGTAAAGCTACTCCTTCAACGGATAGCCAAGATGGTCTTATCCGTTGAGGCTACAAACACTAGATTTCTACTTAAGTGTTTTGTATAACTTATCATCAAACTAATACACATATTCCTAACAATCTCCCCCTATTTATGTCTACTAGAACTGTAGGCATAAATTTGGGTTTAGCTTGATGATAACAAAACACTTGACAAATATATTAACTGTAATAAAGCAGAAATTCAAAAGTGCTGCAAAAATGTGTATGCTGAGATGGAATTGAAGAATTATATTGTTTCCAAGGGTGCTCCTTTAGCCTGAGCAGATTAATTTCTTTTCCTTTGATCCCTTGTTTTCTTTCCTAGCCTCCTGTCATTCTCCTCTATTTGAAGTTGAAGCTGTCTGTAGAACTCAGCTTCATCTTCTTCATTGATGTCCAACTTAGATTGCATATCCTTGAGAGTTTCATTACTGGCAATCTTGAGCTGATCTTCAAGTCTGAAAAATCTTCTGACTCATTTGTTGTCTCTGAACTCCATCAACCAATGAGGTGATTTGTGAACTGTAATTCCTCTTTCTTGAATGAGTAATGTTCTAGGCAAGGCATTGGGCTCCCACCAAGTTTTCCTTATGTTGGCAATCTTGTTGAGAATCTCAGTCTTGGCAGTCCTGGTAAAGCCAGAATCCCTTTGTATGGCTGAGTAGACTCTAACCAAGGTAGAGTAGACTTCATTCAGAATTCTGTAGAGAGGCCAAGTTCTTTCCCCACTTCCTTTGTATTTGAACACTAGTCTTTCTGGTAGCTGCCTGTAGGCAGCTATTCCCCTTACTTCCTCCAGCTCATCCAGATAGAGTTCAATGTCTGAAAATTCTTTTATGTCACAAATGTGAACATAATCATCCTTAGAGGCTTGTGGCTTAGGCTTAGGCTTCTGAGTGAATTTGATTGAGGTTTTAAAAGGTGTTGATTTGATTCTTCTTTTCTGCTTCTTTGATGGTGGAGAAGAGGTTAAGAAGGTGGGCAATTTGATGGTGTCCCAATCAATTGGTTCCTCCTTAGGAATGATTGTTTCACCATGAATATTTATGAAGGGGTCAGGCACAATGGGTTCAGGAATAGAAGGTAGTGGTTTGGATTTTGATTGGGTTTCTTCAGTCTCATCTACCATCTTTCTCTTTGCATTGGCCTTCTTTCTGTTCCCTTTCTACCATTCCTCTCTTTCCTTACTTCTTTCTTCCATATCATTATCAACCATGTCCCCCATACCTTCATCTTCACTTTTGACTTCAATTTCTTTCTTTTGTTCAGCTTGACTTGACTTTAGCTGTTTTTCAAGCTTTGCTTGTGCTCTTTTGTCAGCCTTTAGCTTTTTGGCTTCTTCCTTCAACCTTCTGGTTTCTTCCCTCTTGGCTATTGGGAATTTGGGATGTCCTTGCATCACACAAATGCTCTTTCCCTCTCTAAAGATAATAGCCATGTTCCTCCTTTCAACCACATACATGGTCTCTTTGTGCTTTATGATACTTCCACCCAAAACCTTGTCTTCATCAGGCTTTTGAAGAGGAAAGTCCACTTCTTTCAACTGAGCAAGGCTTAGAGGGTTCTTTGTAGAGTCCTTGTTGGATCTGTTGTTGGGCTTGAGAACCATAGGTTTCAGATTCTTGGAAGAAGTCTCTCCGACCTTATTCCTCCTTACTGGCTTGAGCTCCATAATAATTGGTTCCACCTTTGTGCTATGCTTCACAGATTGTGATTTAGAAGTTGTAGAACCAAAAATTTGTTGCATCTTTTCATCAATTTTCCTCCTTTGCTCTTTGACTTGCAATTCAGCTGCTGTTATCTGGATTAGATCAATTCCATCAAGCTTTCCTTTGATTTGAATAGTTGGAGAAGTGGTGATTGCAGGAACTAGCACTTGAGATATTTGAACTGTTGTTGATGGCTCTCCTTCCCCTTCCCCTTTATTGTCCCCCTTTTTGTTATCATCAAGGGTAGGGGTCAAGCCTTGTGCTTTTACCAGCTGCATTAGTAGATTTGTCTGAGTTTGTTGATTCTGAAGAATGGTGACCATAGAGTCTTCAATGATCAGAACTCTGTCTTCCAACCTGGCCAGCCTCTTGTCAGCATCAGATGCTTTTCTCAGTCTCCCCAACAAATCTTGCATAGTACCATAAGGCATGACTGAATCCATCTTCTCAGCATTGTAGGATTTCAGATCAGCAATGTCCTGCTTGAGTTCATCCAAACTTAGATTCTGTTTGAAATGCTGCAACTGCAAGAGATGCAGAGAGTCCAGATGAGCTTGAAGAATTTCCTTGGTACCAGCATCTGTAGTCTCCTGAAGGGCCTTCTAAATAGTCATTACTTGCCTGACCAAAGTGACACCAAACTCTCCTGGTGTAGATGCCTTTGCCCATGCCCAATCAGGGAGATCTGGAACAGAACTTGGGACTGCTTCTCCCCCTAAGTTCATGCTCTCATCCAAAAAATTAGAGTCATCATCATTAGAATTTACTCCAAATTCTTTAGATGGCTCACCAGCTTGAGAAGGCAGCCTTTTAACAGCAGCTTTGTCTCTGAGAAGAGATTCTGAAGTGTGTACAATGTTTAAAGTCTGTTCTGCCTCCACATTGCCCTGAGCAGCCAATAATTGATAGGCTGGAACAGGGTGAGTAAAAGTGTTAGCATCCAAGGAAATGTTATCAATTACAGCTTTGTAATGTTGCTGAAATTGTCTTTCCTTTTCTGCAGTATTGCTGAAATGTTCATCAACATCATCAGAGTCATCCTGACTGGAATTGTTTTCATCCTCAGCTACTTGCTCTTTACCCTTGCTTGATTCTGATTTGCTTGTGCCAATTTTGAGACTTGGCATTGTCTTCTCCTCATTCCTGGCTCCAACCTTCTCACTGTCAGCTACAAGTGCAACTGATCCTCCTTTTCTCTTTCCCTTTTCCAACAGCTCATCTTGCTCCATCTCAAGTTCATATGTCTTCAAAATTCCATATAATCTTTCAAGTGTGAAGTCCTTATAATCTTGAGAATTTCTTAGAGAAACAGTCATAGGCTTCCATTCCTTTGGCAGAGACCTTAGAAATTTTAAATTGGAGTCCTTGACTTGGTACATTCTGCCATACAGCTTCAATCCATTCAACAGTTTCTGAAATCTGTTGAAGGTATCATTCAATGATTCTCCTTCTTCAAAATGAAAATATTCATACTGTTGAATGAGAAGCTACATTTTGTTTTCTCTAACTTGCTCAGTGCCTTCACAGATAAGCTGTACAGTATCCCAAATTTCCTTAGCAGTTTGGCTGTTAATGACATTGTCAAACATATCTTGATCTAGGCCATTAAACAGAATGTTCATGGCTTTCTTGTCCTTGTGAACCTCTTCAATATCTTCAACAGTCCATTCTGCTTTTGGCTTGGGAATAGACCATCCAACAGCAACTATTGCAGTAGCAGCTGTGGCCACCTTGTGAGGGATGTGAGGACCATTTTCAATATAGTTGATGTAGCTTTCATCTTGAGAGAGAAGATGTAAATGCATCTTCACTTTCCAGTGATGATAGTTATCTCTTTCCAAGATTGAAATCTTTACACCAATATCCTTCTTACTCATGATGTTAGCAGAATAGATCTTTAAACTCTTTGTATGTTAAGAGCTTGCTCTGATACCAATTGTTATTCCCAGTGGACTAACAATGAGATTTACAGAAGGGGGGTTGAATGTAAATCTCAAAACTTTTTCAAGTTTTGTACTATAACCTGCTGATCAGTCAGGATACAGTGCACAATAAATGCTGAAACAAGAACCAACATATGCACTATAACCTGCTGATCAGTCAGGATACAGTGCAGATCTATACCCAACTGCATAGACCCAACCAACATAAGGAGTACTCAGGCAACTATGGCCTATTAATTAAAGGTCTGGGTAAAACCCATCCCATATCGTAACCATCCAGTCCAAGGTTTAGCATCCGGAACAATCGTAATGCTTTTGATGTATCCCAACATCAGGATATATCCGAGTATATGTAACAAGGGTAAAAGTATTGGAATATGAATAAAGGATTCAATAAATTGGGAGAAATCAAGAATCGAAATGAAATAGAAATAAGATTCAATAATTGTGTAACAGTGTATATGAACAAGAATTATCAAAGGTAACTGATATGGAAAAATGGGATAAAATTCACTATTCTGAATTTAGAATAGGGGAAAACTTGCCTTGTGCGTACTTAACCTGGTTCAACTCACCGCCTTCGGTCTCTAGCTTGATCTGCCTTGCTGACACTGAACCAATCATAGAAAGATAGTCATTTAGATAACTTAATACATACGCGTATCTCAAATTGATACTACGCAACCCTATCAATCTACCCATGCGTTTCTATCTGACTCGCATCTATACATATATAATTACATAGCACATAAGGTTCACATAACCACGTAAAGCACATAGCACATAAGGCACATAATTAATTTTTGGACTTATAACTATTTTTGGAATCGATACTAGACTCATACCTGCATTAACTAACCCTATCTGATTTTATTATAATTTTTCGGGATTTATTTGACTCGATTATTTCCCTATTAGGGTCTATAATCCATTCACTAACACAAGACCACTCTCTTCCGGAAGAAATTATGACTTACAATTATTTTTATTGGATTCGTTTCATTTTTCTGAGTCTAGGGGTCTTCGTTTCACTCAAATCGGACTTACGGTTTAATTATTATGAATTAAACAAGATTTAATTAATTAATAATCAATTATAAATAATTAATTATAATTAATTAATCCTTAATTATATTTTTAAATAATTAATTAATAATTATTTTATTTTAAAAATAATTAATCCCTAATTATTTGGATTAATTATAATTTATTACAATTATTTATAAATTTTTTATTACTTACTTGATTAGATCCATTATTTACAAATAATCAATCGATACAATTAGCTGATACGTTATTTATCAAGTCAATTATCATTACTCGAATTATAATCTGACTCAGGATCAATTACTCGTATAAATACGAGTTACTCACGATCCTTGCATATCTATCGAACCATTATTAGCTTGTACGATTTATTAATCAATGGACGATCGGTATTTAATTAATCGATACGTATAATTATTACAACACTCTTCGAATAAATATCGCTCGATTAATAATTCTAACTTAACGAATCACGACTCGAATAGGTACGAGTTACTCGGAATATTTAACTAATTAACGAATTATTATTCGTATTATTTGATTACTTTTAATACTTATTTATTAATTAATCATCTAATTATTAATTAATTACCTAATTATTAACTAATTAGATAACTAATAAATAATTAGATAATTAATTAAATAATTAATTAAATACTTAAATTTGAATTCCTAAATTAATAAAATAATTTAGAAATTAATTATAATATTTTTCAGAATTTAAAACTAATTTTTAATTGATTTATAGAATTACTAAATTAATTTCTGATTTTACAAAATATAATTAAATAATTAATTAACCAGAAACAGAAACAGAAACAGGGAATGGATCTTGGGTTCTGGAGGATCAAACCCGGGTTGTTTTTCGGGTCAACAACCGGGTCGTCGGGTCGCTGAAGAACACTAGCTGCCCAGAAGAACACCGACGCCGACGGTCCAATTCCGACGAACAAATTATGCCTCTACAGCGGTGCAATGACGAAATTATTTGAGGGTTTTCACTCCCCAACCTTCCAGGAACACATCCCAACCGTCTCTTTCCATCCACGTCGTGTGGATCATCTTCTCCGACCAAAAACGTAGCAACGCCGACGAAGGGTAGAAGAATCTGGCGAGCTTGATTCCCAGGAAAAACAGACACCGTTCGAACCGATTCTTGGTAGGTTTTCACTCCAAATAACTTCAGGAACACAACCAAACCAACAACATCGTCCAATAACCCCAGGAACGATTTCTCCGATCAAACCAAGCAATTTTCCGGCCAAATACTAAACTAATGATTTCGTACATTAAAAATTACAAATAATATACCAAAATAAAGCTTAACACTTGTGTAATCTAACCCCAATAACCAAAATAACCTCAGATTCATGTAACTTAAAAAATGAATCAAAATAAAATTGTAAAAACTTGAAACTAAGAACTACTATCTAGAACATAACTCCGATCAATTAAATAGCACAAATCAATTATAAACAAGTACAGGAAACTATACTAAGCATCAAAATCAACCCAGAACCCCAGAATCAAAAACCCCCCAATTTCAGTTCAAGAACCCTAAAATACGAATTGAAAATCTAGGCAACAAAATATGAAATGATGGTATGAATAGAAAGTAGAGATCAAGAGTTTTATTTTGGTTACTCACATGATCGATTTGGATATCAGAAACACTATGAAATCTGTGATTGATGGTCTGCAATTGTTCTTCACCCCCAAAATTAATTTCTTAATATTCTGATTTTTAATTATAATTAACTAAATAATTAACAATAAATCTGGTATTTATATTTATGAAAATAATACCCCTAAATAAAATTAAGGGTCTAATTACACGTCTAATATTTGGCCCCAATTTTTATAATTTTTGGGTATTAATAATGAATTTTTAAATATCCATTAAATACAAAATTAATGCCAAAAATTCCCAAAAATTGTGAATATTACAAAAATACAAAGAAAAATGATGTATGATAATTTCATGATCATATAAAAATAAAAATGTGACTTTTGTGGGGTTTTTAGTACTCGAAGGGGTCCGGAAAAGTCGTTTTTCGCAAAAAAGGTAACTTATAAAACGTCTAGGGGTTCAAAATAGCGATATGGTATAGGTTGTTTTTGGCAAAATAGGGCCAATGTTTTTGTTTGAAATACTGGCTTTTAAAACACTGTTTGAGCTGTACGGGTTTTGATATAAAATATATAACTTGTGATAAAACACTCAATAATCATCCAAAACACGTTCAGATCAAAACAGACAACACGTAACACATAACGATTAGGGTTTAATGACTCATCACAGTTAATCACATAATAATACACATGATTTATCTTTATTATAATATAATACAAGCGTAATTTTTCGGTCGTTACATTCTCCCCCTTAATAGGATTCTGTCCTCAGAATCACACTATGTAAATAACTGAGGATACTTTTCTAACATTTCACTTTCGAGCTCTCAGGTTGATTCTTCAACCACTGGGTTTCTCCACAAAACTCTCACTAATGATACAGACTTATTTCTTAATACCTTCTCTTGTCGATCTAGAATTCTTATCGGCTGCTCTACATACGACAAATCTGCCTGAAGTTCTATTGACTCATATTTTATTACATGCCTTGTATCAGAGTTGTACTTCTTAAGCATAGATACGTGAAATACATTATGAATATGCTGCATATGGGGTGGTAGAGCTAACTCGTACGCAACCTTTCCGACTTTCTTCAAAATTTCAAATGATCCAACGTAGCGAGGTTTCAATTTGCCTTTGTTACCAAATCTACTTAATCCCTTCCATGGTGATACCTTTAGCAATACATGTTCTCCTTCCTGGTAGTTCATATCTTTTCTGGATTGATCGACATATTTACGCTTTCGATTCTGCGTTGCTTCAAGTCATTTGCGGATAAGTTCTACTTTTTCCTTGGTCTACTGAATCAGTTCTGGACCTAGAATCTTGCGTTCTCCAACTTCATCCCAACATATAGGTGATCTGTACTTTCTCCCATATAGAGCTTCATAAGGTGGCATCCCGATACTTGCTTGATAGCTATTATTGTAAGAAAATTCCACTAGTGGTAGGTGTTCATCCCAATTGCCTTCAAAGTCTATTGCGCATACACGTAGCATATCTTCGATTGTTTGGATTGTCCTTTCGCTTTGCCCGTCTGTTTGTGGATGATAAGCAGTACTCATGTTCAACTTGGTTCTGAAGCATTCTTGGAATTGTCTCTAAAATCTCGAATTGAAACGGGGATCTCGATCTGATTCAATCGATACGGGTACTCCATGACGCATTACAATTTCCTTGAGATATAATTGCACTAACTTGTCCAGTGAAAATCTTTCGTTGATCGAAAGAAAATGTGCTGACTTCGTTAGTCGATCAATGATAACCCAAATTGCATCATGATTTGCTTTCGTCCTTGGAAGTTCCACTATAAAATCTATGACTAAGTGCTCCCATTTCCATTCTGGAATATCTGGTGGTTGTAGTAGTCCGCTCGGGCGTTGTTGTTCAGCTTTCACTCTTTGGCATGTATAACACTTGCTGACCCATTCCGCTATCTCTTTCTTCATATTTGGCCACCAAAAGTTTTCTTTCAGGTCTCTGTACATCTTTGTGCTTCCGGGATGAATCGAATATCTTGAACTATGAGCGTCTTGCAAAATTTCCGCTTTCAATTCCGGTACATTGGGTATCCAGATCCTTGAAGCAACTCAAAATATTCCTTTAGTATCCTTCTGACTGGTAATCTCTTCTCCTGTCAAATTCTCAATATCCTGGTCCATTACTTCTTCCTGACACCTTCTTATTTTATCCAATAGTTCCGGCTGAAAAGTCATAGCGTAAATCATTTCAGTAGAACTTTCTGGAACACGAACTTCAATCTCCAATTTATCAAATTCCTTGATTAAGTCTTCTGAAGATGTTAACAAATTTAATTGTTCCTTTCGGCATAACGCATCTGCTACTACATTGGCCTTGCCTGGATGATAACTGATCGAGACGTAGTAATCCTTGATTAACTCTAGCCAACGTCATTATCGCATGTTAAGTTCCTTCTGGGTGAAAATATACTATAAACTTTTATGATCCATATAAACCTCACATTTTTCTCCATACAGATAGTGTCTCCAAAGCTTTAGTGCGAACATAATTGCTGCTAGTTCGAGATCGTGCGTCGGATATTTCTGTTCATGCGGCTTTAACTATCTGGAAGCATATGCGATCACGTTTCCATGTTGCATCAAAACACATCCGATTCCTCGATACGAAGCATCGCTGTATATGACAAAGTCTCCTTGATCATCAGGTAAAACAAGCACAGATGCGGTTACTAGTCGATTCTTCAATTCTTGAAAACTGGCTTCACATTTCTCATTCCATTCGAACTTTTCATTCTTTCACGTCAACTTCGTCAATGGTGTGGCTATCTTTGCAAAATCTTTAACGAATCTTCTATAATAATCAGCTAATCCCAAGAAACTTCTGACTTCGGTTGGCGTCTTTGGTCTTTCCCAATTTAAAATAGCTTCAATCTTCGCTGGGTCCACTTGAATTCCTTCCATACTAATGATGTGCCCTAGAAACTGTACTTCTTTTAGCCAAAATTCACATTTTGAAAATTTCGCATAGAGCTGCTCCTTTCGTAACGTCTCCAATGTCGTTCTTAAGTGTGCTGCATATTCTTCTTCCGTCTTCGAATAAATCAAGATGTCATTAATAAATACAATGATAAACTTATCCAAGTACTTCTTGAATACTCTATTCATCAAATCCATAAACGCTGCAGGTGCATTCGTCAGTCCAAAAGCCATCACGAGAAATTCTTAATGTCCATACCTCGTTCTGAACGCAGTCTTTGGAATATTTTCTGCCTTGATCTTTTACTGATGATAACCTGATCGTAAGTCGATTTTCGAAAACCATGCTGCTCCTTTCAGTTGATCAAATAAGTCATCGATACGAGGCAAAGGATATTTATTCTTGATAGTTAACTTGTTCAGCTCACGATAATCAATACACAATCGCATGCTACCGTCCTTCTTTTTCACGAACAAAACTGGTGCGCCCCATGGGGATACACTTGGCCTTATGATTCCTTTGTCGAGAAGTTCTTGCAACTGCTTTGCTAATTCTTTCATTTCAACAGGTGCCATTCGATATGGAGCCTTCGAAATTGGTTCAGTCCCTGGCGCCAAATCAATAGTGAACTCAATTTCTCGATCCGGTGGAAGTCCTGGAAGTTCATCTGGAAAGAGATCGGGAAACTCACACACTACAGGAATATCTTCGGGCTTTCTTTGTCAGTATCCAACACGTAGGCTAAATAAGCTTGACATCCTTGGCGTAGCAATTGTTTCGTCTGCATCATTGTTAAAAATTTCTGCTTTTGATTTTTACCTTTAAATATTACCGTTGTATTTTCTTCAGTCTGCAATTTCACTTTCTTGTTTGCGCAATCAATCTGAGCATTATTACTAGCTAGCCAATCTATTCCTAAAATAACATCAAATTCTCCTAACCTGAAAGGTATCAAGTCAACTGAGAAATGACATCTCTCTATCTCAATATCACAACCTGGGCATACTCGATCTACCATAACCTGATCACCATTTGCTAATTTTATGACTAGCACTTCATCTAACCACTGAATCTCACAGTCTATCTTAGAGATAAAATCTTCAGAAATAAAAGATCTAGTAGCTTCTGAATCAATCAGTACTAGTGCATTTGCGGAATTTATAGGGAGCATACCTGCAACCACATTCGGACTCTATACTGCTTCCTTCATTGACATGTTGAAAGTCCTTGCCCTGGGCTGATTTTGTGGTGGTAGTGGAGGTAATGCTAAAACCCTTGGAACAATAGCGGCCGTCGCAACTCCTCTGCAATCCTTGGCAATATGTACCTTTCTTCCACACTGGAAATAAGTGACTTCTGCTCTTCCCATCGGACATTCTCCAGAGTAGTGTCCCCTTTGCTTGCACTTGAAACACGTGACATTTGGCTTGTTGCAAATCCTCGTATGCTTTTTACCACATGTTCTGCAATTAGGTATAGACGGTCGAATAAGTCTCTGCTGAGTTGGGGCGGGAAGTCGATTACCCATCCTCTGATTGTTTTGTTCTGGTTTCTTGAAATTTGCCTTTCCCTGGGCTTGGAATCCCGACCTTCTGTTGAAACGATTCTGAGAATTTCCTGGTCCCTTCTTTTTCTGAGCTGCTTCACTCTCACCTTCAATGATCATGGCCTTTTGAACAATAACCGTATAAGTTGTCAGCTCAAATACAGCTACTCTGCTACGAATCCATGGTTTTAGTCCCTGCTGGAATCTCTTGGCCCGCTTTTCATCCATACCCACTTGCTCATGAACAAATCTGGCCAATTCAGTGAACTTGGTCTCATAATCCACGACCGATAAGTTGTTTTGCTTCAGCTCCAGGAACTTGATCTCCATCTGGTTCTTCATAAAGCGAGGAAAATATTTCTCCAGGAAAAGATCAGTGAATCTATCCCAGGTCACCACACTTTCTCCTTCCAAAGCTTTCTTCGATTCCCACCAGTAATTGGCTTCGCCTTTCAGAAAATAGCTGGCAAAGTCCGATCTTCTGTTCTTCTTCAACATTCACCTACGTAGAATCCTTTTCTTTCTCCTTCAGCCAAGATCTCGCCTTTGTAGGATCTGTGGAACCGGTAAATTTAGGAGGCTTTACCGCTTGAAATTGCTTAAAAGTAACTACACGTGCTGTTGGAGGTACTTGATGTCCTGGATGAGCGGCTTGCTGTAGCATTTGTTGTTGCTGTTGTTGTTGCTGCATCTGCTGTTGCATCATCAACATCTGATGTTGCATGAGATGAAACATCTGATCCATCTGGTTATTATCGTTTTGGCCATCGGTATTTCTGTTAAACGAGTCGAGTCGTGCTTTTCTTTTAGGTGCCACCTTTATGATAATAAAACAATGGGTTCTCTTAATAGCAATATACTAAACATGTGTTATGGAATAGAAACAGTCTCTATAATATTAAAATAGTATTAAAACAATTGATATAGAGAAAGAAAATAATTTATTAAATATCTAAATAAAATAGTGCGATGTTTAAATAAATCCTTTTCAAAATAATTTTAAATTTTTTTGAAAACATAAAGGGTACAACATGATCGTAAATAAAACAACATTTTTAAAGATGCAACGGTAAAACAGTAAAACAAATGTAAATGCTTAAATGACTGGAAAAATAAAATAAAGAGAACGTGAAGAGGTTCATCTTATATATATATATGGGTAGGACACCAGCTGCAGGTGTCAATGGTTGATACAAAAGTCTATGATATGTCAGTCATACTGTTACTGCTATCAGTCAAAACTAGTGGCGATCCTCATACAAACTAGTCATATAATACTATGCTGCCTCTATCTACAGATATATACAAGATACAACACTCCTCCATCTGCTAAGATCAAAATCCTGGTGGCACACGGCTTAGCTCCTCCTGCAAAGCCTCTAATACTGCCTATATGAGTCTCATCGCCCTGCGGTATGCTGCCTCTGCACTAATATCCTGCTGCCCCAGGTCAGTAAGCTCCTGAGAACCAACTCTGTGAATCTGGCGTAGCCTCTCTTTCAATATGTAGTATGGGTAAAGTGCTCGAACTGGACCATCCGTCTGTGTCTCAAACAACCCAAGGATCTCTCTACACTGATCCTGCCACCTGACCCTCTCCTCTCTCTCTGTTTGAAAATGCTGATATGTAACTGGATGATGCTCACGAAGATCCGTGCGGGAACCTCGAGAAGGCAATAGTAATGGCTCATCTACTACTACCCCGTCCATGAACTCCGGCTGTGGAAACTGGAATACTCCGGGCATGGGGGCATACACAGCTAACGGTGCAGGAAATAAGATAGGCCGCTCCATGGGTGCATATACTGGTGGCTCTACCTCAGGCTCCATCGGTGGAATCTCTGGAATCTCGACTGGTGGCATAGGAATCTGGGGCTCTAAATCCTTCCACTGCGGAATATCAACCATGTCAGGAACATCGAACACCGGGAACTCCAACGGTGGAAAATCAGGTATCTCTGGCTCAAAATAAGGAAAATAATCTGCAAAGTCTGGTACCTCTGGGGGAGGGGGTATCTCTGGTGCTGGTCCAGGTGGCAATGGTGGAAGTGGTGGTAATGGAGGAAAGATCTGCACTGATACTGGTGCCAGTACTGGTGCAACCACTGGATCTATGTCGGTCCGCTCCGTAGACGATGACGAAGAAGCCATCTAATATACATAACAATAATAACACAAGAACAATCAAATCACAATCCTAAAACTCATAACTTCTAATCACATAAACAAATAATCCTAACACTCTTACTTTTATCCTATATGATCTTCCTATCTTATCTTAACCCTAATGTTCTTATTTTCAAGGGTCAAAACCTAAGCTCTGATGCCAACTATAACACCCTCCAAATCCGGGGTATAGATTTGGGGCATTATTAATAACAACTACAAACTAAACATGCACAAGCGGAATATAAATATGATAATTACCCCGAACTACTGCTACTCAGGATCTTTTAAGGTTAAGAGTTGAAAACAAGAACGACACACTAACTTTATTACAACCCAAATAAAAACAATCTGTCTCAAGAACTCTCTTTGTTATAAAACTTTATTCTATCTACATTCTCACCACACAACTTTTAATCGAACCACACAAACTTTTATTCAAACCATAATACTACTTATCCTGTTACACCTGATCTGGTAACTCAAAGCTCTCTTCGGGAAAAGGGATGAACACTCTTGGTATAAGAGGGTCCCTGTAATATCCGGGACATGACGCGTAATTATTTTTATCAATAAATGATTATTATATGATTATTATGTGATTTTTGGTGAATTTTTTGATGCTTGGTGATATTATTTGAATGTTCATATGTGGTAAAGTCTAGGTACGTTAATTTTATCATATCTAGAATAAAATATAGATAATTAAGGTATTTTCTGGTAATTTTTGGAGTATTATATGATTTTATATTGATTTATGAATTTATTAACTATTTTCTGAATATTTACAAAATTATTTTATAAAGCCGAGAATCGTCCAACCTCAACCGTTTTTTCGTTTTTACAACCCGAAACTCTTCCAAAAACTCCTTCCTAACCTAATCTGGTAATTCCGGACACTTTCCATGTTTTGACTTTTTCGATCTGGATTACGGTTTGACCCGTGCGCGGCCCGGCGTGATATTTTCGATACGCTAACCCTTTTCGATAACATTATCTCCGTACAATCGTTTTATAAAAGCCCGGTTTTTTATATTTATCCGAAATAGGATGACGTTTATCCAAAACAGGATAGTGCTTATCCAAAACAGGATAGTGCTTATCCAAAACAGGATAGTGTTTATCCAAAAAGGATAATGTTTATCCAAAAGTATATTCAAGGAATATTCCAAAGCATATTCAGAGAATATTCTATCCAAAAGTATATTCAAGGAATATTCTCAAAATTTCCTCTATAAATAGCCTTTTTTGTAGTTTTATTTCGCGCATATAATTATTTCACCAGTAAAATTTTTCGTGTTCTTCATAATTAAACCGCGATTAGAAGGTGTTATCGAACTCCGATTCGGGCGTGCAATATATCAAATTGAAGCTCTCGAAATCCTTTTTCTGAATCAACCATTTGTTTTTGCCCAAAAATTAAATTATTTTTCTGATTTAATTATTTAAATTCGAATTACTTATGGATTAAATTAGAAATTTTTGTTTTTTATATTTTTGATGTGATTTGATGGCATAATCCTGTAGATCTTTTCTTCCTGGTCATTTTAGTATATTATATGTCAAAAATTGAGTTCAATAACATGCTTAAATTGATGTTTGATTCTCTGAATGAAGAACTAGGGTTTGTGTTCTTGAATGTTTTTAATTCGAAATTAGGGATTTTAATTTCATTGATTTTGGGTGGAAATTATGACCACCAATGCATTCATGAGATTCTCAGGAATGGATTCATAATTTTTAGTTGATTTAAGGAACCGTAGTTTAGCAGATCGGAAAAGCTCGGGATCGCCGTTAATGGCGATCGCCGGCAACCGCGACGGGGATGGTTAAATTATAGAAACGTCCCTGTAGTTTGGCCAGATTTATATTTCAGTCCCTGGAAATTTAAATCTTTACAAATTATGGATTTCTGTTTATTTTGATTTTAAAAATGATATTTTTATTATTTTAAAAATCAGAAAATTGTTTATTTATTTATTTTAAATGCAGAAAAATTATATTTAATTATTTATTTATTCAAAAATAAATCTGATTTATTTTATTAATTAATATTAATTAGTTTTTAATTAATTGACTAATTTAATATTAATTGATTGATTAATTTAGTTAATTATTAATTAATTTAAATTAATTTAATAATTGGATTTAATTATTTAAAATTGATTTAAAAATTCTGAAAAATAGTTTCAAGCTTTAAAATATTATTTTAAATTATTTTCAAGACTCGATAATTATTATAAAATTATTTTAAAGTCCAATTTGGGTATGTGAACCCTATTATTTAATTATAAAATAATTCAGAGTCCAATTTTTATTTCCGAAGAATATTTAAAAATTTGTATTAAATACCTGAAAAATTATTTTGACCCCGAATCTTCTTTGAAAAATTATTTGGATTGAATATCTTACGTGCTATGTGTTATATGTGACCTGATTGCTGTATAAAATGATTGTATGTGCATTGTTTGACTGTTTTTGCCGTAACTTTTAATCCGTATGTCGAATTTGGGTGAAACGAATGGTAGATAGAAGCTTGTATCGAATAGAATGAGTTGAGAAATAGTGTTGATGAGTATATGTGATGTCTAACAGAGGAAGCAAGATGTAGAAAGGGAAAGCAAGTGATTAGTGAGTGGGAACCAATTGACAAGTGTTAGTGAAGTGAAAGCGAATTGATAAGGCAAGTGTCCCTGAACCTTCTTGTAATATACTTGTGAACACTTTTAAACTCTTTTCATTATATTACAATTATTCCCAGTAATTCATATTCCATATTGTAAGTACTTTAAAGTACTTAACCCTAAACCCTGATTCTTATTGATCTTGAGCCGTGAGCCTGATTTCTTGTAAACCCTTGATTATTGAATTCTTAGATACGAACCGCATATATCTGATACTACTCCATAAATACATATCTACCACATACTGATCTTTGATATGAGATTGTTTATCAGCTGAACCTTTATGCCTTGTATAACAGAAGACCATTTCTTGTAACCTTTGCACTCTTGGTCTTCTACACTTTGATTCTTTTCTTGAATTGAAAGCCAAGCTTCTTGTTGACCTTGTTATACCTTTCTGGTGTTGTGAAGCACCTTATGCTTCAAGATAAATGTTATTTATGATTCAGTTTATTGAAGTACATTTCTTATCATGTTATTACTATGGAATTGGATTATTTTTAAATATGGACCAGATTTGTGGTCATACCAGATTCGTGATCGTATTAGGCCAATGGGTGCCTTGGATCCAGTATATAGAGCAAAGCTGGGAGCCTTGCTCGGGGTTAGTGCGTGACTGATCAGCAGCCTAACCTTGGTTTTTAAAATAAAAGTGAATATCCATATCTAATCATTGTTTATCAGGAAACTTGATTCCCTATATCATTTCAGTTGATCATTATTAAATCTCAGTGTTATCATGGTGACTTGCTGAGCTCGTTAGCTCACTCTTGCGAATATGTTTATGTTCTTTTCCAGTTAAAAAGAAATTTGGTGATGGCAAGGATCCCCAGTCGAGTGTGCCAGCTAGGTTTACAGGTTGAAGTGGAATGAGCTAGCGGGAGTTGTGTGGTTTAGTGTGAGCTAAAAGTTTGTAATAAAGTTTGACTTCAAATGTAAGATAAATAAATTTGGGATTTGGTACGTTTGTAATAAATAAGGTTGTGGCTTGTGGACATACTTTAAACTATTACGATCCTTGATTGTGGTAAGTAGGGTCATTGCATATATATTATTATATTTATAAACAGGTTTAAATATGGTGTGTACGTGTGTTATGGGTCCCAAACTTCTGACCCGGGTTTGGAGGGCGTCACAGTCCCGCTGCTTGACTCGCTTCTTGACTACGCGGGTCCTGATGGGTTTCATTCTCTACCTTAACTGTAAAACAATAGGAATAACAATAAAAGGGGATGAGCCAAAATTGCTCAACAAGCCTGCAACAATATATATAGTATAAAGAGAGAAGAATAGATGAACTCATAATCTGTTGGTTTGAACAACCATCTGAATCTGTATGGAATAATAATATGCCAACACTAGCGAGTGCCAAATGAACAAGACTGGAAACAAGAACCAACATATGCACTATAACCTGCTGATCAGTAAGGATATAGTGCGGATCTATACCTAACTGCATAGACCCAACCAACATAAGGAGTACTCAGGCAACAATGGCCTATTAATTAAAGGTTTGGGTAAAACCCAGCCCATATCGTAACCATCCAGTCCAAGGTTTAGCATGCGGAACAATCAGAATGCTTTCGATATATCCCAACATCAGGATATATCCGAGTATATGTAACAAGGGTAAAAGTATTGGAATATGAATAAAGGATTCAATAAATTGGGAGAAATCAAGAATCGAAATGAAATAGAAACAAGATTCAATAATTGTGTAACAGTGTATATGAACAAGAATTATCAAAGGTAACTGATATGGAAAAATGGGATATAATTCATTATTCTGAATTTAGAATAGGGGAAAACTTGCCTTGCGCGTACTTAACCTGGTTCAACTCACCGCCTTCGGTCTCTAGATTGATCTGCCTTGCTGACACTGAACCAATCATAGAAAGATAGTCATTTAGATAACTTACTACATACACGTATCTCGAATTGATACTACGCAACCCTATCAATCTACCAATGCGTTTCAATCTGACTCGCATATATATATATATATATATATATATATATATATATATATATATATATATATATATATATATATATTTACACAGCGCATAAGGTTCACATAACCACGTAAAGCACATAGCACATAAGGCACATAATTGATTTTTGGACTTATAACTATTTTTAGAATCGATACTAGACGCATACCTGCATTAACTAACTCTATCTGATTTTATTATAATTTTTCGGGATTTATTTGACTGGATTATTTCCCTATTAGGATCTATAAACCATTCACTAACACAAGACCACTCTCTTCCCGAATAAATTATGACTTACAATTATTTTTATTAGATTCGTTTCATTTTTCTGAGCCTAGGGGTCTTCTTTTCACTCAAATCGGACTCACGGTTTAATTATTATGAATTAAACAAGATTTAATTAATTAATAATCAATTATAAATAATTAATTATAATTAAATAATCCTTAATTATATTTTTAAATAATTAAATAATAATTATTGTATTTTAAAAATAATTAATCCCTAATTATTTGGATTAATTATAATTTATTACAGTTATTTATAAATTTTTTATTACTTACTTGATTAGATCCATTATTTACAAATAATCAATCGATACAATTAGCTGATACGTTATTGATCGAGTCAATTATCATTACTTGAATTATAATCTGACTCAGGATCAATTACTCGTATAAATACGAGCTACTCACGATCCTTGCATACCTATCGAACCATTATCAGCTTGTACGATTTATTAATCAATGGACGATCGGTATTTAATTATTCGATACGTATAGTTATTACAACACTCTTCGAATAAATGTCGCTCGATTAATAATTCTAACTTAACGAATCACGACTCGAATAGGTACGAGTTACTCAGAATATTTAACTAATTAACGAAATATTATTCGTATTATTCGATTCCTTTTAATACTTATTTATTAATTAATCATCTAATTATTAATTAATTACCTAATTATTAACTAATTAGATAACTAATAAATAATTAGATAAATAACTAAATAATTAATTAAATACTTAAATTCAAATTCCTAAATTAATAAAATAATTTAGAAATTAATTATAATATTTTTCAGAATTTAAAACTAATTTTTAATTGATTTATAGAATTAATAAACTAATTTCTGATTTTACAATATATAATTAAATAATTAATTAACCAGAAACGGAAACAGGGAATGGATCTTGGGTTCTAGAGGATCAAACCCGGGTTGTTTTTCAGGTCAACAACTAGGTCGTCGGGTCGCTGAAGAACACCAGCTGCCCAGAAGAACACCGACGCCGGCGGTCCGATTCTGGCGAACCAATTCTGCCTCTACAGTGATGCAACGACGAAATTATTTTAGGGTTTTCACTCCCCAACCTTCCAGGAACACAGCCCAACCGTCTCCTTCCATCCCCGTCATGTGGATCATCTTCTCCGGCCAAAAACGTAGCAACGCCGGCGAAGGGTAGCAGAGTCCGACGAGCTTGATTCCCAGTCAAAACAGACACCATTCGAACCGATTCTTGGTGGGGTTTCACTCCAAATAACTTCAGGAACACAACCAAACCAACAACATCGTCCAATAACCCCAGGAACGATTTCTCCGATCAAAATAAGCAATTTTCCGGCCAAATACTAAACTAACGATTTCGTACATCAAAAATTACAAATAATACACCAAAATAAAGCTTAACACTTGTATAATCTAACCCCAATAACCAAAATAACCTCAGATTTATGTAACTTCGAAAACGAATCAAAATAAAATTGTAAAAACTTGAAACTAAGAACTACTATCTAGAACATAACTCCGATCAATTAAATAGCACAAATCAATTGTAAACAAGTACAGGAAACTATACTAAGCATCAAAATCAACCCAGAACCCCAGAATCAAAAACCCCCCAATTTCAGTTCAAGAACCCTAAAATACGAATTGAAAATCTAGGCAACAAAACATGAAATTGATGGTATGAATAGAAAGTAGAGATCAAGAGTTTTATTTTGGTTACTCACATGATCGATTTGGATATCAGAAACACTATGAAATCTGTGATTGATGGTCTGCAATTGTTCTTCACCCCCAAAATTAATTTCTTAATATTATGATTTTTAATTATAATTAACTAAATAATTAATAATAAATCTGGTATTTAAATTTATGAAAATAATACCCCTAAATAAAATTAAGGGTCTAATTACACGTCTAATATTTGGCCCCAATTTTTATAATTTTTGGGTATTAATAATGAATTTTTAAATATCCAATAAATATATAATTAATGCCAAAAATTCCCAAAAATTGTGAATATTACAAATATGCAAAGAAAAATGATGTATGATAATTTCATGATCATATAAAAATAAAAATGTGATTTTTGTGGGGTTTTTGCTACCCGAAGGGGTCCGGAAAAGTCATTTTTCGCGAAAAAGGTAAATTTGTAAAACGTCTAGGGGTTCAAAATAGAAATATGGTATAGTTGTTTTTGGAAAAATAGGGCCAATGTTTTTGTTTAAAATACGGGCTTTTAAAACACTGTTTGAGCTGTACGGGTTTTGATATAAAATATATAACTTGTGATAAAACACTCAATAATCATCCAAAACACGTTCAGATCAAAACAGACAACACGTAGCACATAACAATTAGGGTTTAATGACTCAACACAGTTAATCACATAATAATACACATAATTTATCTTTATTATAATATAATACACGCGTAATTTCTCGGTTGTTACAACTTAACTACAGAGAAATACTTACAAAATATAGCTTGATTTGTTTCTCTGAAAATAGGCTTGCTTAGTTAATTGTTTAACTTGCTACACTTGGTTTATATATCACCAAGTTTACATGACAATAAGACAAGATAATAAAACAAAACATATCTAGTCTAACTCCATGCTGCTTTACTACTCTATTCCAGCATCTTTGAATATTTTCACAATTGCATGGAAATGGTAATGCTTCTTTGTTCTCAAATTCCTGCTTAACAGGCTGCCACATTCCTTTTGCAAACACCCAACGCATGTGACTATGTTGTCACTGTCAACAGCTATTTGAATTTGATCATCTGTCGGGACTATTCTTGTCATCCGTCGGGAGCTTTGTAGATCATCCGTCGGGAGTCTTTTATGTCACTTGACTCCATTTTATTTATACAAAATTACAAGATATCTTATATTTACAATTAGTCACCCTAGTAGTCAACATGACTCATATACTCCTACAAAATCTACACAATGTTGCTTCTAAAAATGTGCTACAATTCTTATTTGTTACATAAGCTACTCACTCGATGGATGTCAGTTTGTCATCATTCAGGACTATAAAGTTCATCCGTCGGGACTATATTTGATCATCCATCGAGTGCTACAAAATTCACTAAGTTGAATCTACTAAGGTGTTTTGTTAACTTATCATCAAGTTCACAATATATTCCTAACAATCTCCCCCAATTTATATCTACTGGAATTGTAGCCATAAATTAAGAGAAACTTGATGATAACAAAACACCCAAAAAGTACAGATTAAAAAAATAGTAGATAAAACTGATAAGTGCTACAAAATTTATTGACAATTGAACAAAGAAAAGTGTACAAAGAGTTCTCACAGTTATTATCAAGGTGCTCCTCTAGTCTGAGCAGATATTTCTATTTCCTTGATTGTCTGAATTTCTTCCCAAGCTTCATGTTGTTTTCCTCTATTTGATTCTGGAGTTGTCTGTGGAATTCAAGTTCATCAGCTTCAGATTGATCCAGCATTTCTTGCATTTCTAATAGAGTCTCATTGTTAAAGATGCTCAATTGGTCATCTAGTCTGAAGAATCTTCTAACTCCCTTATCATCCATGAATTCCATCAGCCATTAAGGCCTCAAATGCACTCTCTTCCCTGTGAAAGGAATTGATAGAGTTTTTGGAAGTGCATCTTTGGCTTTATTACTCCTTAGCTCTTCAATTCTCTTCAGAACCAATCTCCTTGCAGTCACATTGAATCCAAAGTTCTTTTTGAAAGATGAGTAGATCTTTATTAGTACAGATTGGCTTTCTTCTAGAATCTTGTGAAGAGGCCATGTGATTTATTTTCCTTCCTTGTACTTAAAACACCAGTCATTCAGGAAGATGTTTGTGAGCATCAATTCCTCTTACTTCTATCAGTTCATCCAAGTAGAGGTTTAAATCTGAAAACTCCTTGATGTCACAGATGTATAACAGATCTTCCTTGTTGAATGGAGATTTAGATTTGGTTAGGGTCTTGGTTCTGAGAGTTACAGGCTTGCTTTTCTTGGTAGCTCTTATCTTTGTCTTCTTTGGCTTGTTGAAGATAGGTAATTTGAACTCAGAAATTGGTAGACTTTCCCAGTCTAATGGCTCATCCTTGGGAATAATAGGCTCACCATGAAAATTCTTAGTTGGATCTAACTTGAATTCTTCATGTACCACTGAGGGCTTGGATGTCTGAGTTGAAGTTGTAGACTTTTTGGGAATGTAGTCTTCCATTTCCTCATCATTAAATTCCAATTTTCTTTTAGAATGAAGCTTGTATCTGAATCTTCTTTTTTGTTGTGGTTCCTGTTGCATTTTCTGATCTTGAGGTTCAGCAATCACGGATGGTTGTGCAGAAATTTCAGTTGTAGTCTTCATATCTTGAAGTTTGGCCAAGATAGCAGCTCACTCCTTCTTTTGTTTGAGCTTCTTAGCATCTAAGGCATTTTGCTTCTTTTCTTTCCTGATTATTTCCTTCTCTTGCTTTTTAGCTTCTACAAACTGAGGGTGTCCAGCCACTATACAGATTTCCTTACCATTTCTGTAAATCTTGGAAATCCTTCTTTTAAGTGCTGAATCAGTTGGATCTTTAAAAAATGCAATTGACCTAGCCAACAAATTATTCTCATCTGGCCTAGGTGTCTCATACAAAATATCCATAGGATTTTTGTCTGAAGACTTCGAGTAGTTTCTTTTGGTCTTCAGGACTAGATTTGCCTTTGGAGATTTTATGCAAGAAGTTTGGCCTTTTTCTAGATAACTCAAACTCATCTCATCTACAGAAATCTGCTTGACTTGAGAGTGATGATTAAAGATTTTGTCTAGTTTCTGAATTGGTCCAAATTTTTGTTGAATTTCTTCATCTATTCTCCTCCATTTATCATCTAATTCCTTCTCCACAGCTGCAACGTCAAGCTCTTGGGATTTATCTTTGACTCAAGTTTAGCAGCTGCTATTTGGATCAGATCAATGCTGTCCAATACTGGTGGCTTTGGCAGAGTAATTTCTGGAACAATTACTTGGATGATTTGAACATTTACCACATACTCTCCCTCACTAGTTAGCTCTTCTTGACTGACTTGAATTTTAATTCTTTTTCCCCATTTTTGTTATCATCAAGTAAAGTGGAGGTGGAGGTTTGGGCAACCACCAGCTTTTGTAGCAAATGAGTTTGTTGTGCTTGATGAAGATGAATAGCTGTTAGAGATGCTTCCATTGCAGTCATCCTTTTATCCAGGGAATCCACTTTAGTGGCAAGATCAGAATTCTTCCTTAGCTGTCTCTTAATGTCAAACATTGTTGCATCTGGAAGTTTAGCATCCAATCTTTCAGAGACATCCTTCTTTACTTGATCAATCTCAGTTTTGATAGAAGTGACATCCCGATTGTGTTGAAGGCCTTGGATTTGATGTAATTGCAGAGAGTTGAGATGTTCCTGTAAGAGCTTGCTGGTGCTAGCATTTGTAGTAGATTGAAGAGCATTATGTGTTTCTTGAATTTTATGGATGAGAGTGGTCTTGAAATATTGAACATCACATTCCTTGGAGAATGCTCAGGAAGGTAGTCCAGATCTAGAACTAGGGCCTTCTTCTCCCCCTATGTCCATGAGCTCTTCACTATCACCATCATCTCCAAAGAAATCTGCAGATTCACCAGTACCATAGTCTACATCATCATCAGCTCTATGTGGCATGGCTGTGATGGCATCCTTAGTTATTTGTATTGATGGAGTGGTATGCACCAAGTTCAGCATCTTCTCTGCATTTTCATTGCCCTGTCAAGCCAAAAGTTGATATGCTGGAACAAGATGAGTAAATGCATCAGCATCCAAAGAGATAGAATCTATGACAGCGTGATCATGCTGAGATAGTTTCTCTCTGTCTGCATCATTGGCATTCATTGACTCACTAACAATGATGTCCAACCTTATTTATTCTGTACCTGCATTTCTCTCACGATCTCTCTGTTTTGCATCAAGTGCTCCCCTTGGCTTCCCACCCTCACACCCTCACCTTCACCATCTAAGGTGGGACTCCCCTCACTCACTTTTTCCAGACCTGAAGAAATGGTCTGCATTTGTTCACTCATTTCCTCTCATTTTTCCTGGGAGCAACCCAGCCTCTCACTCAATTCACTCCCAGCCCTCAGTCCTAGGAGTGTGTTAGGCACAAAGCATGCGCTAAATAAATCATGCAAGTATACGCGTTCGCAAGTAATATAGAATGATTTCTAGTTCGTTCCCACAGAGACTCTGATTAATTATATCTAATTGACACTTACTCACTAATGTATGATTACTCTTCAATGTCAAGACAATAACAATTAAGATTGATTAACTAATATTAACTACAAGAATTAAACACTTAAATTATTAATATTAAACACACATGAGACCATAACTTCATTACTACTTCATGCAATAGTTATTTTTATTGCCCTTAGCATGTAATGGTGATGATATTAATCGAACAACACGAAACTGATAAACGCCAACTTTCGTTGTACGAATACCATTCTACCAAGCATCCACAATTAAGATAGAAGTTGAATAAGCATCAATTATGTTGAGACCCTATATGTCTACAGAATTTTATAACATAATGATTTAAGCGCAAGTTATTCATTATGATTACACAGGGCAAGTAAAACGGTTAGAGTTACCCACTAATCATGCATACAATACATGAACCTATGCTAGCATGGCAAGTTCTAAATCTCTATATTCACGGTTGCTTCAATAGAGATTAACAATTTATCTTACATGTTCGCGACACACATAAGACGAATAAGCACAACCTATGCTAGATATCATACAATCACCACATACCAAGGTATTAAACAATTAACTAAATAAATCCATAGTAAATCCGCTATGATCCCATGATCACGATTAGCCCATAATAGAACTCATCGTCACCATGGGTTCATATGAAAACATGATAATAACACAACAATAAAAACTAAAAAATACTTAATAAACAAAGAAGTACGTCACAAAAGTATTAAGGTTCAAAGAGTAAAGAAAAACTAGCATCCACTGTTACAACAAATTAAAAGAATCACAAGATAAACATATGCTTCCTATTCTTCGTTGTTGCGTGCTAAAACGGTCTTCTTGATCTTCTCTCCTTGTTACTTGTTATTGAAAAATGTCTCCCTAATAGGTTTATATAAGAGTCCATAAGAAATAGCGCCAACAGAAGCCGATTCATACTCGAATTAAAAAATCCAAATTCTAATTTCCACACCTAGGCGGCCGCCTGCATTTACCACGCAGACGCCTGCTACCAGGCGGTCGCCTGCTCCTTCCAGGCGGGCGCCTGCAACCCTTCTGGAAAATTCTTAGGTTTGCTTCTGATTTTGCTGAATTCTTTGCATAACTCTCCAAGACTGGTCTCAAGCACTTCTTTAGGCTTATTTTGATGAAATCCTCCTATTTAAGCAAGTTATACCCTGAAATGCAAAAACACTCGAAAACGCATCAAATACATAAAATACTCGAGTTCAAGACACCAATTCAAGCCGTTATGAGACGCTCTAAGTGGTATAACATGCCACTTATCACACCCCCAAACTTAAATCGATGCTTGTCCTCAAGCAGCACAGACTCAAAAATAGAATAAAACATGCATGAATGCAAACTATATGAATGCAACGATCCCCATCGCGATGACTAAACCAACCAATACATGACATATCAACAAATGCAATTAGGCAACTAAAGATCAATCAAATCACGCAAGCTAACATACAACTAGAAACATGGTGTGTGTGAATGCTTAACAGATATGCTTCGAAACTAGATCAATCACCTTAACTTAATTATGCTCAAGGCAATCACAAGATTATACGAAGAATATATTCTAGACACAAAATGACTTATAACACTTCAAGATCATTGGAGTTTATTGTGAAATCATGCTTTTATTCAACACAAACAAATGCTTAATTGATCGTGCAATGAGTGAGGTCTACAAAAGACTTATGCAATGGTATCCATTTAGCGAGCGTTAGGTTAGCAGATCCCAAACTATAAAAGCCTTAGGTCACTAGGAACAAAGTCCCCTAAGAACTTAATAACTCGAATACCAAAGAGCTCACTCGTGACAAATTATGCAATAAATCATATTTTTTTTCTTTTTTCTATATTTTTTCAATTTCTGAGCAAGTGCGTTTCGCTTCATCTTGCTCAACCCTAGACTACTCGTATACAATATGAGCCGGCTACTAGCCAATTGACGACTAGCAACAACTAGCAATAAATTCCAATTTTTTTTACTCCAATTTTAACTTTTCATGCCTTTATCATTAAGAGCCTATCATATATTCTAAGCATAAGCAATAGATTAACCTCAAAAACCATCAAACCATGACAACAATCTAGTCCTTAAGCATACTCTAAGACTTAGTGAAATTACAAGTGTTACTAGCATGCATGCCAACCTAACAAGATTCAACATCACTCTAGCGCTATCACTACACTCGCATCAATATCACATATCAATTGGTAAGCAACACAAAGGGATCATGGTATATGCATGAGCTATATGTCATGATAAAAAAACTACATGGCAAAAATATGCAACTATATGAATTAACTAACATAAAAATGCAACTACATGACACACACACAAATGCGTTCCTTAACTACCACCCCCAAACTCAAAATCTTCACTGTCCCCAGTGAAGGGAATAGAAAGGAACACAAGGTATACCTACTCAGAAGAATCATCATCATCATCACCCTCAGAGGGTGGAGTGTGAGGAGGTAGATAAGCAAAATCCTCACCAAAAACGGGTCACTAGATGTCAACTCCAAGGCCTCTAAATGCAGTCCCAAGTGCTAGAGTGAGCTCCTGCGCAAACCTACTATAACGACCCGTATATTTTTATTATTATTAAATGTGTAATTATGGAATAAATAATTAAATAAAATATATGTGTGGGTTCAGTCATTGGGTTATTACTCTGTCACTATGTGTATGTGATTACTAGTATATGGAATTAAATTGCGTGATTAATTATTGAATTGTATGATTTTGTATCGTTATTAAAATGGTGTTATTAGAGTTTTATTTTCATAAATACTTGGATTGTCTCTAAAATTATTTTCATTACTTTATAATTTCAATAATTATTTTTGGGATTTTATAAAATCTAGAAACCAATATTTCATCAATTATTTAACCCTATATGATTTTCAAATTGCATTTATTTGAAAAATCTGTATTTAATTCCCGAATTCTTTAAAAATTATGAAAATCATATTTATTTTAGTTGGGAATATTCTGGGAATTTTAAAATCATTTTGTGGATTTTTGAGATTAATTTCACCCGCGCGAGGTTTCGTTTAATCGTTAAAAGCGGGTATGAGTTACGTTCCAAAAATGGTTTAAAAAATTTTGAAAATTTTATTTTATTAGTTTTTATATATTTCGGAAATTTTAAAATTTGTTTGGCAACCTTCCGAGTTAATTTCAACTGTAAATTGATCCGTTAAAAATCAATTGTGGGTCAAACCAGGCCGCAGAATATTCATAACTATCTCTAAAATGCTACGTGGCAGCTAGATAATAAGCAGCTGGGCAACACAGTTATACGTGTTGTTTATTGGTTGGTTGCAGGTAAAAAAAAAACAGAGCACACAAACACACGTGCGAGACATCATCTCTCAATCCCTCATCATCTAATCCCTTCCTCTTTACTCTCACCCTCCCCTTTTTATTTCTGCTTTTTTCGTGTTGCTCTCTGCTTCCTGTTCTTGCAACAAACCTCGTTGTTTCTTTTGTTTCCAGGCGTGTGTCTACACACGTGCGTGTATAGTCGTGGTTTTTCTATGACTGTGCTGCTTATTTCGTGACGGTAATTGCTCCGGCCACCTGTGTGTTTCCGGTGACTGTTGTGATGTGATTGTTGTGTTGCGTTTTTATTTTCTAGTTTGTTACTTCGCAGTTGTGTTGCTGTGTTTTTGGATTTTGGCCGTTGGCCATTTTCCGGTTTCCAGATACTATGTTGTCGTATTTTATTCCAGTTATGTGTTGTATTGCTTTAGGTGTTTCTTAAATATTGCAGGAACATTATTTGACTATTTTAATGATATATATTATTTACGATCGGACTTTTATTAATCGGTGAAATTCGTGATTGGAAACCCTATTCGGGTACCTCCGAATTTTGCCGCCGTCGACGATGAGCCTCGGCGAGTCGACGGTGGACCGTGATGATTGTTATCTAAGTCCTAAAATTTTAAAATATTAATGTAGCTCATAATTATTTTCGAGACATAAATAATCGGATCATAATTAATTGATTTGGATTGACGTTTGGGAATTTGTGACTTGTGATTGTGTTGTTGGTTCGAGATTGTTGGATTATGATTGGTTCGGAGTGAATTGATTGATTGTGATTTGACGTCGAGTTGTTCGACGGGTAGGCCAATAAACAAAGGAGGTGCTGTCCGAATTTTTGGAAATTAAATTCATAAATTCGGAACATACCCTGTAATTATCGGAACATCGAACGAGTATAAATAAGTATATACATATATTTTGTGTGAAATTTGATTGTACGATGTAACGAACTATTTTGCCAAATCGATAACCCTGATTTCATAAAATTTCGAGTATACGTATTTTCTGGAAACAAACATCAAACCGATTTCTCGAGAACGTGAACCCTGACTGTTGGAGGTGTTATTGTATTGTAATAATGTATATAATTATGAGTCGGGTTTGAATATCGTTAGGTAGAATTGGTGTCGAGGATATGTCAAGTATACCTAGACGTCTAACGTAGGTTATTTCGGCTCTGTAGGATCTAGTCGAAGGACTCAAGAGTGATATCGAACTATGGATAACCTAGTGATCAGTCGACAAGCGTAGTAAGGTTCCAAGCGAAGGACTTGAGCGTTGAAGTTGAATTCAGGACAGTCTGATAGTAAGGCGATAAAGCTGAGTGTCCAAGTTAGTCTAAGATCGATCGATAATAGTGGTAAAGCTCTGCAAGGCAAGTACCCCTGACCATTCTTTTATGGTTCAGTATATGTGAATAACTAAATGTTGTACTTTCGTAATGGAACAGAAACGTTTTAAGTTACGTATTCCCCGTATTTGAAAATGTTGTTAAAATTATGTTTTGGGGAAAAGTAACTTTTGAAAATATCTATCTCTAAATGTGATTTAAATGAAAAGAGGATTTGAATAGTGTGCTGTGACAGAATTGGTTTTGAAAATATAAAAAGAGATAGGTGATAGTGATTTTGGAAACTGGATAAAGAGAATGTTTTGATCCACCTATGTCGTGGAACTTTCGAAAAAAAGGCAAAAAGGGAATTCGATTAATCTATTGGAGTTGCGTAAGAGGCCCGTTATTCGGTAACGGCCCAGCATGAGGTTGCGTAAGTGGCTAATTGGGTTGTGCATTCTGTTTAACCGATTAGTCCAGCGTGGGGGAAAGACCTAGCTAGTCTTTTCCCAAGTTCCAGAACACATTCTATTTCTGGACGGCCGCTAGTCGCTGTCCGGTGAGGGTAGACTGATCAGCTATCTTCACCCGTTAACGTCCAATAGATTTGATTGGTTCACTTTTGAAATTGTTTAACAAATCAAAGTGATTTTAAGGTTCCCGGAGAGGAACAAATTTTATAGGTCCTGCGATGGGACAAGTTTTATGGTTCCCGTAACGGAACAAATGATTTTGGGTCCCCGTAACGGGACAGATGGTTTTATGGTTCCTGTAATGGAACGGAAGGTATGAAAATGGAAATAGCATGCTAAAATTTAACTATGGTTTTTATGCACAGCACACGACTGTTGATTTTTGTTTTACAGAGCATGCTAGTTTTGCAATCCAGTTTATACTTGTTTTACATGTTTCTAACGAGTTATGAATTCTGTTCCTATAACTATTTTACTTTAAACTGTCTTGCTTGTTATTCATGTAGTGGTGCTGCTGAGCAAGCAATTGCTCACACTTGCAGAATATTTTATATGTATTGCAGATGCCTAGGAGATTCTCGCATGGTAGTCAGGGCAGGGTTCCAGTTCCCTTCGTGTCAGACTCCTCTGAGCTGATTGTACTGGACCAAGGGTGGTCTATTGAGTTGTTGTGTTAAGTTAACTGCGTCAGGACAATTGTAGTAGGTTGGTTCGTGTTAGTTATAACCTAAATCATACTTAAACCTGGAAAAGGTCTTGATAAAAGGGTCGTAGTTATGTTTTAGATTGATTTATAATTGTTATTATTGTTGTTGTTGACGTCAACCCCTGACCCCGGGGTTGAGTCCGTCACAGTTGGTATCAGAGCTACAGGTTTGAGTCCCTGATTTAGGTTAAGAGTGGAGTCAGAAGAGTGCAAGAAGGGTTATGTGTAGATGTGAGTCAGCAACTCAATCAGAGGAGTGAGTCTATGAGTTTAGTCAAGGGTTTCAGAAGCGTAACCCTGACGTTTGTTGAGGATTGACTGGAACTGCCCTAACCTAGAGTATATTCCCTTCATATATCTATTATTAATAACGTTCGGTAGGGATTTCTAGTTTTCCCTCAAGAAAATGAGTCTGATTGCGAAGATTCAGCATTGAGCGGGCTCTTGTTGCATTAGCTGAGAAGACGCCCCCGTTATTTCTAAATATCGCATTTTCAGTATCAAGGAATGTTATTGGCTCGATGGTGTAACCCTGGTGAGTTTGGATAGTATGATAATAGTTAGGGGCTATTATGACGACTATGTTGGTGGTGAATGTGGATCAGAACGGGAAGTGATATCGTTGAACTCTTTTATTTCTTCCTGTAAATGTATCTTATCTCCAGAGTAATTGATCCTATTCCGTAAGTTGCTTACCTTTCTTGTGAGAAAGTTGTGAACCCGCGGTAAGCTACTTAGGGTCTTGTTGATCTCCTTATAAATCAGATTCTTTCTTTTCTATTTGTGAATTTCTTATCTGAATATTGTTCTTTTCCTTGGTGACTTTTCTGTTGATTGGGCCAAACAATGCATATGAATTGACCATTTGTCTTTGTGACAAAATGGTCTGGTGGGATGCCACCAAGTTATGTGTTGTGACCGTATGGTACTAAGACTGGCCATCTTATGTACTTGTATGGTTGCTCTCAGTCATACCTACATGTTCTTCTTCATTATTTCTTCTTATTCGATTCCCTTGAGCCGGAAATTTCATTGGATATTTTATAGAAATGAATTTTTGCGATTAGATGGTTCTCGTTATGGAAAGCAAGTAAGAGCGACTGTTGAAAAGAACGAGAGTCCTATATCAAGTTACTACTTGGGAATAATGGTAATCGATAGTGTTCAGGACCTAATGATGGAATTATAGCTTCAAAAAAAGTAAATCAACGGGTGATGGGCTACTTTCAGGTGACAGGAAATCATCCTTAGAAGAAGGATTGGTTGAAACATGGACGATGACGCTTAGTGGAGTCAGTGTCCCTTAAGTTTGACTCGATTTATTGGCTTGTTCTACATAGTATATGACTAATATATTCACCCAACTTTTGTGGTATGTTGGAGAAATTTAGATGTTATACTTGAGTAGTGATGGGAAGTTAGTTAGTTGCTGTTACATTGAGGAACCGTGCTACGGTATTTAGTTTCTTTGTATTTTTGATTTCTTAAATTGTTGTTGATTCTGTTACTGCTATTGTTGCTAATGCTGCTAATCTAAATTTCTTTTGTAAATGGACCCCGATATTAAAGACATGGGTACTGTGATTGGGCAGCATTTTCCTGATACAGGTGCACCGTTTAAACGGTGATACCTTTTGTTAAATATTTTTGTTATTGAATAAACTCATTTATATATTTCAGGAAGATGCCACCCAAGAAAGCTACCCAGTCTAAAGGAAATAGTAGTAGTTTTACGGAGAGTCCACCTATAAATGAAATTCTAGACTTATTGCGTCAGCAGCAGCAACAACAACAGTTGCAGTTAATCCAACATGTTCAGCAATAGCAACTACTGTTGCAGCAGTAACAGCAAGGAGTGAACCAAAGTGCTAGTTTCGAATCCTTTCAGAATGTTAACCCTCCTGAGTTTAAAGGTGAACCTAATCCAGTAGCTGCTGGAGCATGGTTAAAAGAGGTGGAGAAAGCTTTTAATCTTGTTCAAGTAAGTGAGAATCTTAAGACTGATTAAGTAAGCTATTTCTTGAAAAATGAAGCAAATTATTGGTGGGAGTCAACCAAAGCGTTAGAAGGAGAAGGCCCTGTTTCATGGGCTAGGTTTACTGAGTTATTTTTGGAAAAGTATTTTCCTGACTGTGTAAGGAATCAAATGGAAATTGAGTTTCTAGAACTGAAGCAAGGTGACATAAGTGTAGCTGAGTATGAGGCTAAATTCACAGAGTTGGCTAGATTTGTACCAGATTATGTGTGCTCTAAAGCTCAGAAGGCAAGGAGGTTTCAACAAGGATTGAAGCCTGAAATTTGTAGTGGAGTGGTGGCATTGCAACTCAAAACGTATCCTTCCGTAGTTCAGGCCGCCTTAGTAATTGAATTTGATCAGAAGTTAGCCGCTAGAGAACGAGAAAATAAGAAGCGAAAGATTGATGATATGGAAGAAGCATCAGGTCAAGAGGAATCCAGTCAGAAGTCTCATAAAAATGTTGGAAGGAGTAAGAATAAAGAATTTAGAGAGAAAAGTATTTCTTTAAATAGAATTAGTAACACCTCAGCTAGCTCTAATCAAGCCAACTCGGTTAAACCGCCTATATCGGAGTGTAAGCAGTGCGGTAAGAGGCATGGTGGAAGGTGTAAGGCAAACACTGAATGTTTTAGGTGTAGTCAGAAGGGACATTATGCGTCAGAATGTAAGGTGGAAAATCAAGGAGTCGTCTGTTATAACTGTGGCAAGATAGGACATGTTGCCAAGAATTGTAAAAGTACTTCCCGAGATAGTATGGGAGATAGTGCATCAAAAGGTTTGACATCCAGTACAGTCAAGGCTAAGACTTGTAATGTGATTAAAAGTTTAGCTGCTCAAGACTCTGATAAGGAACCAGGGCAATAATTGATTACTGGAAAAAGCAAACGATAATATCTATGGAAGCTAATATTAGAATAAGTATTCAAGGACATAAGCAAGAAGATAAGGCGTAACTAGTGCATATAAGGGATATTAAGAAGGAAGACCTAAGATCAGACTACTGTCAGCTAAAGGTAAGCCTGAGGACATACTAAAGATTGCAATTAGAATGAGTTATGAACGCTATAAATTTTGGTGATAATAGGCGGAGTAATAAGTGTGTTATTTGTCTATAGGGAATTAAGGAATATGGTGTGTCAGGAGTACTTGGATGGTATAATTGTATTTATTGATAACATCCTCGCCCATCTAAGGGCTAAGGAAGGTCAAGTTGAAAGCCTAAAGAAGTGTCTATGAAAGGTTGAGAAGTATGAATTGTATACTAAGCTTCAAAAGTATGAGAACTTGATTAAAATTGATTATGAGCCATGGTTGTTTAAGTGACTACCTACCAGGAAGGGTTCATTCAGGGATAGATGTCTTGAGTAGAAAAGAAAATTGAATATTATTAAGATCATTGAAGAGTTGACAGAAGAATGGAAGAAGTGATAAATTGAAGATTCAAGTACCTGGAGATAGTGGAGAATAGTTGTATGAGATCACTTTTTTAGTCAGAGAGAATGGAAGGAATCAAGAAATATTAAGAAGAAGTTATGAATCAAGAATTGGAAACTATGGGAATTGAAGTTGAGTATCTAAAGGTGGTGAGAAGTTAGTATATAAGATTATTTCCCAACCTTAACTGATGGAAATGAGTAAGAAGTGATCGGATGTTGGAAGTTAACTTGAAAATCAGTATTACCTATCACCCTTAGACAGAAGGTCAAAGTAAGAAGATGATTCAGACAATATAAGATATGTGGAGAGTATATATATATATATATATATATATATATATCTGATTCGGATCAAATTATTGATTAGGAGCCAATGTGCTCTTATCCAAAATTATTCTGCGTAGAATGATCGATCCAAATCCTAGATTGTTGAGAGTGAATCCTCAATAATGAATTTATGTCTATAGTGAGTATGCGATGAATAAATTCCTGAGTAGAAAAGTCTACCTGGAAGTTAGACTCAGATATGCTTGACAAATATCCTCACTTGTCTAGCTAAATCAGATTCTGAGGACAGAATCTTTTTAAGGGGGGAAAGATATAACGACCCGTATATTATAATTATTATTAAATGTGTAATTATGAAATAAATAATAAAATAAAATATATATGTGGGTTCAGTCATTGGGTTATTACTCTGTCACTATCTTTATGTGAATACTAGTGTATGGAATTAAATTGCGTGATTAATTATTTAATTGTATGATTTTGTATCGTTGTTAAAATGGTGTTATTGCAGTTTTATTTCCATTAATACTTGGATTGTCTCTAAAATTATTTCCACGACTTTATAATTTCAATAATTATTTTTGGAATTTTATAAAATCTAGAAATCAATATTTCATCAATTATTTAACCCTGTATGATTTTCTGATTGTATTTATTTGAAAAATCTGTATTTAATTCCCGAATTCTTCAAAAATTATGAAAATCATATTTATTTAAGTTGGGAATATTCTGGGAATTTTAAAATTATTTTGGGGATTTTTGAGATTAATTTCACCCACGCGATGTTTCATTTAATCGTTAAAAGCGGGTATGAGTTGCGTTCCAAAAATGGTTTAAAAAATTTCGAAAATTTTATTTTATTAGTTTTTATATATTTCGGAAATTTTAAAATTTGTTTGGCAACCTTCCGAGTTAATTTCAACTGTAAATTGATCCGTTAAAATCCAATTGTGGGTCAATCCAGGCAGCAGAATATTCATAACTATCTCTAAAATGCTACGTGGCAGCTAGATAATAAGCAGCTGGGCAACACAGTTATACGTGTTGTTTGTTGGTTGGTTGCAGGTAAAAAAAAACAGAGCACACAAACACACGCACAAGACATCATCTCTCAATCCCTCATCTTCTAATCCCTTCCTCCCTCTTTACTCTCACCCTCCCCTTTTTATTTCTGCTTTTTTCGTGTTGCTCTCTGCTTCCTGTTCTTGCAACAAACTTCGTTGTTTCTTTTGTTTCCAGGCATGTGTCTACACACGTGCGTGTATAGTCGTGGTTTTTCTGTGACTGTGCTGCTTATTTCGTGACGGTAATCGCTCCGGCCACCTGTGTGTTTCCGGTGACTATGGTGATGTGATTGCTGTGTTGCGTTTTTATTTCCTGGTTTGTTACTTCGCAGTTGTGTTGCTGTGTTTTTGGATTTTGGCCGTTGGCCGTTTTCCGGTTTCCAGATACTATGTTGCCGTATTTTATTCCAGTTATGTGTTGTATTGCTTTAGGTGTTTCCTAAATATTGCAGGAACATTATTTGACTATTTTAATGATATATATTATTTACGATCGGACTTTTATTAATCGGTGAAATTCATGATTGGAAACCCGATTCGGGTACCTCCAAATTTTGTCGCCGTCGACGATGAGCCTCGGTGAGTCGACGGTGGACCGTGATGATTGTTATCTGAGACCTAAAATTTTAAAATATTAATGTAGTTCGTAAATTATTTTTGAGACATAAATAATCAGATAATAATTAATTGATTTGGATTGACGTTTGGGAATTTGTGACTTGTGATTATGTTGTTGGTTCGAGATTTTTGGATTATGATTGGTTTGGACTGAATTGATTGATTGTGATTTGACGTCGAGTTGTTCGACGGTAGGCCGATAAACAAAGGAGGTGCTGCCCAGATTTTTGGAAATTAAATTCAGAAATTCGGAACATACCCTGTAATTATCGGAACGTCGAACGAGTATAAATAAGTATATACATATATTCTGTGTGAAATTTGATTGTACGATGTAATGAACTATTTTGCCAAATCGATAACCCTGATTTCGTAAAATTTCGAGAATACGTATTTTCTGGAAACAAACATCAAACCGATTTCTCGAGAACGTGAACCCTGACTGTTGGAGGTGTTATTGTATTAAAATAATGTATATAATTACGAGTCGGGTTTGAATATCGTTGGGTAGAATTGGTGTCGAGGATATGTCAAGTATACCGAGACGTCTAACATAGGTTATTTCGGCTCTGTAGGAACTAGTTAAAGGACTCAAGAGTGATATCGAACTAAGGATAACCTAGTGATCAGTCGACAAGCGTAGCAAGGTTCCAAGCGAAGGACTTGAGCGTTGAAGTCGAATTCAGGACAGTCAGATAGTAAGGCGATAAAGCTGAGTGTCCAAGTAAGTCCAAGATCGATCGATAATAGTGGTAAAGCTCTGCAAGGCAAGTACCCCTGGCCATTCTTTTATGGTTCAGTATATGTGAATAACTAAATATTGTACTTTCGTAATGGAACAGAAACGTTTTAAGTTACGTATTCCCCGTATTTGAAAATGTTGTTAAAATTATGTTTTGGGGAAAAGTAACTTCTGAAAACACCTATCTTTAAATGTGATTTAAATGAAAAGAGGATTTGAATAGTGTGCTATGACAGAATTGGTTTTAAAAATATAAAAAGAGATAGGTGATAGTGATTTTGGAAACTGGATAAAGAGAATGTTTTGATCCACCTATGTCGTGGAACTTTAGAAAAAAAGGCAAAAAGGGAATTTGATTAATCTATTGGAGTTGCGTAAGAGGCCCGTTATTCGGTAACGGCCCAGCATGAGGTTGCGTAAGTGGCTAATTGGGTTGTGCATTCTGTTTAACCGATTAGTCCAACGTGGGGGAAAGACCTAGCTAGTCGTTTCCCAAGTTCCGGAACACATTCTATTTCTGGACGGCCGCTAGTCGCTGTCCGGTGAGGGTAGACTGATCAGCTATCTTCACCCGTTAACGTCCAATAGATTTGATTGGTTCAGTTTTGAAATTGTTTAACAAATCAAAGTGATTTTAAGGTTCCCGGAGAGGAACAAATTTTATAGGTCCTGCGATGGTACATGTTTTATGGTTCCCGTAACGGAACAAATAATTTTGGGTCCCCGTAACGGGACAGATGGTTTTATGGTTCCTGTAATGGAACGGAAGGTTTGAAAATGGAAATAGCATGCTAAAATTTAACTATGGTTTTTATGCACAGCACACGACTGTTGATTTTTGTTTTACAGAGAATGCTAGTTTTGCTATCCAGTTTATACCTGTTTTACATGTTTCTAACGAGTTATGAATTCTGTTCCTATAATTATTTTACTGTAAACTGTCTTGCTTATTATTCATATAGTGGTGCTGCTGAGCAAGCAATTGCTCACCCTTGCAGAATATTTTATATGTATTGCAGATGCCTAGGATATTCTTGCATGGTAGTCAGGGCAGGGTTCCAGTTCCCTTCGTTTCAGACTCCTCTGAGCTGGTTGTGCTGGACCAAGGGTGGTCTGTTGAGTTGCTGTGTTAAGTTAACTGCGTCAGGACAATTGCAGTAGGTTGGTTCGTGTTAGTTATAACCTAAATCATACTTAAACCTGGAAAAGGTCTTGATAAAGGGGTCGTAGTTATGTTTTAGATTGATTTATAATTATTATTATTGTTGTTGTTGACGTCAACCCCTGACCCTGGGGTTGAGGCCGTCACACCTACTCTGTGACTCATACATCGCATCTATCCTCCTGGAAAGCCTTCTTTACTGGACATCAGTCAATCCCGAACCATCTCCTCCCTAACCTCTCGAAGAACCTGCCTCCCCCTGAGCCTGAATGGACCTAGCCATGGTAGCACCAGCTGCTGGACGTCCTCCTGGGAGGTGATATCCCAAACCATGTGACTCGGGCTCTCCACCCATCCACTCCTGCATCGTATTCATCGTCGCTGAATCAATAGGAGCGACCGGCATCTGCAACTACTCATAAGAAGGCCACTGGACTCCAACTGCCTTGCATAGCTTGGTGATAATAGAGGCATACGGGATAGAGTACTACGACACTTCCCTCAAAAACTTCAAAATCCCTTGGTAGATGAACTCACCGAGGTCCACATAATACTCCTCATTCAGAATCCCCCACAACAACCTCGCCCTCTCAACTATAACCTCATGTGCATGCGAAGAAGGCAGAATATTAGCACAAATAAATGCATTCCAAGCACGAGCATACCTATTCATCGTGATAGCAGGGAAAGAACGATAATCGTTGGATCCCCTCTTAAACTTCCACACTGTACTCGGCTGACAGAGTAGCAATAATCAAGTCTGAATCAAAATCCTCAGGGACCTTTTCATTCCAATTCTCCTCCTGAGTTTTCCTTTGTCGCTGCCCAATAACACGGCGAATTGCCTCGGGCTGATAATCAACAGTAAGCCCACGAACAACAGAAAACCCATTCTTGCCGGCCTTGGCATTCGCATAGGAATTCTCGCGAACAACACTCAGCGGGACCGCCTCAGGTGATTCGCAGAAAGTAATGCATCCCTTCTCTGCAATCATCGGTAACAACTCACCATCCCTCCCTGATGGAAAAAACCCCCTCGCCTTCATAATCGGTTTAGTAAGTAGCTTGGCATACTCCTCTTCAGCAGGCCTATCCAACAATCGGGGCATCACAGCTGTACTCCTCAAAGAATCAGTAGCAGTTGGATTGGTGCTGCTGCTACCCATAGTTCTTGATCTCTTTGGGGCCATGGAAACTGAGAATTGGAGTTGAAGAGTTATATTTTGTGTGTAGGAGAGAGTTTGTAGAGTTTAAAGTGTATGGGAAGTTTATGGAGAGGTTGTATGTATATATATAGCGTAAGATTAGGGTTAAAATTGAGGAGTGGGGATTGTGGCTAATTGTAGGAGGAAATCGTGGGTAATGGGGTAATGGTGCTGTGATTTTTTTGTTTTTTGATTTTTATGTATTCTTTTTTTTAGGCTGAAAACCATTTTTTCAAGGTTCAGGTCCGCAGGCGGTCGCCTGGCACCAGCAGGCGGGCGCCTGCTAGCACGCGGCCGCCTGGTCCTAGCAGGCGGGCGCCTGCAACGTCTCTGAAAAAAAAAATCTGCCAACATTTTTCTGATATTTTTGGGTTTTTGAATGAAGTACTAAATTCTAAGGGTTTCTATGGTCTCATATCTTGGATTGCCTCCCAAGAAGCACTTCTTTTACGTCATTAGCTTGACATAGAGTAATGCGATCAAATTGACAATAAAATGGCACTAACCACTTCACGGTTTGCTGTATCCCCGTAATAGTGCTTCAATCTCTGACCAGTTACTTTGAATGCTTGGCCCGGATCGTTCTTAAAAATCTCCACCGCATCATGTAGAAACACAGTTTTGACGATAAATGGTCCAGACCACCTTGATTTCAACTTTCCAGGAAAAAGTCGGAGACGAGAGTTGAATAGAAGAACTTGTTGCCCCGGCACGAATGACTTAGGCGATAGCTTCCTGTCATGCCACCTTTTTACCGTTTCCTTGTACATTTTGTTGTTTTCGTACGCTTGAAGTCAAAATTCATCAAGTTCATTTAACTGAAGCATTCGCTTCTTCCCAGCTGCATCTAGATCAAGGTTTAACTTCTTCAATGCCCAATAAGCCTTATGCTCAAGCTCCGCAGGTAAATGACATCCCTTATCATAAACAAGTTGAAACGGGGACATCCCAAGTGGAGTCTTGTATGTTGTTCTATAAGCCCAAACAGCTTCATCGAGCTTTAAACACCAATCTTTCCATGATGGACGAACGACTTTCTCTAGAATGCGCTTGATCTCTCTATTCGACACTTCAGCTTGACCATTAGTTTGCGGATGATAGGCAGTAGCAATGTGATGATTCATATTGTAGCGTTGCATCATAGAAGTGAACTTACGATTGCAGAAATGTGGCCATTCATCACTTATGATAACTCGTGACGTTCCATACCTTATGAATATCTGCTTATGAAGAAAACTCAACACTACCTTTGCATCATTAGTCGGTGACTTCTACCCATTTCGAGACATAATCGACTTCCAGCAAGATGTACTGATTATTGCAGGACGAGATAAATGGTCCCATGAAATTGTTTCCCCAAACATCGAAGACCTCAACTTTAATCATCACATTTAAAGGCATCTCATCCTTTCTGGTAAGATTCCCAACTCTTTGGCAATGATCACACCTTAAAATGAACTGATGTGCATCCTTAAACAACGTAGGCCAGAAAAAACCTGCTTGAAGAATACGAGCTGCTATCTTTTCACCGCCATAATGTCCACCATAAACTGTGGAATGACAGTCTCGTAATATCCCCTCTGTCTCACAGAATGGGATACATCTCCTGATGATCTGGTCAGCTCCTTGTCTAAACAAATATGGTTCATCCCACATGTACCACTTCACCTCATGCATAAACTTATTCTTTTGAGCCGCATTTAAATTAGGAGGCATTATATTGCTAACAAGATAGTTCACAATGTCTGCGAACCATGGCTCTTCCTATTGAATTGCGAACAACTACTCATCCGGAAAAGATTCGTTGATCAATGTCTTATCATGTGAAGTAGAATCGTGATTCTCCAATCTAGAGAGATGGTCAGCTTCTTGATTTTCAGTACCTTTTCGATCCTTGATCTCTAACTCAAATTCCTGTACCAAGAGCACCCAACGAATAAGTCTAGGCTTCGAATCCTTCTTGGACACCAGATAGCGGATGGTAACGTGATCAGTAAACACTGTCACCTTTGTCCCAAGTAGATAAGATCGAAATTTTTTGAAACAAAAAACTATAGCCAAGAGCTCCTTCTCAGTAGTGGTGTAGTTCAATTGGGCTCCATTTAGCGTCTTGCTAGCATAGTAGACCACATGAAAGATATTAGACTTTCGCTGCCCCAGAACTGCTCCCACTGCATAATTACTTGCATCACACATCATCTCAAAATGTTCTCTCCAATCAGGTGCCATAATAACTGGTGTAGTGATCAAACTCTTCTTGAGAGTCTCAAATGTTGCCAAGCATTCATCATCAAATTTGAAGGGCACATCTTTCTCGAGCAAGTTGCACAATGGCTTAGATATCTTAGAGAAGTCCTTGATGAAATGCCGATAAAAACCCGCATGACCAAGAAAACTACAGATTCCTTTCACAAAAATAGGTGGCAGAAGATTTTCAATTACTCCCACCTTGGCTTTATCCACCTCAAGACCCTTACTAGAGACCTTATGCCCAAGAATGATGCCTTGCTGCACCATGAAGTGACATTTTCCCAATTGAGCATCAGATTGGTTTCCACACACCTTTTGAGCACCAAACGGAGATTATTCAAACATTCATCATACGAATGTCCAAAGACGGAGAAGTCATCCATGAACACTTCGACATTATTTCCAATCATATCAGAGAATATAGCCATCATGCATCTCTGAAAAGTGGCAGGTGCACCACATAAGCCAAAAGAAACTCTGCAGAAAGCAAACGTTCCGAATGGACAAGTGAAAGTAGTCTTCTCTTGATCTTTTGGTGCAAGGCAAATCTGATTCTAGCCCGAATAGCCATCCAGAAGAAAATAATACTCATGACCAACCAACCTATCAAGCATCTAATCAATAAATGGAAGAGGGAAGTGATCCTTCCTTGTGGCTTTATTCAACTTTCTGTAGTCCATGCATACCCTCCATCATGTGACTGTTCGAGTGGGGATGAGCTCGTTCTTCTCATTTGCTACCACAGTAATACATCCTTTCTTAGGTACACATTTCACGGGGCTCACCCAAGAACTGTCGGAAATAGGATATATAATTCCTGCATCTAGCCACTTTAAAATTTCTTTCTTCACCACTTCTTTCATAATAGGATTAAGCCTTCGCTGTTGCTCAACAGTCGGCTTGCTACCTTTCTCTAGCAGAATTTTATGCATGCAGTACGAAGGGCTGATCCCTTTTATATCTGCTATAGTCCATCCGATGGCCGATTTGAATTCTCTCAAAATCCTCAAGAGCTTGTCCTCATCACTACCTGAAAGGTCAGATACAATAATAACAGGTAAAGTAGATGCATCACCTGAAAAAATATACCTCAAGTGTGCAGGCAGTGGTTTAAGCTCCAAATAAGGTGCTTCCTCTATATATGGTTTGAGCTTTCCCTCAGTATTCTTGAGATCAGTATTACGAAGAGATTCAAATGGCATGTCTAGCTTTCATTTCCAAGGAGAAGCATTCAGATATTGTAACTGCTCATTGCCTTCCTTATCATCACTGTCAAATTCCCCCAATAAGGCTTTTTCTAAGGCATCAGACCTTAGCACATGATCAAGTTCTGAAATAACTGCAGAATCGACCAAATCCATCTTGAAGCACTCCTCATCTTCCGTAGGAAATTTCATTGTATTGAACACATTGAATGTCACATCCTGATCTTGCACCCTCATAGTAAATTCACCTTTTTGCACATCTATCAAGGTACGACCTGTAGCCAAGAAAGGTCTTCTCAAGATGATGGGAATCTTCTTATCTTCCTCGAAATCCAGAACGACAAAGTCTGCGGAAAGATGAGCTTGTCCACCTTTACTAGCACTTCCTCCACGATGCCTCGTGGGTATGTAATAGAACGATCAGCCAATTGTAGAGACATGTAGGTGGGCTTCGGATCAGGCAAATTCAGCTTTTTGAAGATAGAAAATGGCATCAGATTGATGCTTTCTCCCAAATCACAAAGGCACTTGTCGAATGACAACTTGCCAATGGTGCAAGGAATGGTGAAGCTACCTAGATTCTTAAGCTTTGGAGGTAACTTTTGTTATAGCACGACCCTGTACTCTTCCGTCAGAGCAACAGTATCAAGATCATCCAGTTTCACCTTCCTTGAAAGAATACCCTTCATGAATTTCACATAACTAGGCATTTGCTTCAGAGCCTCAGTGAAAGGTATGTTGATGTGAAGTTTCTTAAACACCTCCAGAAACTTACCAAATTGTTTGTCAGCTTTTGTTTTTGCAATCACTTAGGAAAAGGTGGTGGAGGATAGAGTTGTTTCTCCCCTGTATTACCCTCAGGTAGAGTGTGTTCAACAGTAGTCTTCTTTGGTTCCCCCTTTTTATCCTTTTTCTTTTCTTCTTCATCTACAACTTCAGCTTCTCCATCTTTTGCTTTTTCAACATCAGTAACTTTTCCAGACCTTAAGGTGACAACTTTGACTTTCTCTTTAGCTTCCTTCCTTCCTGGCACTTCAGTATCACTGGGAAGTGTTCTAGGTTGACGATTGAGCAAGGCATTGGCTATTTGTCCAATTTGATTTTCCAAGGTCTTGATAGAAACAGCCTGACTTTTGCACAACAGCTTTAACTCCTCGAAATCAGCACTAGAAGGTGGAGCAACACCTCCTTATTGAGGATATGATTGCCTTTGAGCATATTGCTGAGGTTGCTGGAATCCAGGTGGATTAAACTGTTTACTTGCAGCTTGCTGATATGGTTGCTGAACAATATTCTGATTATTGCTCCAGCTAAAATTGGGATGATTTCTGTTATTAGGATGATAAGTAGCGGGCACAGGCTGCTGCGATCTCTGAAAATTATTCACATACTGAACAGATTCATTAGAAAGAGAACACTGATCCGTAGTATGAGAGCCTGCACAAAGCTCACAGATAATAGCTATTTCATTGACTCCATAGTTGGCTAAAGAATCGACCTTCATAGACAGCGCTTGGAGTTGCGCTGCAATAGCTGTAGCTGTATCAACTTCCAGAATACCTGCTACCTTCCCAGGCATCATCCTTTGAGTTAGGTTTTGATACTTGTTTGCAGCCATAGTTTCAATGAGATTATAGGCCTCAGTGTAGCTTTTGGCCCACAAGGCGCCTCCAGAAGCTGCATCGAGCATGGCCGAGATTGGGCCCCCAAACCATTATAGAACCCAGTGATCACCATCCAGTTAGGCATACCATGATGTGGACACTTTCTCAACATCTCATTGTAGTGCTCCCAAGCTTCGCACATAGATTCTCCTTGTTGTTGCGCAAACTGAGTAAGAGCACTCCTCATAGCAACAGTCTTGGCCATTGGATATAACTTCACCAGAAACTTTTGCGCGAGATCTTCCCAAGTAGTGATGGACTCAGCTGGTAAAGAATGTAACTAGTCCTTAGCTTTGTCCCTAAGAGAGAATGGAAAAGCCTCAGCTTGATAACCTCATCAGTAACACCATTATATTTGAAAGTACTACAGATCTCGACAAAATTCCTGATATGCATGTTGAGATCTTCAGTCGCACCACCTCCAAAAGAAACAGAATTCTGCACCATCTGAATAGTGTCCGGATTGATTTCAAAAGTATTAGCCTGAATAGCCGGATGAATGATGCTTGATTGAATGACATCAATTTTAGGCCGAGAAAAGTCTATAAGAGCTGGATCAACTTGAACTATACGATCACCCATTGTTACAGGTTCTTTCTTTTCACTCTCTTTATCCGAATCTTCAAAAACTATCTTCCCCGGAAAGTCAAGAGTTGTATCTGTCTCCTCAGCCGTATCTAGATTTCTCTTGCAGGTGCGAGAACGTGTTTGCATAAATGATCGCTAGAGTACCTGAAACACAACCGGAAGCAGTACGTAACAAGTCTTAATCAATGAATCCTAATGACCACTGATGGCAAGTACATAAACTAAACAAATTAACACCGAGTCCCCGGCAGCGGTGCCAAAAACTTGTTAGGCACAAAGTATGCGCTAAATAAATCACGCAAGTATACGCGTTCGCAAGTAATATAGAATGATTTTTAGTTCGTTCCCACAGAGACTCTGATTAATTATATTTAATTAACACTTACTCACCAATGTATGATTACTCTTCAATGTCAAGACAATAACAATTAAGATTGATTAACTAATATTAACTATGAGAATTAAACACTTGAATTATCAATATTAAACACACATGAGACCATAACTTCATTACTACTTCATGCAATAGTTATTGTTATTACCCTTAGCATGTAATGGTGATGATATTAATCGAACAACACGAAACTGATAAACGCCAACTTTCGTTGTACGAATACAATTCTACCAAGCATCCACAATTAAGATAGAAGTTGAATAGGTATCAATTATGTTGAGACCCTATATGTCTACAGAATTAGACAATATAATGATTTAAGCGCAAGTTATTCATTATGATTACACAGGACAAGTAAAACGGTTATAGTTACCCACTAATCATGCATACAATACATGAACCTATGCTAGCATGGCAAGTTCTAAATCTCTATATTCACTGTTGCTTCAATAGAGATTAACAATCTATCTTACATGTTCGCGACGCACATAAGACGAATAAGCACAACCTATGCTAGATATCATACAATCACCACATACCAAGGTATTAAACAATTAACTAAAGAAATCCATAGTAAATCCGCTATGATCCCATGATCACGATTAGCCCATAATAGAACTCATCGTCACCATGGGTTCATATGAAAACATGATAATAACACAACGATTAAAACTTAAAAATACTTAATAAACAAAGAAGTACATCACAAGAGTATTAAGGCTCAAAGAGTAAAAAAAACTAGCATCCACTATTACAATGAATTAAAAGAATCACAAGATAAACGTATTCTTCCTCTTCTTCATTGTTGCGTGCTAAAACGGTCTTCTTGATTTTTCTCCTTGTTACTTGTTATTAAAAATGTCTCCCCAATAGGTTTATATAAGAGTCCATAAGAAATAGCGCCAACAGAAGCCCATTCATACTCGAATTATAAAATCCAGATTCTAATTTCCTGCTCCCAGGCGGCCGCCTGCATTTACACGTGAGCGCTTGCTACCAGGCGGTCGCCTACTCCTTCCAGGCGGGCGCCTGCAACCCTTCTGAAAAATTCTTAGGTTTGCTTCTGATTTTGCTGAATACTTCGCACAACTCTCCAAGATTGATCCCAAGCACTTCTTTAGGCTTATTTTGATGAAATCCTCCTATTTAAGCAAGTTATACCCTAAAATACAAAAACACTCGAAAATGCGTCAAATACACAAAATACTCGAGTTCAAGACACTAATTTAAGCCGTTATAAGACGCTCTAAGTGGTATAACATGCCACTTATCAGAGTGATTGTACTACTACTAGATCATCTGCACTTGTGACAATTGTTGGGATTTGAAGTTGTGCAGAGAGAACCGACGGATGAGGAACATCCATCGGGATAGTAGTTTGGCTAGCCGACGGATGACTGCTGTTAGGCACATCCGTCGGGATACAATCACTACTCGATGGATGAATAATATCCACCGGTATAGAAGAAATAAATGAGTTTAGAGTGGAGACTATTGTGGATTCTGTGCAGATTGATGAAAATTTGGGCACAGATGTCTCAATAGACTCAGAAAGAACTGGCAAGTGAGCCAACAAATCATCTAAAAGATGATGCTCACTTGCTTTGATTTTTGGCTTCTCGAAGAGAGTTAAAGATGAAAAATTTGGAAGTGATGTATGAATCATGTCTACATCCATTGAGTGTGTGGGTGAATTTGGTATTTCAGGTGCTTTAATGATTAATGATTTTGGCTGTGACTCCACATTTATTGGAGCCACATCAAGCTGACATTGAGATGGTGCAGTGACTGAGTCTTTAGCTCCAGTTTGCACTATGTGTGTACCCTGTGCATCCCCAAGGGTTTTAGATCTTTTCTTTTTGGCATAAGTCTATGGTGAACTTGTGTCCCTAGCCCTCTTGGTCTGTGCTCCTGGTTGGGAGCTTGTTTCAATAGTAACATCCTTTTGGGAGGATGCAACTAGAACTAAGCTGATTTCCTTATTAACAACCACAGCTTGTTGGAAAACTGTGGTGTGGCTAGGCTTGGGTACACTAATATCACCAGCCTTATCCTTAGGGTTTCTTTGATTTTCACCCTGTCCCTCACCTAACTCACTCTCCTTCACACTCCTCTCTTTGTGTTTGGTAGTTTTTATAACTGATTTCTTTTGAGAGAAACCAGAGGGGGCTTTTTTTGTTTTGGGTTTTGAAGTTGTTATTTTGGTGGCTTGGGTAGGCATCTGTTGGGTCATTGACACAAATGTCATAGCTACACTTGAAGACAAGGAAATTTGTGAGGTTGGAAGAGTGGAGACAGTGGTGCTTACCTTACTTACCTGAGGGCCCTCCATGATTGGAAAGTAGAAGAGGGGCACCTCTTTGTCGTGACTTGCTCTGTTGAGATCTGCAATGATTCTCCTTTCTTGAACCCAACAATTCAGTTTATTGGTTGGGTTCTCAACATCAATGTTCTCAATAAGATGGTTAGCAAGCATCATAAAGAATCTAGCATAATAGACACTTTACCTCTCTTATTAAGTTCCTCTAACTTATAACCTAACTCAAACATGATCAAGTCACTAAAGTTAAATTACTTATCAGTAACTAGCATATAAAGCATGTTAAGCATGAAAAGTTAACAGAATCAAAATTACTCACTTTACCAAAAATATCTTAGTTACCACATCACACAGATAGCTCCATTCATTTCTAAGACCTAGCCTCCTAATCTCACTTAGCTTAGAGGTAGAAAGTGCATAGCCCATTGAATTTAACATGGTAACTAAATTATCATCAGTGTGTGGAACAGTAGTAGTGCTATCTGGAATTTTAAAGCATGCTTTGATAATGTCACTATTAATGCAGAACTGCTTACCTTTAAGAGAGAAAGTTATGGTCTTGTCAGAAGATTGGTACACAGCATTTGTCCATATCTCCTCCACAACTTTACAATAGATTACAGGTGATTCCAGCATAGCATAACTGAGTTTATAGCTCTTCAAAAAGTCCATCATCTTGTGAAAGTCTCCAGATTGTGGAATCTCCTTGTTCACAAGAGCTACGAAGTTGTTCTTTTCATAGATAAATCCAGACTGGGACATGATTTTGACTACCGGTGCCATTGTTAGAGTATGGAAATTTGCATAGAGAGTATTTGCTTCGGAGAAGAAAGAAGTTAGAGCTATTGATTTGAGAATGATAAAAGAATAGAATAAAAATGAATTCTGCTTTTATACTATCTCATAAATAAACTGTCAAAAATAATAAAGTGAAATAAAGTAACCAATCAAAATAGCCCAAAATAGCCGTTTAAAAATAAATAAACTGTCAAAATTCTGTCAATTATCCATCGTGTTATACTTACAAACTGTAAGTATACCCGATGGATAATGTTCAGAGTTTTAACAGCTAAGATTGAGACAATTCGACGGATGAGAGTAAACCAATTATCCTTCGGGTTATAAAATAATCCAGAAAAGTAATTGATTTTTATTAACAAATAATATTCCGACAGATGATCAAACTCGATGGATAATAAGCATCCGTCGGGATGTAAATTTTGACTTAGCCAAAATTTCATCCACAGTAGAAAAATCAATTAAGTTTCTGGCTGCATTATAACTTGCAAATATATCTGAAATGATTTAAGAATAATTAAGCATACTTAACTCACTTACCAACCTTGAAAAGGTGGATTCATCAAGTGGCTTGGTAAAGATGTCAGTAAACTGCTTTTCACTTGGAACAAAATGAAGTTCCACAGTACCATTTAGCACATATTCCCTAATGAAGTGGTACTTGATGTCTATGTGCTTTGTTTTTGAATGCTATACTGGATTTTCAGTGATGGAAATTGCACTTGTGTTATCACAGAAAATGGGAATTCTGTCTACTTGTATACCATAGTCCAGCAATTGGTTTTTCATCCATAAAATATGTGCACAGCAACTACCAACAGCAATATATTCAGCTTCAGCTGTAGAAGTAGAACCTGAATTTTACTTTTTACCAAACCAGGACACAAGCTTGTTCCCTAGACATTGACAGGTTCATGTTGTACTTTTTCTGTCCATTTTACAACCTGCATAATCTGCATCTGAATAACCAGTTAGATCAAAACTGGAATCTCTAGGGTACCAAATGCCAAGTTTTAGAGTTCCCTTGAGATATCTGAAAATTGTCTTTATAGCTACTAAGTGAGATTCTCTAGGATCAGCCTGAAATCTAGCACAAAGACAATTAGCAAACATTATATCTGGCCTACTAGTTGTTAAGTACAGAAGTGAGCCAACCACGCCCCTATAGCTTGAAATATCCACAGACTTTTCGGTAGTGTTTAATTCAAGTTTAGTTGCAGTGGCCATGGGAGTTTTTGCAGATGTGCAATCCATTAGATCAAACTTCTTTAAAAGATCATGAATATATTTAGTTTGACTAATGAATATTCCATCACTAACTTGCTTAACTTGTAAACCAAGAAAGTAAGTTAGTTCTCCCATCATGCTCATTTCATACTTACTTTGCATCAGTTTGGCAAAATTTTTGCAAAGTTTTTCATCTGTAGAGCCAAATATGATATCATCTACATAGATTTGAACAAGTATACTAGAGTCATTAACATTTCCAAAGAATAAAGTTTTATCAACAATACCTCTTGTGAAGTGATTTTCCAAAAAAAACTTTGATAAAGTGTCATACCAGGCTCTAGGTGCTTGCTTCAGTCCATATAGTGCTTTCAAAAGATAGTAGACATATTATGGAAAATTTGGATCTTCAAATCCAGAAGGTTGACTAACATAGACTTCCTCCTCCACATCTCCATTCAGAATGGCACTTTTGACATCCATTTGATAGACCTTGAAATTGGCATAGGCTGCATAGGCTAAGAAAATTCTGATGGCTTCAAGTCTTGTAACAGGAGCAAAAGTTTCATCAAAATCTATTTCTTCTTATTGACAGTAGCCCTTTGCAACCAATCTAGCTTTTTTCCTTACCACTATGCCATTTTCATCCATCTTGTTTCTGAAAACCCACTTGGTGTCAATTGGATTCTTTCCTTTAGGTTTGGGTACCAGCTTCCATACCTTGTTCCTTTCAAATTGGTTTAGCTCCTCCTGCATAGCTAAAATCCAATCAGGATCTAACAATTCTTCTTCTACCTTCTTTGGTTCTTCCTTAGATAGGAAGGTGCTATATAGACATTATTCTTGAGTTTCTCTCCTTATTTGAACTCTAGAAGATGCTTCACCAATAATGAGCTCAAAAAGGTGATCTTTAGTCCATTTTCTTTGTTGAGGTAGATTAGCTCTAGATGAAGAGGCCTCATTGTTGTCTTGATATGTGACTGAGTATTGATTATGAAAAACTCCCTCTGAGTTCGTGAATCTTTGATTTGAGAAAGGGAAACTTTATGTAGGTGATCTATTCTGACTTTCAGCTTCTCTCATTATCCTGACAGATGATGCACTTTGTATCTCGATGGATGAAGCTGATTGTCTCCCGACGAATAAGGCAGATTGTCTCCAGACGGATGAAGCATTTTGTAACTCGACAGATGTTGAATTATGTGCTTCATTAGTTGTAGATTTTTCTGCATTATCCTTAGTCACTGTTTCTTGATCACTTTCTTCATCACTATCATCACTAACCATCTCCACATTATCAAACTTGAGGCTTTCATGGAAATCTCTATCTTGTAGTCCTTCAGACTTTTTATCATCAAACACAACATGTATTGATTCCATAACAATATTGGTTCTTAGATTGTAGACTCTATATACTTTTCCCACAGCATATCCAATAAAAATTCCTTCATCTGCTTTAGCATCAAACTTCCCATGTTGATCAGTTTAATTTCTTAAGATATAACATTTGCAGCCAAAGACATGAAGAAAATTTAGAGTTGGCTTCCTATTCTTGAACAATTGGTAGGGTGTCATGCACTTTGCTTGATTTACCAAAGAGATATTTTGAGTATAGCAGGCAGTATTCACAGCTTCAGCCCAAAAGTATATTGGTAACTTTGATTCTTCAAGCATTGTCCTTGCAGCTTCAATAAGAGATCTGTTCTTTTTTTCCACCACTCCATTTTGTTGTGGAGTTCTTGTTGCAGAAAACTCATGCATAATCCCATTCTCTTCACAAAATGATCTCATCACAGAATTCTTGAACTCAGTTCCATTGTCACTCCTGATTCTTCTTACTTTAAAGTCAGGATGATTGTTGACTTGCCTTATGTGATTGATGATGATTTCACTAGCTTCATCTTTAGACTTTAGGAAATATGTCCAAGAGAATATTGAGAAATCATCCACAATTACTAGGCAAAATCTTTTCCTTGAGACAACACATTGACTGGTCCAAACAAATCCATGTGTAATAATTACAAAGGTTCTTCAATTATTGAATCAAGCTTCTTTCTGAATGATGCTTTGATCTGCTTTCCTTTCTGGCAAGCATCACACAATCCATCCTTAGTAAACTCCACTTGAGGAATACCTCTAACCAGTTCTGTCTTGACAAGTTCATTCATGGTCTTGAAGTTTAGATGGGACAGCTTCTTGTGCCAAAGCCAACTTTCATCTTGACTTGCTTTACTGAGAAGACAAGTTACTGATTCTACATTTGATGAGTTGAAATCAGCTAAGTACACATTTTCTTTTCTCACTCCAGTGAGAACCACTTTGTTGCTCTTTTTGTTTGTCACAACACAGGTTTCTGAATTGAAAGTGACTGAGTTGCCCTTATCACAAAGCTGACTGATGCCCAACAAATTATACTTGAGACTATCTACTAGGGCAACTTCTTCAATGATGATATTGTCTTTTGAAATCAAGCCATATCCCATAGTATAACCTTTGTTGTCATCTCCAAAAGTAATACATGGGCCAGCTATTTCCTTGAACTCAGTGAGTAGGGTAGAATCTTCAGTCATGTGCCTTGAGAAATCACTATCCAGATACCAAAGATTCTTTCTGTTTCCCCGAATATAGCAAAATCAAATCAAGTTGATTTTGGTACCCAAGTTTCCTTGGGTCCTGCCTTGTTAGCTTTCTTCTTTGCTTTCTTAGGTTTGATCTCATTTGACTTGGGAATTTCTGAATTATCCTTAGTCATCTGAGTTGTACCCTTAAAACCAGTCATTAAAACAGAATTATCATGCACATTTTGATTAACAGGAAAATGCATGCTATTTGCAAACATGTTATTATAGTAAGGCATGCTAAATGGCATTTGAGGCATACTAAATGCAGCATAATAAGGATTAGGTGCAAATGGCATATTAGCAAATTGTGCATTCATATTCTCAGTAGACATAGCATTCATAGGCATGGTAGGTATAACGACTCGTGTAATCTTTTTGAATTATTTAATTGTGCAATTATGGAAATTATTAAATAAAATATGTGTATTGATTTTGACGGATCTGTGTTGGTTGATTATTATATAGGTGTAATTTATAATATACCGGGTTGTTCGTGTGATTAATTATGGAGTCGTATTGGATTGTTTTCATTTTCAAAAGTGGATTTGGTGCAAATTTATTTGCATAAATATTGGGAATGTTTCAAAAAAAAATTTATGATTTTATAATTACAATAATTATTTTTAGGATTTTATAAAATTGAGAAATCAATATTTTATTAATTATTTATCTTTAAATGATTTTCTGAATGCTTTCATTTGTAAAATCCATATTTAATTCTAAAATTCTTGAAAAATTATGAAACTCATATTTATTTAAGTTTGGAATATTCCGAGAATTTTAAAATTATGTTGGAAATTTTCGGGATTAATTTCACGTGTTTGTCGTTTCGCTTCATTGATAAAAGCGGATCTAAAGTGTATTCTAAAAATCATTTTAAAATTTCAAAATTCATGTTTTTATAAACTTCGGGATATTTCTAATATTTTAAGACCAGTTTCATGATTTTCTGAAATTGTTTTAAGGGCAACTTGGTTCGTTAATTGTGAATTGCGGGTACGAATAGTGTTTCAAAAATGCTTTAAAAATTATGAAAATTTTATTTTATTAGTTTCGGGATTTTTAGAAAATTTTAATGCTATTTTGATAATTATCCAAATTTATTCTATGCGCAACTGGGTTCGATAAATCACGAATTGTTGGAACTGATTGTTATAGCTTGTTCATTGCCTCGTGGCGGTATTTCTTGAATAAACGGATTTGATTTTATTTACTCATAATTTAATCTCTCAATCTCTCTTAATCTCTCTGATCTCTCCTCTCTCTATTCTCTTTTTTTTTTCTTCTTGATTTTCCCTTGCTGTTCTTCTGCACTATCCTCCCCTGTTCCCCGTTTTACCATCGTGTTCATTTTCCGGTTTGTTTTCCGGTGAGTGGCGGCTGTTCGGTTGCTTTGGTTCCTTCCTGTTATTATATGCATATATATACATGTATGTATACGTGTGTGTAATTAATTGTTGCTCCTGTGCTGCCCTTTTATCTTTCCGGTCACCGCTTCCTTTTTTTCCGTTTCCGATGAGAGGTGTTGCGGCGGGTTGTGTTGGTATGCTGCTGCACTTGCCGCCCGTGCGTGTGGCTGTGTTACTGTTATTTTGTTGGCTGTGTTGGTTCGGCTAATTCGAATTTAATTCTTATTATTTTATTAAATTGCAGGAAATTATGATTGCTATTCATGATATTAAAATTAATTATTCGTGCGATGTAATTTTAAAATAATCGGTGGAATTTATGTTGAAAACCCAAAATTAATCGGGTACCCGTAAATTTTACCGCCGTTGATGATGAACTTCGGTGAGTCAACGGTGGACCGTGATGATCATATTCTGAGTCCTAAATTAGTAAATGAAAATAAAATGTGAATTAAATGAAAAGTGTAAATGATAATTAATAATAGTATTAAATTGGTGCTTGGGAATCTATGAATATTGGTTGTGGTGACTGGGTTGTGATTTGTTGTTATTGACGTCGATGATGTTTCGACGGGTAGTCCGATAAACAAAGGGAAAACTGGCCGATTTTCGGGGAATTGAACTACGAAAATACGGGAAAGTACCCGGGGATTATCAGGACGTCGAGCGAGTATAAGTATATACAAAAACGTAAGTTTTATATAAAACTTGAATTGTACATTGTAGTGGAACGTTTTGCCAAAACCAATAACCCTAATTTCATACGATAACAAGTATACGTACTTTCTGAAAACAAACACCGAATCGATTTTCGAGAACGTGAACCCTAACTGTTGCCTGTATTGCAATACTGTATGTGTTACGAGTCGGATTTAAATATCGTTGGGTAATAATTAGTATCGAGGATATGTCAAGCATACCTAGACATCTAACGTAGGATATTTCGACCCTGTAGGTTATAGTCGGGAACCTGAAAGTGGACGATGGACTAAAGATGACCTAGTGGTAGTTGATGAGCTCAATAGAGTTTCAACAGAAAAACCTGAGTGTCGAAGTCGAATCCAATGGGATCTAATGGTTGGACGTTAGAGCCTGAGCAGTAGAGTCAGCTCAGAGTTGATCAGTAATAGTTGTAAAGCCTTGTAAGGCAAGTATTCCTGAACTTTTCTTCAAGATATATTACCAATGTTTTTGAACTGTTTCGTAACATGTCGTTAATTATCAAAATAATTCCTGTTTTATACTGCAAGTACTTTAAACTATTAAACCTTGAACCCTGATTCTTTCTTGATCTTGAGCCGTAAGCCTTATTCTTTGGAAACCATCCTTTGTTGATCCTCAGATATTAAATCACACCAACATGATACTACTCCCCAAAGGTATAACTACTAAACACCAAACACTGAAACAAAATTGTTTGAAAACACAAAAAATTTTATACTGCAACCATTCCTTATAACATCAAATAACTATACTTTGAAAAATCATTTCTGACCTAATACCGGATGCTGGTACAAATTGAAAACCATTTCTTATACATACCCTGAAATCCCCTTGAGATATCCACAAGCCTCCTTATGCTTTTATTCAAGTGTTTAACTATCGTTGATTATGAACTTGTTTTATTGACTTATATCGTTTATCATATTGAACTGCTTTAGGATTGGATAATTTTTATATATGTGGACCAGATTCGTGGTCAGACCATACCAATGGTCAGGTTAGGCCAATGTGTGCCTTGGATCCAGTAATTAGAGCAATGATGTGTGCTTACTCGGGGTTAGTGCGTGACTGATTAGCTGCCTAACCTTGGTTTTTAAAACTTAAAAGGAATATCCAATTTTAATGATTAGTTAAAAAGAAACTTGATTCCTTTGAATCATCTCATTTGATCATTGTTTAACCTCAGTTATCACTGTTATGACTTGCTGAGCTAGTTAGCTCACCCTTGCGATTCTTTTATATATTTTACAGTTGAAAGAAATATGGATGATAGTGAAGTTCCTCAGTCCAAAGTGCGGGCTAAGGGTCCAGTTGAGTTGAATCGAGCTAGCAGAAGCTTCAGGCGGTATAGAGATAGTCAGATTATAAGAATGATTTTATTATCAATTGTAAGTTAAATTAGTTGGGATTTGGTACGTTGTAATAAAAGTTAAGATTGTGGCTTGTGTTCATACTTTAACCTGTTGTGATCCGTGGTTTTGTGAAACAGGGTCATTATAAATAATATTTCTTATACAGGTGTATGTATATTGTGTGTGGTGTGGACCCCAAACTTCTGACCCGGGTTTGGAGGGCGCCACAGGTTGGTATCAGAGCTACAGGTTATAAGTCACTGAAACAAGCCTGGATTATCGGGATTGGGTAGAGGGTTAGGATTAGAATTAGGAAATAGAAAGCTAAGACATTGTGAGGTTGAGCGCAATGGTATAGTAGGTCTCCGGCACAATTCGTATTGCGATTCGGGATTCTCAGCTTGCGACGTGATTTCCAGACAATGGCAATGGCAGATCTTGATTCCCCGGTGTCATTGGATCATTTGGAGCTCTCCGTTCGAGGATCGCCACCTTCTCCCAGATTGGATTTGCACCTTGTTCCTTCACCAGCATTAATGGTACTACCTTCTGTTATAACGATTACACTTCTTCAAGCTATTCTACGCTACTTTTCTACCTCTTGATATGAGACTACCTATTCAAGAACCTCCATCTGTTTATTCTTGTTTCACTGGACATTTGGCTGTGAGTATATCTCTTTAGTTTACCCTACATCCTGTTCTATACCCCCAGTTTAGAACTTGTCCTATGAAGCGATTGTACCTATGAGGGTGGATTCGAGAGTTACAGTACATGGTGAGCGCTTGAGATATAAATAAAGGTGAGAAGAAGTTTAGAGAGAAGATTTAAGTGTTTCAGAGGATAGCTGTTATCGGGTTAAAAGAAGTCATTAGTGACTAAGCCACCCGTGAATAATTATGGGATGAATTAGATGAATTTTGAAAGAGTTAGAGAGAAAGGTATAAATCTGGAATTTTGGTGGAATTAAATGATGGTGTTATGATAAATGCGTTGTGTAAAGTAGTGATATGATGTGATATGGGTAAACTTTGTTCTATGAAATAGACTTGTGGACTATTGGATAGTCTGTTCTACTTAACTACTGCAACGATAATGTCGGGAGTATCACCAGTATGGGAGCCTTGATGTGAAACTACGAATAAGATAATGTGCAACAATTGAAGTTTTATCGATTAAGGAAGGTAAGTGGACACGATGAAGAAGAAAAGGTAGATTGAAGCGAATGGACCTTTATATGATTAATCCATTAATTTGGTACCTTCATATAGTAAGGACAACCAGGTTTGTGATTTTCCAAACTTTTTAAACAAGTTTTCGAAAAAGATTTTCTTTTACAAATTTTTAAAAGCCTTTTCGAATGAAATGATTTTTTTTAAACATTGGTTGTCAAGTTACTATTTGAGTTTCTTGTTTGTTAGAAAGCCCGAATTACCGGAAAGAATGCTGTTTCAGACTTAGTATTGCTAATTTCGAGAATGAAGTAACCTCTGATTATGAAGAAGTTGATTATTCCTAACAATAAAGTGCAAGTATTGTTTGATAAATTTACAACAGAATCAGCGTATGGAGTAACTATACATTCAATTACTAGGACTATCAGAGTTCAAGGAATTCATTGATTAACAGAAGACTGGGTATGACCGAAGAAGATTGGGAAGATTTCCAGACCTCTCTAAAAGAAGAATATTATTAACAAAAGGATCGTTATGTCGAATGGTACGTGGTTATTCTAAATTAAAAGAGGAATCTCGAAGTTACCAAGTAGGAATCTACCATAATGCTTAATTTGTGAAGACATTTCAGCGGACTTTCTAAAGTTGTTATATGACGCAATCGGGATATGATCGAACAAGCTCGAAAAGTGAATACAAATGAAATATGGATGGTAACCAACGGTATCGTTCTTGTCTTCAATATTACAGCGTATATTCCTTCTCAATTCTTAAAAATGTATGAACTTCTTTTCTCAAATAAACTCTTTTCTATGATATCGAAAAGGAAGATATTCCATTCCTTTCAAATTTATTTGCTTCCCTCAAGTTTTGCTTTCTGATTGGGACAAACAGTGTTATGGTGAGACACTTTGTCAGAATGACGAAGAGTCAGGTGGGACGCCACCTAATCATGTGTTGTATGCCATATGGTATGAAAGACTGGCCATCTTAAGTACCAATGTGGTTGTCTCATTCATATTCAAATCCTTGTTTCTTCTTTCTTTTTGACTCTAATTTTTGTTGAACTTTGAATCCTTCTAGTTGCTTTGTTGTACTGTCGTTCTTTGCAAGAGGTTTTCAAGCAGAAATCAACGTATCCTTAATCAAGAGGATAAAGTTCCATCTACCTCTTATGCATGGAAAGGACACACGGGCACATGACGAGGATTACAAATCACTAGCCCAGTGAAGAATCCACTAAGAGTCAAGGAAATGTACTCCAATAAGGAATGAGTTTTCAAGAATAAGAATATGCGATTTTCTTGTGAAATATGTTATTCAGAATATGTACGTGATGACATAGATGATTAGGGTGAATACCTTATGCGTTAAAATATTAAAAGATGTGAGAGAAACTTAATTGTTTATCTCTCAAGGTTTTGTTGATAAGATTAGGATCAAAGGATTAACAAGTTAAGAATGTGAAAGTGTTGAACAAGGGAGTACTAATGGTGAAATTGAGATTCCTGGCAATAAGTTGTGAAGAATTGATATCATGGAAGATAAGAGGTTTTGGTATTATTCTAAGGAATGGATTAACTATGGAAGCATGATGCCCAGACAAACCGTCGTGATGAAGAAATAGTCCTAAAGACGTTAAGTGAGAATATGATGAGATATAAAGGAAGAAGGAGAGTAAAGAATTTGTTAACGATGATTACGGTAATCAAGATGTGAGCATTATGGTAGTCATGAGATAAATAAAAGTCAGAAGCAAACAAAATTTGAAGATTTTATAACGATTAAAGAGTTTCAAGATATGTTTTCAAATGGGTTATCAATATTTTCTCCTGATAAAGAAGTGAAGCTCACGATTGACTTAGCACCTGAAACGAAGCCAGTGACCAGGGCCTTACACAAAATGGCACCAGTTAGAATGAGGAAATTAGTAAAGCCGATGCAAGAAATGCTAGAAGAAGAAGCAATTAAACCCAGTGTATTCCATGAAGTGCACCAGTACTAATTGTTAATAAGAAAATGGAAGTATGAGATTATGCGTCGACTAGCGAAAGCTCAACAAGTTTACTATCAAAAGAAAGTATCTGTTATCTCGACCCAATGATTTGTTTGATCAAACGAAGGAAGCAAAGTACTTTTATAAGACTGATTTAAGATTTGATATTTCACCAATTGAAGACTAAACCTATGGATGTATCTAGGATTAATTTCAGAACTAAGTACCGCTCTCATTTTGTCATCTATATTAACCAATATACTAGCAATATTTGAACTGGATGGACAATACCTTTAAGGAATATCCGAGTAAGCTATAGTTGTGATACTTAAAGTTAATGGAGGACCATGCAAAGCGTTTAATGATGACTGGGAAGTTGGAGAAGAAAGAAGTTGTACGAAATTTAGTTCTTAGCATAGATAGTCAATGTAGAGAAGATCAAAAGAGATTCAACAGAAGTTAAAATTACTATGAATGAAAAGAGACCAGAAACACCAACAAAAGTAAGAAGTTTTATCATGGGTCAGTTACTATTGGAAATTGGTGTAGGATTTCATGAAAGTTGCAATATCTTGGACGAAGCTAACCAGGAAAAGCAAGAAGTTCTGTGAAATGGAGAAGGATGAAGGGAAAGTTTTACGGATTTAAATGAAAGAATGGTTTCAGCACCTGTTTTATCAATTTAAAAGTATCAAGGAAGTATAGTAATTATAGTGATGCTTTTCATAAGGGAGTAGGAAGTGTGCTGATGCAGCACAATAACGTTATTGTATATGCACCCTGACAACCGAAACCTTATGAGCAGAAGTATCCTATTCGTAATTGGGACTAACAGTAATAATATTTGTTTTGAAAGATTAGAAAACATGATATGAATGGAGAAATGTGTAAGATATATACAGACCATAAGAGTTTGAAGTATTTACGGTGAAAAGCGAATGTAGTGGCAAACGATAAGCAAAAAGGAGAGAACGAACATAGAGACTGCACCAGAAGAATTAACTATACGATTCTGGAAGTTGGAATTGGAAGCTAAAGTTCATAATCCAAGAGGAAGAAAGATGGATAATGTGACCTTTCAGTTGAAGTTGTGAAGGGAAAGATAAAATGTCAAGAGAAGATAATGAATCTCGATGTTAGTAGTTAATAAAGGGAAATTTATGCGCCCAGGAGAACGATCACGATATCTCCAGGTTTTCTTCCAGCACTTGGATACTATAAGTAGAAGAATTAAGAAATGAGATCCCACAGGGAATTCACAATATAAAATATTTAATTTACTGAAGAAATGCCAAGATATACGAAAATTTAAAGAAAAATAGTGAAAACCAGGTATAAGAAGGAAATTTCAAGATGGATTATGAAGTGTGGACATGTCAAAGAGTTAAGACGAAATATTGGAAAGCCTAGTGGATAAGTCAGACCCAGGAAGTAACTTTACAAGAGGCGAATCGTGAAGAGGGAGTTTGGCAAAACAACAAAAAAGAATAAGTGACTCCTATAAAGAATTAATTTCCTACGAGACCTAATTCAAGCAATATATTATATCTCGAGGATTAACTTAAGATCCAACCTGAGAAAATATCAGAGATTACGATTAAAGTGAGTTAAGAGCATTGCAAGCTCTGGTGATATTATGTGAAATGATGAGTGTATCAGGTGGCTATAAGGAATTAAGAAACATGGTGTATAAGGAGTACTTGGATAAGCAAACTGTATTTATTGATAACATCCTCAGCTACTTAAGGAATAAGAAAGTCTGCGTGGGATGCCCAAGGATTTTTTTCTCCAAAAATCAGAAGGAAAGCAACTATACGTTGAGTCTTCAAGGATGAAATTTTGACTAAGGTTAACAACAGATTCTGAATTAATCCATTAACAACTACCTAAGCAAAGCCGTATGGTAACAGATGCCTTATGCCGACAAAAAGGATTAGATGTAATTAAAACCACCGAGAAATTAATAGTCGAATGGGAAAAAGTGGAATCTGAAGCTTAAATACTTAAAGGTGATAATACGTGAATATATAAGACTACTTTTCAGCCTTAACTGATGAAAATGATAAGAGATGCTTAAACGTTTAGGAACCAAGTGGAAAACGAGCACCGTCTAACATCCTTACGCGGAGAGTCAAAGTACGAAAATGATTTAGAAAATGTAAGATATGTTGAGAGGTGAAGTTTTAAGGAAACACTGGAACGATCATTTATCAGCGATGTCAGCTTTGAAATGCTACCTTACCAAGCTTCATACAAACGCAGGTGTAAGTTCCCATTTTTATTGAGATAAAGTGAGAGAAAGGAAGTTGTTAAATTCTAAGTTAATTCTACACACCAAGAGCGTAGTGCTATTGGTTAAAGCAGCTCGGGGTAGACAAAGAAAGAAGACGAAATTGTATTGAGAGAAAGTATGAGAATAGAAATAGGACCAGTAGTGTTAGTAAAAGTGTCGTCTTGAAAGAGATGGAATAAGTATGAGTAGAAGGGACAAGCTAAGTCCTAAAATTAGTAAATCATTCAAGGTATTGATAAATATAGATAAAGTTGTTCATAAATAATATGACCGTCAAACCCGTGTATACACCTAATGTATTTTACTTGTCAATATTAAAGTGATAAGTATTGGGTTTGAATTAAGTGATTGATCAGGAACCAATGGGGCTCTTGTCCAAGTTGTTCTGTATATAGTGATCAATCCAAATTCTTGATTGTCAAAGGCAAGTCCTTGGAAATGAGTACCTACCTATTGTGAGTACGTTTGAACCCTCGAGTAGAAGGATCTACTTAGAAATTAGAGTCAGATATGCTTGACAAATATCCTCACTTGTGTAACTAGACCAGATTCTGAGGACAGAATCTTTTTAAGGGTGGAAGGATATAACGACTCGTGTAATCTTTTTGAATTATTTAATTGTACAATTATGGAAATTATTAAATAAAATATGTGTATTGGTTTTGACCGCTCTGTGTTGGTTGATTATTATATAGGTGTAATTTATAATTTACCGGGTTGTTCGTGTGATTAATTATGGAGTCGTATTGGATTGTTTTCATTTTCAAAAGTGGATTTGGTGCAAATTTATTTGCATAAATATTGGGAATGTTTCAAAAAAAAATTTATGATTTTATAATTACAATAATTATTTTGAGGATTTTATAAAATTGAGAAATCAATATTTTATTAATTATTTATCTTTAAATGATTTTCTGAATGCTTTTATTTGTAAAATCCATATTTAATTCTAAAATTCTTCAAAAATTACGAAACTCATATTTATTTAAGTTTGGAATATTCCGAGAATTTTAAAATTATTTTGGAAATTTTCGGGATTAATTTCATGCGCTTGTTGTTTCGCTTCATTGATAAAAGCGGATATAAAGTGTATTCCAAAAATCATTTTAAAATTTCAAAATTCATGTTTTTATAAACTTCGGGATATTTCTAATATTTTAAGACTAGTTTCATGATTTTCTGAAATTGTTTTAAGGGCAACTTGGTTCGTTAATTGTGAATTGCGGGTACAAATAGCGTTTCAAAAATGCTTTAAAAATTATGAAAATTTTATTTTATTAGTTTCGGGATTTTTAGAAAATTTTAATGCTATTTTGATAATTATCCGAATTTATTCTATGGGCAACTGGGTTCGATAAATCACGAATTGTTGGAACAGATTGTTATAGGAGGACATGTGTCAAATTTCTATAAAATTGACACGTATCTTGTTCATTGCCTCGTGGTGGTATTTCCTGAATAAACCGATTTGATTTTATTTACTCATAATTTAATCTCTCAATCTCTCTTAATCTCTCTAATCTCTCCTATCTTTATTCTTTTTTTTTCTTCTTGTTTTTCCCTTGTTGTTCTTCTGCACTCTCCTCCCCTGTTCCCCGTTTTACCGTCGTGTTCATTTTCCGGTTTGTTTTTCGGTGAGTGGCGGCTGTTCGGTTGCTTTGGTTCCTTCCTGTTATTATATGCATATATATACATGTATGTATACGTGTGTGTAATTAATTATTGTTCTTGTGCTGCTCTTTTATCTTTTCGGTCACCGCCTCCTTTTTTTTTCTAGTTTCCGGTGAGAGGTGTTGCGGCGGGTTGTGTTGGTATGCTGCTGCACGCGCCGCACATGCGTGTGGTTGTGTTACTGTTATTTTGTTGGATGTGTTGGTTCGGTTAATTCAAATTTAATTCTTATTATTTTATTAAATTACAGGAAATTATGATTGTTATTCGTGATATTAAAATTAATTATTCGTGCAAAGTAATTTTAAAATAATCGGTGGAATTTACGTTGGAAACCCAAAATTAATCGGGTACCCGTAAATTTTACCGCCGTTGATGATGAACTGCGGTGAGTCAACGGTGGACCGTGATGATCATATTCTGAGTCCTAAATTAGTAAATGAAAATAAAATGTGAATTAAATGAAAAGTGCAAATGATAATTAATAATAGTATTAAATTGGTGCTTGGGAATCTATGAATATTGGTTGTGGTGACTGGGTTGTGATTTGTTGTTATTGACGTCGATGATGTTTCGACGGGTAGTCCGATAAACAAAGGGAACGCTGCCCGATTTTCGGGGAATTAAACTACGAAAATACGGGAATATACCCGGGGATTATCGGGACGTCGAGCGAGTATAAGTATATACATAAACGTAAGTTTTATATAAAACCTGAATTGTACATTGTAGTGGAACGTTTTACCAAAATCAATAACCCTAATTTCATACGATAACAAGTATACGTACTTTCTGAAAATAAACACCGAATCGATTTTCGAGAACGTGAACCCTAACTGTTGCCTGTATTGCAATACTGTATGTGTTACGAGTCGGATTTAAATATCGTTGGGTAAGAATTAGTATTAAGGATATGTCAAGCATACCTAGACGTCTAACGTAGGATATTTCGACCCTGTAGGTTATAGTCGGGAACCTGAAAGTGGATGATGGACTAAAGATAACCTAGTGGTTAGTTGATGAGCTCAGTAGAGTTTCAACAGAAAAACCTGAGTGTCGAAGTCGAATCCAATGGGATCTAGTGGTTGGACGATAGAGCCTGAGCAGTAGAGTCGGCTCAGAGTTGATCAGTAATAGTTGTAAAGCCTTGTAAGGCAAGTATTCCTGAACTTTTCTTCAAGATATATTACCAATGTTTTCGAACTGTTTCGTAACATGTCGTTAATTATCAAAATAATTCTTGTTTTATACTGCAAGTACTTTAAACTATTAAACCTTGAACCCTGATTCTTTCTTGATCTTTAGCCGTAAGCCTTATTCTTTGGAAACCATCATTTGTTGATCCTCAGATATCAAATCACACCAACATGATACTACTCCCCAAAGGTATAACTACTAAACACCAAACACTGAAACAAAATTGTTTGAAAACACAAAAACTTTTATACTGCAACCATTCCTTATAACATCAAAGAACTATACTTTGAAAAATCATTTCTGACCTAATACCGGATGCTGGTACAAAGTGAAAACCATTTCTTATACATACCCTGAAATCCCCTTGAGATATCCATAAGCCTCCTTATGCTTTTATTCAAGTGTTTAACTATCGTTTATTATGAACTTGTTTTATTGAGTTATATCATTTATCATATTGAACTGCTTTAGGATTGGATAGTTTTTATATATGTGGACCAGATTTGTGGTCAGACCATACCAATTGTAACACCCCCAAATTCGGGGTCGGGGATCCGGGTTGTCACGAGTTCCATTTCCCTTAATAACACCCAATCTTAATAAATAATCAACTACTCTGTACTGTGACCCCACAATAAACACACACACCACAAGTTATATTCTCAGAGATGAATATCCAAAAATAATCACAAGTCATTTTATTCCACAATTATCTGCCAATACACCTTAAAAGGTTTTCTGAATAAATTTACATTTTCTTTGCCATTATTACAATTCATAAATATACATAAATCTGGTACATCAAAAGTTGAAGCCTAGCCTATTGGTAGCTCCTACCTCAGCTACAGCGACATCAACGCCTATAGGAAACTGCGGAACGTTTCCTATCCGCTCGCGAATTGGGAGCTTGGTCCTGTTCATCTTGTCTATCAGATGTTGTGTGATGAAAGAAGAAAGCAAGGGTGAGCAGCAAGCCCACCAAAATAATATGTATAATGATTAACAATATATGAGCCTTCTCATAGTACTCATGAAAGTCTTGGTCAAAAGAAATGAACCAAGTTGATATCTTAATGCGATGAAGTCGCAAAATATTCAGTATATATATATATATACATATATACTTTTCAAAATATTGGAAGTCCTCTTCCATGCATAATACACACAGAGTTCCAGTGTATAACTATATAAAAATATCGTTACAAGGTAATCTCATATATCTAAACTTGTCTCAACGTTTTTCTGAAAATCTTTGTCATGCATAAGATAATCATTTACTAGATATAAGTTTAAAAGATGAAGTTACAAGATACTCCAATATACTTATATCTTTTCCAAATACTACTTGAACTACCACCGTTCAAGTTGTAATTAGTTTCAAAAGTTCATCACATAGATGAGACTACAAGACCAGATTTGAATAGATTAAATCTTTTAAAATATCATCAAAATACAATGAAGTTACGAGATACTTCATTTGATGCAAACATCATTTTGAAAACTTGACCCTGTCAACACTAAACAATCGCCCAACCGTAGCCTTTCTATCGAAGTGCTCTGGGTAGTGTTGCAGAAATATCCAATTGTATGATGAACTCATTACGGGAGTTTGCCGCGCCAGGAAGACCACTTACGATGATCAGTCGTAGTAGTGCAACCCCACCATTTTCTACATGTAGAGGAGAACCTGTCGGATTTACTTGTCAACCGAACACTGAACTCCTAAGGAATGGACCGCCTTAGCGGAACTTCCAGGCCATTTGGGCCAATATAATAAGGCTGGGCCGGCGCTACTCGACCACTTACGCCACTCCTAGTTCAGATGAAATCCATGACTCTGAAACGTAAAGTTCGTCCCCACTTTCCCCAAGTAGAAACTTATTGATACGGCTCCACCAACAAGTCGTATCTAGTTGGAAAGGAAAACTCACCGATATTTCCCAGGCGATGCCTGTTAATGGATTAACTTGTTCCAAGAATTTTACTTTCCGAGTGTTGGGTAAGTAATCAAAAACTCTTTTATCAAGACAACAACCTTGTTGCGAATATAAAATACACCACAGAGCCGGATCCCTCCGGTTTTGAGCGAGTATTTAAATCCCCTTTTTAAAAGGAAGATCTTAAATATAAAAATGAGTTTTGGGATCCGCTCTAACTTTTGAAAATCATTTTAAAGACTTGAAAACACTTTAAAGAGTGTTTGGAATAATGCTGATTTAATAAAGTAAATCAGTCTCAATATAAAGAAATATCTGAATATTATTATTTAAATAATATTCCCATAAAGAATAATTGAGGTAGAAGTTGGAAAGCTTATACTTGAAATGAATAGTAAATAATCAAAGATATATACTTATACGAAAGTAATATCTTTATTTGAATATCAAAAGTAAGTTTGATTATCGAGCATTATTCTTTAATAAAATAAAGAATATTAATAAATAATAAGCGGAGTCATAATACCTCGAATGAATATTATAAATAATATTCATTAAATAAAATAAAGGAGTCATACATCCTCAAATGAATATCCAAGTAATATTCAATAATTAATATAAAGGAGTCATAAGTCCTCGAATGAATATTCAAGATAATATTCATTAATAAAATAAAGTTATCGAATAAACCTTATTCGATTAATAGTTTTGAAAACTATAACCATATATATATAAATATATATATATATATAAAATCTACTCGGGATCCTCGACTCCCGGTTTTAGAAAATGTTTTCACCTTTGGGTCCCTATACTAAGGGTATATGCAAATTACCGCTATTCTCTAGCATAGGTATTATCAACTGAACCAACAGATATATATATGGCAAGAATATGAAACAGGCATGCATATATACCATATCACATGCTACAATATATCGCAAGAATTTGCTAATATAACCATCATGCATCTATTACAAGATAATGCATATACAAGTGTATACATCACAACAACAGTATAACGGGTAGAAAACTTGCATGAGCGACTGGGGGTTACAAATGGCTCGGGACGAGTCTGGTAACCTATAAACAACAAGTAAGTTGGAATTAAACCAAAGTCACTTGTACATCTATACATTAACCTACTTAGACTCTAACGCTCGCTTTGCTCTTACTAATTCTCTTAAGTCACTCGAGTACCCTCGGCTCCACCATTTTTAATAATTTAACCATTACGAGTTTTAAGGCGATTCCTTCGCGGGTGTCTTACCAACTGCCTATTACACCTTACATAAATGTTTCATACTTCAATTAGTCCTTTAAGGTCTTTAACCTATGTTTCAAAGTAAGGCGAGGGGTAAGGGTTCGTTCGCGAAACGTCGTTACCTAAAACGGCCGTTTCTCCTAAACCGTTCATCGGAATCAAACGAACCACATATCAAAACGAAGCTCATAACATGAACTATCTAAACATGGAAATGGTCAAAACCTAGCAGTGAGTTCAATGGTTCTGATGTTAAGAACAAAAAAACAGTCTACGGTAAATCGGGCATTACGACGGCTATGTTTACGCGATTTCCCAAATTTATACCATTCCAAATCCACTACAATTCAACCCCAATTCACAACCCAATCAAAACTCCATCCAAACTACATCATAACAGCCCCAACAAATCCACATTAACAATTTATACTTATTCCCCGCATGAACTAAAAGCTTTACTTAGGTTCCTTAAATAATTATCAAGATTTACAACCCCAAAAATACCACAAAACCAACTGATCTCTACAAACTCAACCAAACTTTAAACAATCAAGCATCATGCTTCACATATACTATATCAATCATATTCATTCCTAATTACTCAAAACTAAAGCTAGGGTTTGGAGTTTATACCTTCCTTGGAGAGTGGAGAATCAAGAGAATGGCTTGGAATCACCCTTAAAGTCCTTATCCAAGCTTAATCTAAACAAAACTTCAAGAACACAAATTTTAGTTCTTGAAAAACACTATTCACCATCTTCTTCCATGATTTATAGAAAAAGATTGGCTTGGAATTAGAAGCTTAAACTTATAGGAAGTATGTAACTATCCATGGGGAAGCTTAGATAAATACCTTGCTAAATAGTAAGTGGTGGAGCTTGGATCTTCATTTTGTTAAGAAAGAAGCCGAGAGCTTCATGAAGAAATGAAATATCTTTGTGTTTTGTGAGTTGTTTGCTTGGTTACTAGCTTTTGATTTTGGTAAATTACCTTTTTAACCATGAAATTTGTGTGGTTATTAATCAACCACACCTCCTTCCCTTATGTCATGCTTAGGTCATCCTCATGATGTCATCCTCCCCTCCTTGTCCTCTTCTCATTGGTTGGGTGACATCATCCTCTCTAATCCCTTTGATTAACTTCCTAATTGTTTGCCTAATGACCGCTGATCTGTTATACGGTTCGCTTAACTTTTGTTTTCGTTTATCATTTGAGGGATCATACCCGGGATCTTATTACTTAGGTTCCCTTAACCTTTCTCAATATATTGTATTCCTTTTATGATCCTCTCTTATAATCCTTTAATTTAAATCCTTTTTATCCTGTTACCTTATACTCAATTCTTTCTGTATCTAGTGGATTTCCGGGAAAAATCAAAGTGTTCGGAATTGGATTCTGACGATCTTTACATACACTTATATACCACATAGAGTACTAATAATATCCCAGAAGATCAATAACAGAACCCCTACATAGTGTGGCATGAAAAGTTTTCTCATTCAGCATAATCTGCAAAATCACTATTCATAAGGGTTTCAAAATTTCCAAAAATTGGGGTTATTACAGTCTCCCCTCTTTAAAAGGATTCCGTCCCGGAATCAGATAGAAAATGAATAGGGATACTCTCTTAGCATTGCACTTTCTAACTCTCGAGTAAATTTTCCCACATTGTGGTCCTACCACCACCCTCTGCCTAGTTTGATAACCCTTCTCCTAAGCACTTGTTCCTTTTCACTCTATAACCCTTCCTGGTTGCTCCATATAGGTTACGTCGGGTTGCATGTCTATGCGCTCATATGCCCCTATTTATCTGGCATCCGAATTACACTTCCTTAACATTGATACCTGAAATACGTTATGAACTTGCTACAGGTTCGGGGGTAGGGCTAGCTCGTATGCTAGCTTCCCAATACGTCTTACTATATCCAAGGATCCAACAATTCGTGGGCCTAGCTTTCCTTTCTTTCCGAACCTCATCCATCTTTTCCAAGGGATACCTATAACATTACTAGGTCCCCTATTTCATACTCTTTGTCCTTTTGAGTCAAATCAGCATACCTTTTATGTCCATCTTGGGTTACTACCAGCCGTCCTCTGATTAGATCTATTATATCCCTGGTCCTTTGGACTACTGCGGGTCCGAGCATCTTGCGCTCTACAACTTCATCCTAACATAAGGGAGATCGACATTGTCTTCCCTCAAGGATCTCATAAGGCGATACCTCGATACTGACATACGATCGATTATCGTGAGATAACTTAATCCACGTTAAGTGATCATTCCAAATTCTTTCAAGTCTATTGCACCGGCTCTCATCATAGTTTCTAGCATTATAGCTTTTGTTTCCCACTACCCATTCTTTTCCAGTTCGTAATCGCTACTACCTTCCGTTCCTAATATTATACTGGTTATACTTTTGCTCGTTAGCGTTCTATAACCTTTTAATAACCACGTCAACCTTAGTATCACGAATGAGTTTCCATTCTGAATACTACCACAACTTTATTACTCCTTTTTCAGCTGTTTCCATTTTCCAAGGTTTGATTAATCATATAGAAGTAAAAGAACTTATTGAGAGATCACTATGATCATGAACACTTGTTATATCGCATAGTTAGTACAGAAGGTGGCCAGCCTTTAGTACTTGACAAGCAATTTAACAATAGCTGGTATCCTACTCGGCTTCTATCACACAGATAGATAGTCATTCGGCAATACCTCCCCTTCTGGAAGGGTTGTTCTTCTCAGTTTATATGAAATGAAAAGAAGAGAAAAGAACGAATTGAAGAGAATTGTATATATGAAAAAAAAATATACTGCCACAAAATATCTGGCTTGGAACCTACCTCTGAACTATAGAGGTTTGTCATAGGAGAACAAAACATATGTGTATTTATATCAACATCAAGTATTTTAGCATCGTATTTCACATGCCTAAATATTTATTATTCCACCCATCATTCTACGGACCCATGCTCTTCCTCGAGCTTATACTCAATCACCTTTAAAACTCCCTTGACATCGAAAATCGAATCTGGAATCTCATTGTAGACATCATCGTTACTAGAATCCTATGCTTGCACCGCAACCTTCCTCATATAATAATACGACTCTCTATTGATAAGAAAGAATAAATATTCAATAGGTAGATAATCTACTTAATTAGTCTATCAATGATAACTTATACACCACCACGACCCGATTAGTGGTACTCAATCTCAATATTCATTCCAATACAACTCTCATGGTTGTAATCGACTCATTACTCGCAGAATCATTGCTGCATTACTATGGTCCACCACTGACCTACTGTCGTAATTCACTTTCCATGAAATCTTAATATCTAACCATACGGAGTCCATACCTGTCGTATAGAATTCTCCTAAGGAGGTAACATAATTTCCATTCATGATTCATGAAGAACACTCTAGATTCCTGATGTATATACAGGACATGAAGCAGATAAAATTGCAGAAGAGTTTCAATGAAAACAACGATAGCAGGTTAATACCATTATTAACCATATGCCTTCAATAGAAGACTTAACTCCAATTTTTGTTTAGTCCTTTTTGAAATATGGTCCTGGATCATTCTCAAGATAGGACCTTCTAAGATAGATAGCCCGCTCATGGCGATTACACGAATTAAATCTTTACCAACTACTATTACGGTTGGGTATTGCACGGTCATCAGAAGGAATGTCAATCTTCCAAACCATAATACAACCTTCACAGCCTTAACCATCATCACTGTATTCTTTTGGCACAAGCGCCTATAATTATCCTCTTTCCTCTAAGGTGTCGGCCACCTCTTTGGCCTTTCCTGATAGTAAACTTTCCTTTCAGTCAATGTCATTTTAACCACCTCCAAATAAATTTTCTACCTCATTTCAATCACTGCTTATGTGAAGATGTCTTCCTTAAAATCTGATGAGTAAAAAAAATCACCATTTTTCCATAAGTTATTGCCTCAGTCTTTAGAGGTTAATCACTGTCACGACTGACTCTCAGTCATACTTAGAACGTCTCTTATCATGGGTCCTTCTTGTTTTCACCAATCTTGACCCTTATTGGGTCGATCTATACTTTCTCGTGGTTTAACACGTGCCCCACTTGGCATCATTATAATTACGTCATATTTCCTTTATTAACATTTTTATTCTTGAGAATTTTGAATATTACCTTTCTCCTTGTAAAACTTCTAAGGTTATCCTTAAATCCTTCATCAGGTACACCCTAGGCACAGGGCATATCAAGATACCATTTATTAATACCAGAATCATAGTCTATATACTTCTGAAAAATTTCTCCACTGATTCCTTAGATACAGGGCATATCAAAATACCATTTACTACTACTAGAACCATTGTCTATATACTTCTGAAAAATTTCTCCACTGATTCTTAAAGGTTGTTATTACCTTAATCCTTTCCAATTCATCCTGTCAAAACTCACACTGTCCCTATTAAGGGTGAAATGCCAACATTTATGCATTCCCCTAGGATTCATTTTAAGTTGCCGATGTTCTATCCTTAATTCCACCTTTAAAAAGGTACATGCATCCTTCCATGGATAATCAAGTCATATATCCATGATAAGGATGTCTTATTCAATCATTCCCACCTCGATAGTATATGCCTAATTTCACAATAACATCTGTATTCAAAATGGGGTCAATCAATATGGCCTCCAAAAGATAACAACGGTTATCCGCTTTTCTTGCCTAATTTGGTAACGATAACAAGGATGTTCTGGAAGATATTGGTCGTGTTTAACGTGAACTTCTTCTTAATAATTCCTTATTTACTTTTGTTGTTTATCTCAACAGTCATTTCAATGTTGGGATATCTTTCATACCTGGCGTCTCCCTTTCTGGGTATCAAGCCACCGGTCTTACACTTCACCTTCTTGAAGGTCACTTCCTTCATCCAATTTTCCTAATTTCTTACTTCCTCCTCAGTCTATCCGCGTCTCATTATTTATCCTTCGAACTATCTCAAATCATTATGCCTTTGCAATGTTACTTGGTTTTCCTCGAATCCTCCCAACTTACAGGGGATAAAATATATGTATCTCTTATGCCTTTCACCATCAATTTTAACTCATGGTGAACCACCCTCATCCTGACGATTACATACTTTTCTATTTCTATTGCTACGAGTCTTTAGGGTTTCCTCATACCCAACTCCTTTATCATTCCTCACACTCTACTGCCTTTATATTCCTTTCCACTTCAGTTTCTTTTTATTTTCCTTTCTCTTATCATTATTTCATGAACTAACACAACATAAGTATTGATTTCAAACATCCCGTCATTCTGGATTCGTGTCCTCAGAACGAATCTTGATAACTTTTACAACTTAGATTCATAATTTATCATACTCGTCTGCCTTTATTCTGACTCTAAAGCTTTTACACTATCTCTATAACCTTGGGAATTACTTTCCCGAAAAAATTGACTGAACTTAAATCAGTTTATTCTAACCTCTGGCTCCGTGCCTTTCTTGGTCTTTCACCAGCAGGTGGCCTCTCTTTTAGGAGGGTAAGTGACAAAACAGTCTTTTGTGATTCGTCAATCATTTAAAATCTCAAATAATTTCTATATTTCCTCTAGCCAGGCTCTTGCCTCGACTGGGTCAGCTTGTTCCTTGGAACTCTGAGAGCTTAGCGACTTAAAGGTCCTGAAAGAATTTCTCACCACATTATTTCCTCAGGGTGGTGGTTGGGGATAATAGTCTAAGTTCTGTCTAGAAAGGTCCATAAATTATCGTATAGCAGTGACGTCTCGGGTCTTCTTTCCTTACTCGACTTTCTGTTTCCTTAGTATGAAATATTTCATCCTTCTCCCATACTTGGGGTTATCTTATACATTTTAAATCCTCATTTTCCACTTCATTATGTTATGGGTTCATTCTATCTTGATGGCGACCTCCCTGACTATCACGTTCAGGTTTTGCTCTAAATCATATTCCTCAAACTAGCTTTCATTTAAGATCTCATCTTTAAGCTCTTGAACATTTGGAACCCAAATTCTGTAGGAATACCTCATTATTCCTTTCTCATCTTTCTCGGTATTAATCTTTTATCTAATTGTTGGCTCTTTGCCTTCCTTCATCACTTTTTCTGGCACAATATGTTCTTTTCCGATAATTCGGACTGTGTTGCAATCTCAAACAGCTTTTCGGTACCGGCTCCGGTTACCTTCATATCTATTTCCATTTTCTCAAAATCTCTTATCAACTCTCCCAAAGACATTATCATCTTGAGTCTCTCCTTTACACTAAGGGCATTAGCCACCATTTTGGCTTTCCCTGGATGATAAAAAGAATCTCATAATCGTAATCCTTGATTAGCTCTAACCGCCTCCTTTGGCGTATGTTGAGCTCTTTCTGCGTAAGAAATGTACTAGAGCACTTATGGCTTAGATAAATCTCGCACTTCTCTCCATACAAGTAGTGCCTCCAATATTTAGGGCAAAACTATTGCCATGAGCCCAAGCTCATGGGTGGGGATATCGAATTTTATATTCCCTTAATTGTCTTGACGCGGACGCGATTATCTTGTTGTGCTGTATAAGAAGCACCCTAATTCCTTATGCGAAGCGTCACTTACAAATCACAAAATCTCCTTTTTCCATCCGGCAACGCCAACATAGGGGCAGTCACCAACCTTTGCTTCAGTTCTTAAAAGCTGTTCTCGCATTTCTCTGTCCATTCGAACTTCTCGGTCTTACGAGTAAGCCGTATTAAAGGGGCTACTATCTTTACAAACTTGAACGAACCTCTGGTAGTGACCGGCCAATCCTACCTCTGGGAGTTGCCCTAACCATAGTCATCAATTCCTCAGTGGTCCTTTATTCATTCTTGTCAGGATCCTTCACGGGATCCTCCTCGGCAACAATCCCTTCTAGGACAACACCCTCAACCGCTACATCCTCAATATCAACATCATCCGGTCCTGCGTTAGGACGCTCTATCGGATCCACAATCCGATCTCCAATTAGTAATAAAACATCATCGCGCTGTTACTCCTCAACCTCAGGGTTCGGAGTCCCGCTACCATATACGATAACGAACTACGCTTCTATCACGATATTTATAAGGGTTCCCATAAGGGTTTTAACTGTCAGTACTACGTTAGGTAGCCTGACTATGAACTTGGCAAGAGTTCTTATTATCTTAGTTATTATCTTAACGTCACATCATCTCTGAGGTTTATAATGCTTAGCTCTGATACCACTTCTGTAACACCCCCAAATCCGGGGTCGGGGATCCGGGTTGTCACGAGTTCCATTTCCCTTAATAACACCCAATCTTAAGAAATAATCAACTACTCTGTACTGTGACCCCACAATAAACACATACACCACAAGTTATAGTATCAGAGATGAATATCCAAAAATAATCACAAGTCATTTTATTCCACAATTATCTTCCAATACACCTTAAAAGGTTTTCTGAATAAATTTACATTTTCTTTGCCATTATTACAATTCATAAATATACATAAATCTGGTACATCAAAAGTTGAAGTCTAGCCTATTGGTAGCTCCTACCTCAGCTACAGCGACATCAACGCCTATAGGAAACTGCAGAACGTTTCCTATCCGCTCACGAATTGGGAGTTTGGTCCTGTTCATCTTGTCTATCTGATGTTGTGTGATGAAAGAAGAAAGCAAGGGTGAGCAGCAAGCCCACCAAAATAATATGTATAATGATTAACAATATATGAGCCTTCTCATAGTACTCATGAAAGTCTTGGTCAAAAGAAATGAACCAAGTTGATATCTTAATACGATGAAGTCGCAAAATATTCAGTATATATATATATATATACATATATACTTTTCAAAATATTGGAAGTCCTCTTCCATGCATAATACACACTGAGTTCCAGTGTATAACTGTATAAAAATATCGTTGCAAGGTGATGTTATATATCTAACCTTGTCTCAACGCTTTTCTGAAAATCTTTGTCATGCATAAGATAATCATTTACTAGATATAAGTTTAAAAGATGAAGTTACAAGATACTCCAATATACTTATATCTTTTCCAAATACTACTTGAACTACCACCGTTCAAGTTATAATTAGTTTCAAAAGTTCATCACATAGATGAGACTACAAGACCAGATTTGAATAGATTAAATCTTTTAAAATATCATCAAAATACAATGAAGTTACGAGATACTTCATTTGATGCAAACATCATTTTGAAAACCTTACCCTGCCAACACTCAACAATCGCCCAACCGTAGCCTTTCTATCGAAGTGCTCTGGGTAGTGTTGCAGAAATATCCAATTGGATGATGAACTCATTACGGGAGTTTGCCGCGCCAGGAAGACCACTTACGATGATCAGTCGTAGTAGTGCAACCCCACCATTTTCTACATGTAGAGGAGAACCTGTCGGATTTACTTGTCAATCGAACACTGAACTCCTAAGGAATGGACCGCCTTAGCGGAACTTCCAGGCCATTTGGGCCAATATAATAAGGCTGGGCCGGCGCTACTCGACCACTTACGCCACTCCTAGTTCAGATGAAATCCATGACTCTGAAATGTAAAGCTCGTCCCCACTTTCCCCAAGTAGAAACTTGTTGATACGGCTCCACCAAGAAGTCGTATCTAGTTGGAAAGGAAAACTCACCGATATTTCCCAGGCGATGCCTGTTAATGGATTAACTTGTTCCAAGAATTTTACTTCCTGAGTGTTGGGTAAGTAATCAAAAACTCTTTTATCAAGACAACAACCTTGTTGCGAATATAAAATACACCACAGAGCCGGATCCCTCCGGTTTTGAGCGAGTATTTAAATCCCCTTTTTAAAAGGAAGATCTTAAATATAAAAATGAGTTTTGGGATCCGCTCTAACTTTTGAAAATCATTTTAAAGACTTGAAAATACTTTAAAGAGTGTTTGGAATAATGCTGATTTAATAAAGTAAATTAGTCTCAATATAAAGAAATATCTGAATATTATTATTTAAATAATATTCCCATAAAGAATAATTGAGGTAGAAGTTGGAAAACTTATACTTGAAATGAATAGTAAATAATCAAAGATATACTTATACGAAAGTAATATCTTTATTTGAATATCAAAAGTAAGTTTGATTATCGAGCATTATTCTTTAATAAAATAAAGAATATTAATAAATAATAAGCGGAGTCATAATATCTCGAATGAAAATTATAAATAATATTCATTAAATAAAATAAAGGAGTCATACATCCTCAAATGAATATCCAAGTAATATTCAATAATTAATATAAAGGAGTCATAAGTCCTCAAATGAATATTCAAGATAATATTCATTAATAAAATAAAGTTATTGAATAAACCTTATTCGATTAATAGTTTTGAAAACTATAACCATATATATATATAAATATATATATATATTTAAAATCTACTCGGGATCCTTGACTCCCGGTTTTAGAAAATGTTTTCACCTTTGGGTCCCTATAGTAAGGGTATATGCAAATTACCGTTATTCTCTAATATAGGTATTATCAACTGAACCAACAGATATATATATATGGCAAGAATACGAAACAGGCATGCATATGTAGCATATCACATGCTACAATATATCGCAAGAATTTGCTAATATAACCATCATGCATCTATTACAAGATAATGCATATACAAGTGTATACATCACAACAACAGTATAACGGGTAGAAAACTTGCCTGAGCGACTAGGGGTTACAAATGGCTCGGGACGAGTCTGGTAACCTATAAACAACAAGTAAGTTGGAATTAAACTAAAGTCACTTGTACATCTATACATTAACCAACTTAGACTCTAACGCTCGCTTTGCGCTTACTAATTCTCTTAAGTCACTCGAGTACCCTCGGCTCCACCATTTTTATTAATTTAACCATTACGAGTTTTAAGGCGATTCCTTCGCGAGTGTCTTACCAACTGCCTATTACACCTTACATAAATGTTTCATACTTCAATTAGTCCTTTAAGGTCTTTAACCTATGTTTCAAAGTAAGGCGAGGGGTAAGGGTTCGTTCGCGAAACGTCGTTACTTAAAACGGTCGTTTCTCCTAAACCGTTCATCGGAATCAAACGAACCACATATCAAAATGAAGCTCGTAACATGAACTATCTAAACATGGCAATGGTCAAAATCTATCAGTGAGTTCAAGGGTTCTGATTTTAAGAACAAAAAAACAGTCTACGGTAAATCGGGCATTACGACGGCTATGTTTACGCGATTTCCCAAATTTATACCATCCCAAATCCACCACAATTCAACCCCAATTCACAACCCAATCAAAACTCCATCCAAACTACATCATAACAGCCCCAACAACTCCACATTAACAATTTATACTTATTCCCCGCATGAACTAAAAGCTTTACTTAGGTTCCTTAACTAATTATCAAGATTTACAACCCCAAAAATACCACAAAACCAACTAATCTCTACAAACTCAACCAAACTTTAAACAATCAAGCATCATGCTTCACATATACTATATCAATCATATTCATTCCTAATTACTCAAAACTAAAGCTAGGGTTTGGAGTTTATACCTTCCTTGGAGAGTGGAGAATCAAGAGAATGGCTTGGAATCACCCTTAAAGTCCTTATCCAAGCTTAATCTAAACAAAACTTCAAGAACACAAATTTTAGTTCCTGAAAAACACTATTCACCATCTTCTTCCATGATTTATAGAAAAAGATTGGCTTGGAATTAGAAGCTTAAACTTATAGGAAGTATGTAACTATCCATGGGGAAGCTTAGATAAATACCTTGCTAAATAGTAAGTGGTGGAGCTTGGATCTTCATTTTGTTAAGAAAGAAGTCGAGAGCTTCATGAAGAAATGAAATATCTTTGTGTTTTGTGAGTTTTTTGCTTGGTTACTAGCTTTTGATTTTGGTAAATTACCTTTTTAACCATGAAATTTGTGTGGTTATTAATCAACCACACCTCCTTCCCTTATGTCATGCTTAGGTCATCCTCATGATGTCATCCTCCCCTCCTTGTCCTCTTCTCATTGGTTGGGTGACATCATCCTCTCTAATCCCTTTGATTAACTTCCTAATTGTTTGCCTAATGACCGCTGATCTGTTATACGGTTCGCTTAACTTTCGTTTTCGTTTATCGTTTGAGGGATCATACCCGGGATCTTATTACTTAGGTTCCCTTAACCTTTCTCAATATATTGTATTCCTTTTATGATCCTCTCTTATAATCCTTTAATTTAAATCATTTTTATCATGTTACCTTATACTCAATTCTTTCTGTATCTAGTGGATTTCCGGGAAAAATCAAAGTGTTCAGAATTGGATTCTGACGATCTTTACATACACTTATATACCACATAGAGTACTAATAATATCCCAGAAGATCAATAACAGAACCCCTACATAGTGTGGCATGAAAAGCTTTCTCATTCAGCATAATCTGCAAAATCACTATTCATAAGGGTTTCAAAATTTCCAAAAATTGGGGTTATTACACCAATGGTCAAGTTAGGCCAATGTGTGCCTTGGATCCAGTAATTAGAGTAGTGCTGTGTGCTTGCTCGGGGTTAGTGCGTGACTGATCAGCAGCCTAACCTTGGTTTTTAAAACTTAAAATGAATATCTAATTCTAATGATTAGTTAAAAAGAAACTTGATTCCTTTGAATCATCTCATTTGATCATTGTTTAACCTCAGTTATCACTATTATGACTTGCTGAGCTAGTTAGCTCACCCTTGCGATTCTTTTATATATTTTACAGTTGAAAGGAATATGGATGATAGTGAAGTTCCTCAGTCCAAAGTGCGGGCTAAGGGTCCAGTTGAGTTGAATCGAGCTAGCAGAAGCTTCAGGCGGTATAGAGATAGTCAGATTATAAGAATGATTTTATTTTCAATTGTAAGTTAAATTAGTTGGGATTTGGTACGTTGTAATAAAGGTTAAGATTGTGGCTTGTTTTCATACTTTAACCTGTTTATGAAGCAGGGTCATTATAAATAATATTTCTTATACAGGTGTATGTATATTGTGTGTGGTGTGGACCCCAAACTTCTGACCCGGGTTTGGAGGGCACCATAGTAGGCATGGCAGTCATGTTGGGAAAAGAAGAGGGTGCAGACATAGGAGTAGGCATGACAAGTTTACAATTAACCGACAAATGATTAACACTACCATACTTAACATAGATTTTTCTTGGTGAATATTTATCAGGTGTGTAGTTGTTATGTTTGTTAATTCCTACTTTCCCATTTCTATTGTTTTTCTTTTTAGCTTCTGTTTTAACCTCAATCTTTTCGAATATATCATTCAATTGCTTGATGGACAGATGACCAACATTAACTTTCTTCTCCTTCCTGACTTGACTTGATTCTCCTGGAATAAAGTTCTTAGAAACTGATCCATATTTCTCATTCAATTTGGCTAGCTTAGCTTTGCTAACTGGTTTACTCACAGCCGACGGATGTGGCTCCTTGTCACTCGACAAAAAATCCTTTTGATTATCTGACGGATGATTTTCATCATCCGTCGAGTCCACATCTGTAAGAAATCCTTCAACCAGATTGGACTCAAGATTCTCTTTACTCTTCTTCCAGGATGCATCACAAAAGGACTCAATACCTTGAACTTTAGTGATTTGAGCATGGACATCTCTAGATGATTTCCATGCCTTAATCACTTCCTATTCTCGTTCAAGCTGCTTCTTTAAAATCTCTTCTTTCTTCAAGGACTCAATTCTCAATTTCTCAAATTCAATAAACTGAGACTCTAACACATTATTCCTCTCACTTAAAAACAAATTGTTTTCTTTAATTTTAGCAGTTTCTTTAATTTCACTTGAATTTTGACTTATCAACCATGTTTCTGTTTGGCTTAGCTGCTCCAAAATTCTTCTTGAATTTGAGTTTGGAAAATCTTCTGGATAAAAATGCTAGATGTTCATAAATATCATCCATGTCATCTTGGCTCAAGTGATCTTCATTTTCAGCTACCAGCCCTTTACCCTTATTTCACAGACCTTTGATGTATACTCAACAGCTTCTACCTTCATCTCTTTCTCCTTCTCTAACTCAGCAACCAGTGCTATGGACCCTCCTTTCTTCATTCCTTTTGCCATCCTCTCATCTTGCTCTATTTTAAGCTCATAGGTTTTCAGGATGCTATATAGTCTCTCCAAGGTGAGCTCCTTGTAATCCTGTGAATTTCTCAATGAGACTGTCATTGGCTTCCACTCTTTTGGAAGAGATCTAAGGAACTTGAGGTTAGAGTCTTTTGTTTGATAGACTCTTCCATGCAACTTCAGAGCATTTAGTAGCTTTTGAAATCTACTAAAAATATCAGTGAGAGACTCACTTTCTTCACAGTGGAAATGCTCATATTGCTGAATCAGTAGCTGCATCTTGTTCTCCATTACTTGATCAGTACCATCACAGATGATCTGGATTATGTTCCAAACCTTTTGGTTGTTTTACAGTTAATGATGTTATCAAACATATCAGCATCAACTCCATTGAACAATATATTCATGGCCTTCTTATCTTTCCTGACTTGCTCAATATCAGGGTCTTGCCATTCATGCCTAGGTTTTGGAACAGATGGCTCATTGCCAGTTGCAGCTATCATTGGTACATGAGGACCTCTCTCTATGCAGTCCACATAGGCCTCATCTTGGGAAAGAAGATATAGGTGCGTCTTCACCTTCCAGTGGTGATAGTTTTCTTTGTCCAGAAAAGGAATCTTTACTCCAACATCCTTTTTGTTCATCTTGTTATTTGTTATGATCTTTATACTCTTTGTTCTTCAAGAGCTTGCTCTGATACCAATTGTTATTCCCTAACAATACAATAAGAATTATAGAAGGCGGTTGAATGTAATTCTAGCTACTTTTTAAAATTTAAGGAAAGTTATAACTTGATAAATATAACAGTGTTTGATTAGCAATGGTGCAGAATAAAAGAGTGATAGAAATAAAAGCACCAAGTAATAAAAACATAAGCTTCTAAAACTTTCTGGTGGATTTGAAAGTATCCATCAGATAAATATATATAGGGGGCTACTCCAACAAAAACCAATTTAGAATAGAAACTAGAAACCAAATAATTTTTTTAAAAAATTAATTCAAAATATAACACATATGGTATGCAAATCGATCATTGAGAGATGTAGAAAAATACAGTGAAATCGGATTTGAAAAAATATTTACGGTTTGACGGGAAATATCAAATTAAAAACGGAGGGAAAAAGCTGAAATTGGGTGTGGGAGGGTGCATGGTAGTTGGGTGGTGTAATTTAGGGGGGACCATTAGATTGAGTAGATCTAATGGCTTAGATTAGTTCTAAGTTTCTATTTTAATTTTAGTTTGTATTTGATCATTCCCCTATATATATGTGTGTCAAATAAGAACCCTGTGAAGCTTTGAATAACTCGCAACTGCTTATAAGATTGAACAACTAAGCTACAGAGAAATGCTTACAGAATACATCTTGATTTGTTTTTCTGAAAATAGGCTTGCTTAGTTAATTGTTCTACTTGCTACACTTGGTTTGTATATCACCAAGTTTAAATGACAATAAGACAAAATAATAAAACAAAACATATCTAGTCTAACTCTATGCTGCTTCATTACTCTATTCCAGCATCTTTGAATATTTTCATAATTGCATGGAAATGGTAATGCTTCTTTGTTCTCAAATTCTTCCTTAACAGGCTGCCACATTCCTTTTGCAAACACCCACCGTATGTGACTGTGTTGTCACTGTCAACATCTATTTGAATTTGATCATTCGTCAGGACTATGCTTGTCATCCGTCAGGAGCTTTGTTGATCATCCGGCGGGAGTCTTGTAGACCATCCGTCGGGAGTCTTTTATGTCACTTGACTCCATTTCATTTATACAGAATTACAAGACATCTTATATTTAAAATTAGTCACCATATTCTGTATATCCACTAGTAGTCAACATGACTCATATACTCCTACAGAATTTACACAATATTTCATGCAGAAATGTGCTACAATTCTTATTTGTTACATAAGCTACTCACTCGATGGATGTCAGTTTGTCATCCGTCGGGACTATAAAGTTCATCCGTCGGGACTATATTTGATCATCCGTCGAGTGCTACAAAATTCACTAAGTTGAATCTACTAAGGTGTTTTGTTAACTTATCATCAAGTTCACAGCATATTCCTAACAGTTTCATACCCGAGTGGTCGTCTCGGATCGTACCCCTCAGGACCCACTTCTTCCTCCTCCCGAGTCATCTTCTCGGCCTTCTACAGATGATCATAGCTCTTCTTCCTCCGGTACCACTGAGACATCCAGCAAGAGTGGCGGAGACGATGACATGGATGTTGAGGGCACCTCTGCCCCTTAGAGCTTTTCTAGCCCTGCGTGGCTTATTTATTTTACTTAGTCTTTGAGACTATCTTTATTTATCAGACTTTGTTTCGCTTATTTGAACCTGTCTTATTTATCAAACTTTATGCTTTTATCTCATGCACTTAGTTCACTTATCATGCCATAGGGATTTTAAACATATTTCGGAAGCTTCCACCTTCCTTAGAACCAAGTTACCTTGCTTGAAGAACATTTCTTTAACCCTTAGGTTGTAGTAGAATGAAGCATTTTTCTAATATTCCACTATCTTCACATGTGCCTCATCTCGTACTTCATCAATTAGATCCAGGGCTAATCTTTGCCCCTCCTCATTTTCCTCAACATTGAAAGCTTGGACTCTGGGAGACGAATGTGATATCTCTGCAGGAACAACCTCTTCTGCCCCATATGCTAACATGAAGAGAGTTTCTCTAGTTGTGAATCTACAAGTAGTTCTATAGGCCCATAGTATTGGGAGTATTTCATCCACCCAGTTATTCCTCGACTTCTCGATCCTCTTCTTTAGTCCATCCAGGATTATTCGATTTTCCACTTCTGCTTGCCCATTGGCTTGCGGGTGAGCTACAGAGGTAAACCGTAACTCAATTTTGTTTTCCTCACAATATTTTTTGAATTCCTCATTGTTGAACTGTGTTCCATTATCGGTAACTAGGATACGGGGAATTCCATATCGGCACATGATATTTTCCCACAGGAATTGTGCAACTTGCTTAGTTGTGATTTTGGCCAAAGGCTTGGCTTCAATCCACTTAGTAAAATAATCAATGGCTACAATCAAGAACTTCTTTTATGCCGTGGCCATGGGGAAGGGTCCAAGTATATCCATTCCCCACATGGAAAAGGGGATGGGAGAGTTGATGGGGGTCAACATCTCGGGGAGTTATCGAACAACAGGTGCATGTTTCTGACAACGATCACACTTTTTCACAAAGTTTTTGGCATCGGCCATCATCTATGGCCAATAGAAGCCTAAATAGGTTATCTTATGAGCCAGTGCTCTACCTCCCAAGTGTTTCCCACAGGTACCTTCGTGTAATTCTTCAAGAGCCAAGCGTGCCTCATCAGGCCTGAGATATCTTAAGTAAGGAACCACGTAAGATCTTTTGTACAAAATCCCATCAATCAAGGAGTATATCAGTGCTCGAACAGCCAACTTCCGTGCTTCAATCACATCATTTGGCAGCCAACCAACTTGAATATGGGCCTTAATGGGATCTATCCATGACGTCCCCAGCCCTATATGAGCTACAAGTTTAACATCAATGCTCCGTGTTCTCAAAATACGGAAGTATACACTTCCTGAACTTTCCTTTATCTCTGATGAAGCAAACTTTGACAATGCATCTACCTTAGCATTTTCCTCCCTTGGGATGTGCTCAACATGGCATTCATCGAAATGTGTCATCACAACCCTTACTAGTCAGACATACTTAGCCATTTGTCATCCCTTGCCTCAAACTCTCCCTTGACCTGGGATATGACCAACTTCGAGTCTCCACAGACTTTTAAGTTCTTGACCCACAGTGTTCCTTCTAGGCCGAGGCTAGCTATCAGAGCTTCATATTCTGCTTCATTGTTTGTAGTTGAAAAGTCTAGCTTCATAGCATATTCAATCAAGAACCCATCGGGGCTTTATAAAACTAGCCCTGCTCCGCTTGAATTTGTTTTTGATGCTCTATCAAAATAGAGAACCCAATATTCCTTCTCCTTAACGTTCTTTTCTTTGTCTTCTTTATCACTTTCTGTGCCTTGAGGTATAGTATCTTCCTGCCCCCCGACTTCTTGGTTGGGTATGATACATTCCACCATGAAGTCAGCCAATGTCTGTGCTTTTATTGCCGTTCATGGCTTGTACTTGATGTCAAATTCTCCCAACTCTATTACCCACATAATCAGTCTCCCACTAGCCTTGGGACTATGAATAATATTTCTCAAGGGATAATTTGTTAGCACTTCAATTTTATGATCCTGAAAGTTAGGACGCAACTTCCTTGAAGCCATTACCAAGGCTAAAGCAAACATCTCAATAGTTGAATAATTCAACTCAGCCCCATACAAAATTTTTCTAACATAGTATAAGGGTTTCTGGACTTTAAGTCCCTCCTTAACCAATACAACACTGAAGGCATTTTCTGAAATGGCCAGGTACAAGTATAAAGTTATATTTAGAGCTGGCATGGCCAACAACGGGGCCTGTCTCATATATTTCTTTAATTCTTCGAATGCCTTTTGACTTTCCTCAGTCCATACAAAATCCTTAACCTTCTTCAAGGACTTGAAGAATGACAAGCACTTGTCCCCAGATTAAGAGATGAACCGCCCCAATACAGCAACCCTTCCAGTGAGCTTTTAAACATCTTTGAAAGTCCTTGGGGGCTCCATGTCCAAAATTGCCTTTATTTTATCGGGATTGGCCTCGATTCCTCTCTTGGAGACCATAAGAGTCAAAAACTTTCCAGATCCCACTCCGAAAGCACACTTTGCAGGATTTAGCATCATTTTTTGATATCTCAGGAACTCAAAAGCTTCCCTTAAATGGGTTATGTGGTCTGTCTTTACTAGACTCTTGACTAACATGTCATCGACATAAACTTCCATGGCCTTGGCAATAAGATCTTTGATAATCTTATTTACCAACCGTTGATAGGTGGCTCCTGCATTCTTGAGACCAAATGCCATAACAAGATAACATAGAACACCAAAGTCAGTAATGAATGATACCTTTGGGATATCATCCTTGTGCATCTTGATCTGATTGTATCCATTGAATCCATCCATGAAGCTCAGCATCTCATGACCAGCAGTAGCATCTATCAATGTATCTATCCTTGGCAATGAGAAATAGTCCTTAGGGCATGCATCATTCAGATCGGTGAAATCCACACACATCCTCCAGTTTCCATTAGCCTTCTTTACCATCACAGGGTTCGCTAACCATTCTGGAAACTATATCTCTTCAATGAAACAAGCCTCCAAGAGCTTCTCTACGTCTTGTGTAATAGCTTCTTGCCTCTCTGGAGCAAAGCTTCTTTTCTTTTGCTCCACTGTCTTTCGATTTGGATCCATATTCAGCTTGTGAGTGATCAGTTCTGGGTCTATGCCTGGCATATCAGCTGCCGACCATGCAAACACATCACTATTTTCTTGCAAAAATTTCACCAACTTCCCTCTAAGGGGCTCCTCTAGTGTTGCTCCAACGAAAGTCACCTTCTCAGGATCCTCGGGAGCCAAAGGAATCAGAACCAAGTCTTCTTCCGGCTTCCCTCTTTTCTCATCATTCTCCCGGATATCGAGGTCTTCAATAGGCAGAACCTGCCCCCCAACTCCATCTGCCCTAAAAGAGGCCACATAACAACTTCTTTCCATCTTTTGATCTCCTCTCTCTTCTTCAATCCCATTTCGGGTGGGAAATTTCATCACCGAATGATAGGAAGAAGGGACTGCCTTGAAGGTATGTGTCCATGTTCTTCCCATGATCGCGTTATAAGTTGAACTAGCCTTCACCACCATAAAGTCCAACATCTGTATTTCTTGCTTTGGTTCTTGACCTATGGTCGTTGAAAACTTAATTATCCCTTCCACGGGGCACTCCACTCCTGCGAATCCATATATTGGCATATCGGTCGGGGTTAATTGGGAATCATTATAACCCATCCTTAAAAAGGTATCATGGAGTAAGATGTCCACTGAGGCACCATTATCTACAAGGACCCTCTTCACCGGGCTGTTCCCTATTATTGGTGTTATGACCAGTGGGTCGTCATGAGGAAATTTCACACCCTCCAAGTCAGAATCATCAAATGCCATTATCACTCCTGTCCTAGTTCTCTTCGGGGCTTCCCCAACAATATGCATAACCTCTCTAGTATACGCTTTCCTGGAGTTCCTGGATAATCCAGAAGCAGTTGGTCCTCCAAAGATTGTATTTATCACAGGCCCTCGGGGTCGCAATCCTCCAAAGATTGAATTTATCATTGGTCCCCTAGGCTGGGGATTCCGCCCCTAATCATCTTGGTCCCTCCTACGATCTTCAAAGTTCTTCCTCCCATTATTGTTCCTATCTCCTCCATATCCAGTGTACTTGCTCAATCTTCCTTTTCGAATGAGGAACTCTATTTCCTCTTTTAATTGTCTATACTCATCGGTGTCATGACCAGGATCCTTGTGAAATATGCAATATTTGCTCTTATCTAGCTTTGTAGGATCAGCCTTCAGGGTTTTAGGCCAACGAATATCTCTATCTTTCTCAATTTCCATCAAGATCTGGCTTCTAGGAGTATTCAAATTAGCATATTCAGTGAACTTTTGCCCAGGTCCTCCCTTCTTTGGGGTTGAATCAGGGTTTTGCTCAGTTCTAGGATACTTGTCCTTAGCAATATATTTCAGATTATTCTTTCGCTTCTTGCCTCCAGCGGGCTCGTTATTTACTATTATCTTCCTTATGCTCTCCTCCACTTTGATGTATTTTCCGGCCCTATCTTGGAGCTGCAACATACTTTCAGGGGGCTCTTGGCCAAGGACATCTTGAAGAACTCGTCCCTAATTCCCTGTTGCAGTGCTATCATAGCTACCTTGTCATCAAGGTCTGGGACTTTTAAAGCTTCCTTTGTGAAATGATTCAGATAGTCTCTCAAGGATTCCTTTGCTCCCTGCACAATGCTCATGAGAAATGCTGAACTTTTCTCATGCACTCTACCGCTGATGAATTGCTTAATAAAAGCCTGACTTAGTTCTCTGAAGGACCCAATAGAATTCGGGGGCAAACGCCTATACCATCTTTGAGCCATTCCCGACAGGTTTTGAGGAAAGGCCCGACACTTAATATCGTCGTTCACAGGATGAAACAATAGTGCATTAAAGAATATCCTGACATGATAAGCGGGATCTCCGGTACCATCATAAGCTTTGATGGTGGGCATCTTGAACTTCTTTGAGATATGGGCGCTCATTATTTCTTCAGTGAATGGTGGAGTAGGATCATCAGGATCTCCAAGGGGAAGAAGATTGCTTGGATCAGCCCTTGGGACAATAGTCCTTCTCTGTAGCGGACCATCTAGGTCTATGATTGGAGGAGGATTTCATCCCCTTAGAGGTAGTGGGGGTCTGGGCGTCTGGTGCGCCTCCAAGTCGCGCTTTAGCCTTTGAATCTCAGCCTCGTGAGCCCTGATTCTCTCTTGAACTTCTTGGGGATTCGTCCCTCGGGTGCTCCTAGGACGTAGGTTAACATCAGGCATCAGCTCTTTACCAGCACGCCTCCTTCTTGGGGCCAAATCATCATCCAAAGATTCAGAGTCTCTCTCAGTGTAAGGACCAGAAAATTCTTGATCCTCCGGGATATGAGCCAAACCACGTATATATTGGGGCGTCTGCCCTTGTGCTTCACTCTGATTAGCATGTCCACTTCCTCCAACCTCGGGGTAAAGGGGCATCCCATAAGGGGGGTTAGTGGTCACAATAATTGAACACTCATACCCAACGGGTCGAGAATTTACAGGTGTATGTAGCTGTTGAAGTTGAGAATTAGTCCCTTGGGGAGCCAGGAGAATCATCCCTTGTAGTTGGGGTTCAGTTTCCCCTACCTGGGCTCCTCCTTGGGTGGCGGCATAGGCTGAATGCGGAGGTATCTCCACCGTTAACGAAATTCTTTGGGTCGTCCCCACAGGTGTTCCTTTAGGGGCGTTGTTTCCTCTCCGTGTTCTCGCCATGGTTGTTGTAAGCTTTCCCACAGACGGAGCCAAATGTTATGGATTAAAAACTAGGGGATGTTAATTGTTGTATTTATTACTAGGGTTCGTGAGCTTCGAGACTCAATTTGACTGCTCTTGTGCCTCGTGACTCGATCTGCCTTAACAAGATGCCTACGTACCTTGCTGATTGCCAATGATCAAGTCAAAAACGTAGTTCTAATTTGGTGGGGGTGAGACCCCTTATATAGGTGTTGGGAGTCCTTGAATTGGACTAGATTTAGGAGACTTGGTGGGCAAGTCCCTGAATTAGAATGGACTTTGGAGTCCTAAGAGGTACGAAATTGATTCCTTATCCCATTAGATTCCTTGGAGGCCAATCTTCAAGGAATTATATTCCTAACTAAACTTTATTTATCAGCTGATTTATCTCTTATTAATTAATTACAAAATTAATTAATATTCAGGGTTTTGGGCCCTTTGAAATAGCCCTAGTTGTCAGCATAATTCTGATATAATTAATGCGATATTAATTACGCAATCAGGGTTTATTTTATTCCCTATCAATTAATTAAACAAGCTTATAACGTATGCAATGCACGATAAATTTTTTAATATTTTATGTATGTTAATTCATAATTATTTTTAATTTTATAAAGAAAAATAATCTTTAAATTTAGGCACTCACTTCAACCTTTGAGATTTTTTCTAAATTCGATAGTTCATTTAGCACTTACTAAATAATCTTTAATTTAGTGATAAAATAATTAATACTCAATTGAAATTATGTTGAAATTATAAAGAAAAGACTGATACATATTTTATATTCAAAATTATATTCACTATAGAGTCATACTTATACTTTATTATAATCTTGAAATACACTTTTTTAGTATTCGAATAAAATTTCTCTAACAAACATATACACTTTTTGATGCACTCTTTAATATTAGATCCAATGGTTTTGTACTACATACTCTAACATCTAATCATAAATTTGGTCTAGTTCAGATTTTAAATTAAAAAATTAAAACAATGAAAAAATTGGGTAAAAAACTAAACCAACATAATATAATTATTTAAGTATTTTTCAAATATACACATTAATCTCACTATATAGTCCATTTATATCCAATTATATACATAATTGGCATTTTTTCTCTTTAATTATAAACTCATCTTATTTGAAAATTTCAATCACCGGGATGAATTAGAATAATTATATTTTATCGCTATTTTAGGAGAATAATATTGATATGAAAAAGAGTAATTTGTATTGTTTTGATTATTTCAACTAATATGTGATTTATGATTAATATCTACATGTACACATTATTAATTTAATTTATTTTATACAGAGAATTTAGCATAACAATATTTTTGGGGTTTGTTGAAATCACGGAATAAAATATGATTATTTTGCTAAGAATACATAACAAATTTTGATTGATTTTGTAGCTGATCTTGTTCGTTGATTCGAAGAATTTAAGAGAGAGAATGTTTATTCTTTGTTATTTCAGACTATTGATCATTGGTAAACAAGAAGCCTATGTACCCTTTTATAGGGGTTCAAACCACACGTAATTCTTGGATAACAAGTTACATAGACGGGTTAGGGTTTGGTCCGGTCCATCAAGGCCCGGGTTCGTTGACCGTGGGACCGTTCGTGAAAAGCCCATATGTTTTCATGGCCTAAGCCCAATTAGGCTTCAATTAGATGTCATGATATTAGGTGAAGATATCTTGTTGGTGAGGTACAAGAACACCTAGAGGCCTCATTTACGACCCCATGGAGTCTGATCATGTAATGTGGCCTTGTAGAGGGTAAGCACGATTATTGATAATTAGTCCATGCATAAATATCCTTCCTCGCATGCGACCACTTGAGGCCTGGTCATGGTTCTTCATGTCAAATAGAGAATATGAAATAAATTATTAGCAAAGCGACCCTTTTTAAGGCTAGGCTCGCATGTCTTCAGTGCTTTGATCGTAACAAAAATTATCTTCATATGATGTGATCCCAAAAATATGTAAGTAGTGCTGATCTCGAAAAGGTCCTTCCAAGCGTGATATAGTCCCAAATTGTCTTTATGATGTACCCCACACAGGTTGACGTAGTCATAAATTATTGTAATTATATCTCCTGTGCAGTTGATATGTGAGCATTGACTCCCATTTGTTTATTCAAGTTTCTTTAAAATATGAGGTGAGGACCCCCATCATGTTGATATGCGGGCAGGACTACTCTACTATGATATGGGAGCAGCCCGCTGCACATGATAATATAATGTTAGGACTCCTTTCTTTAATATATCTCTACGTGTCAGCTAGTGAGGTCTTGATCAATATAGCGGTACATGGTCAATATACCGGTATAAGAGCTAAACTATAATTTCAGATTTAATTATTTTAGCCCAATAATAATAACAATTCTCGTAATGGATCTATTTAGAGTTCATATCAAATTTCGGGCATAATAATTTTTAGAGTAATTGGCAGTTTGTAACCCACTTTTATTTTCATTTTTGCGATTTGGGTCTACATTATTTTCTCTGTCAACATGCACCCCATAAAAATTAATTTCGCTTCTATTTGCACCCCAATGATGACTTTCCATCCAAGATAACCGTTAACTTTAACGGAAGCGGGGGCATTTCAGTAAATTACTAATTAAAATAGACGAAAATAAGAGTAATTGACACTTTATAACCCATTTCTTTCGAAGTTTTTTCAATTCGGGTCTATATTATGTTTCCTTGCAAGTTGCACCTTTAACTTTGAATTTCGCTTTGTTTTACATCCCTGGACCGTTTTAATTTTTATATTAGGGGTAAAATCAGAATTTTTTGGTCTACAAGAACAAATCACCGGATCCTTTGATTTCTCAATCCAAACCTACAAATAAATACATGAATCCATTACAAATAACAAGTAAAAACTACCTGTAATATCAAATTTTATGAAAAATGCCCGGAAATCAAACCACCAATTCGAAATATGAATCCTATTATCGAGTTTAATTTTTATTTTAGCGGATATGAATCGGCATATTAAATATTCGATCCTGGATTCGATCTGATAAAAAAAATCTAATTATAAATGGAGCGAATATTTAATAGGCCGGTCCATATTCGCAAAATAAAAAATTAAACTCAATTCTAGGATTCTTATTTCGAATTGGGGGTTTGATTTTCGGGCATTTTTCATGAAATTTGATATTACAAATATCTTTTGCTTGTTATTTGCAAATGGGGCTGAGCATTCGGTCGGTTTGGTCCAAAACCACGCCGAACCGAATAGACCGAAAAACTGAATTATCATTTTTTTTCTTGGATCGAACCAGACTGAAATTTTATTATGGACCGGACCGGACCAACCAAACCCAAATAATTCGATTCGGCCCGGTTTTGGATCAAACGGACCAAGTTTTTTAAAAAAAAGAAAATTTTATTAAAAATGTCAAACCAAAAAATATGAAATCTAAAATATAATTAAAGTAAGGTGATATGTAGAGTTCTATGAGTGTACGAGTATAATTACAAATTAAAAACTATGATTATAATTTTTAGATATATGTAAATATATAATATAAAATTATAGTATTTACGATTTGGTCTATTCGGTCTATTCGGTCTATTCGGTCCGGACCGAAATATTTTTTAAAAGAATCGGTCCAAACCGAATTTTATTTCGGTCTATTTGGTCCGGACCGAATAGAACGAATTTCTGAAAAATCAGGACCGAACTGAATTAGTACGGTTCGGTTCGGTTTTTCGGTTCTATTTGCTCAGCCCTATTTACAATCGATTCATGTATTTATTTGTTGGTTTGGACTGGGAAATCTAAGGGTCCGGCGATTTGTTCTTGGAAACCAGAAAGTTTTGATTTTAACCCTGATATAAAAGTTAAAAACGGTCCAGGGTGCAAAACAAAGCGAAATTCAAAGTTAAAGGTGCAACTTGCAAGGAAACATAATATAGACCCGAATTGAAAAAACGCCCAAAGAAATGGGTTACAAAGTGCCAAATACTCTTATTTTCTTCTGGTTTAATTAGTAATTTACTGAAATGCCCCCGATTCCGTTAAAGTTAACGGTCAACATGGATGGAAAGTCGTCAATGGGGTGCAAATAGAAGCGAAATTAATTTTATGGGGTGTAAGTTGACAGAAAAAATAATGTAGACCCAAATCGCAAAAATGAAAATAAAAGTGGGTTACAAACTGTCAATTACTCTAATTTTTAATAATTATTTTTATTATATTAATTTTTTATCCGAGTAATTTATTTTGAGTGGTCCCAAATTATTCCAAGTAATCATGTGTGGGTAAGTTCATTGAGTCAGCTTCAATTTTTAGAACATTTTTTTATTGCAACCTTATTATTTTTAACATGAAATCAATGATGCAACTATGCTTTAGGTACCAGAAGTGCCGTGTAGCCTATGGCATGAAGCAGAGAATAAAAGTCATTGTATTAGCATTTTGGAAATTTTACCACGTGCTTTTGTTTTTTATGTAAATTTATTAATTTAATATTATTTAAATTTTAAATTAATTTAGATTTTTGAATTTTATAGTGTAAATATTATATTCAAAATGTTGTTTATCTTATATAAATATCTTATTGGTCTGATTTGAAATTTAATTTTGTGTTATTTAGTATGTTTAGAATTAAAGTTGTCGTTATTGGGTATTTAACCTTAACTTTTGATAATACTTTGAATTTATCTTTTTTACTCGTATTATATATAGGATATAATTAGGTTACAATTTTTTTACAATATTTTAAAATATATTTTTTTGTTAGATTTTGAAAGATAATTTGAAACTCTTTTTTGAAAAGTTTGAATACATGCTCTATTTATAATATATTAAAAATATCAAAATCCTCTCCTTGCAAATTAGGATACCTTGCTTTATTTATAAATTCCAAACTACCTCCTATAACTTAAAATATATATTCTACTCTAAATATGTTAAAAATATTTTAATTATCAATATTTTCAATCCAATTACATGTAGGCTAAAATTGTGTATCTAAGATAATTTTTATTTTAAATTAGATTTAAAGAAGTGTTTGAGGAGTTTCGAACCCTTTAACTTTGATAGTATTCTAAAATTATCTCTTTTATTCTTATTATATAATAGAACTAGAATATAATTAATTAATTAAAGTAAATTGTAGTATTTATATACGTATATGTATATATATATATATATGTGTGTGTGTGTATATGTATATTTATTAATATAGGGAGATATAGTCTAACTATCAAATAGAAATAATATTAACATAAAAACTATAAATCAATAATTGGTTATCAAATTTTTGGATTAATTCATCTATAAATTAAGTTTTTTCAATTTTCTTAAGTTTTTTATTTTTTTTTTTAAAAACCTTGTCAGCATTTACCATTGTATATCGGTACAGACATGTTAATATGGTTTTGAAATGGAGGGACTTTAATGATTTTTTTAAATACGGTGACGCACGTTAAACGCACGTTTTTTGCACGCGCTTTTTTGACATTTTGGTCGTGATTAAGTATTGTTCAGTAGATAATAAATATTTTCCGGCTTAAGTATCGATTGGAATATCATTGAGGTGTTATAAATTTAATTTATAATTTATAATTATTTGAATTAATAATATGAGTGTGACGTGTTTTTTACGTGTTATAGATATTATGTGTTTGTACTCTATATTGGTTGATTAAATTTCGAATAATTGTATGTATATTTCTCGTAACAATCTTCATATTTATCATAATAGTATTAGAGTACAAAGAAGATAGGGCCTGAAGAAGATCTAAGGACAGAGTCTTTGCCAATGAAAGAGCTTTTTATGCTAAACCTATGGGTCATATTCTTTGGATAATGGTTGTCGTATGTAGTTTTAGAGTTGTTGATATGAATTACATAATTGAAAGAATATAATTTTTTAATATGCAAAAAATAAGAAAATTGATAAAAACATAATTTATTTTAATATGAAAAATTAAGAAAATTGAAAAACTGGGTAAACTTTAGATTAGCTAGGTAGCATCTTCTTCTTCACTATATATCTGTGAATGTAAATATTGTAAATTTTAAACGTAAATTCTTCATAGTCAAAATTGATATTAAAATATATAAAAAAATACAATAATTTTGTAAGTTAAATGAATTTATTTCATTAAGAAACGAATGAGATATTCGAGTTGCAAATATTGAAAAAAAATCATCAATGTCGACACGAGTTCAAGAGGAAGAAAATAATTATAAGAAGATACCAACTGCGTTAAACTGATTTGACGGAGATACGCATGACATTAAGAAATATAAATCTCAGTCCAACTAATTGTAGTTTTTAAATAGAAGTATTTAAAGTGGTCTACATAACTGCAAGTACACAAAATGTAATGAAAATGAGATAAATAATATTATCGCTAAGAGAAACTAACGATGGTGCATAAGTGTAATGAAACTAAAATTTGATGTTGCAAGTGTGGGTTTAGAACTTCTGCTGCTATTACTCAGATTAAAGATTATCGCTGTGACATTTATATGTTAAAAATTATTCAAACTTATCACAATACTAAAGAAGGTTAAAAAAATTCTAATGATGTAATTAATGTTGTACTAATTAGCCCAGGTTTAGTCTAATAAAGAGGCCCAATTAATGTAGCTCGGAACTCTAATTATTCATTAATATCATAATTAATATATGGGTTAATTAAACAACTCAATAAATATGTTCTAATAAAAAACTACTTCTACAACAAGTAGTCTCTAAGCAACCTAAATATACAAGGAATCAAATCCCTTATTTAAAGGACTCCAAAGTCCAGTTAGAGATGAAGAATTGTCCATCAAGTTTCCCAATTCTACCCTAGTTCCTACACTCTCAACTTCTATATAAAGGGTACTACTCATCAATTTCAGGGATATTTTTTGGAGCACATCTCTAAACGTCATAAAGCTGAGAAGGCACTACAACCCACGAGGCCATCACCTAGAATGATGTTTTAGACTTAATCCTCGAAGGATATAATAAAATACACTACGTCCTTGGTGAGCCTTTGTCACCGTAGCTCCGAGGGCATCATCAAGAACTACGTTTTGAATTGATCTTTGGTATACACCAAGGTACGTTGGCATCTTGTGAGGGCAGATTTAAGCCACGAGACACAAGCACGGTCATTAAATCTCAAAGCTCATCAAACTCAAATGTTATATACACACAATAAATAAATCTATATTTGTTATCCATAACATTTGGCACCATCCGTGAAAAAAATATGACAACTATGATACCATGAAAAAGCATCGAGAAACTACATGCTTCGATGCACATCGTCATATTCATCGTTGAGATACCACCACAGTCAAACCTCAATATTTGGGGGACTAATCTCTCAGGGACGGAGATCCCTTTTACCTAACTACTAATTAAAAGAATGATCTTCAACCTCAAGGGATGCATAACCAATGGAAGAATCCCCAATTGTAGATAGGACTCTAACCAGCGAACATCCAAGAACTCGAATTCCAGATGTTAATGATTGTATTCCCTCAAGGACAAATGATCATCCCTTTTATGGGATGTAGAAGTTTGAGGAGGTAGACTTCAACATCGAATATATGAGAAGTACGAACCTCGCTATTTGTAAGGGCTAAACCTCATTTAAGGGAGAAGTTGCGATTTTTTTGGTTCCTATATCAAGGACACTAATCATGTGAAGAGAAGATCACCCCAAGAAGGGTGCAACCTAGTAAAAAGCCTATTGTCAAAGGGCATTTTTACCCTCGAAGGCGTGAAGGGACGAATCCCCAAATCATGAAGAAGTGGATATGTGCTAATAAAACAAACATCCAAAAACTCCAATAAGATCTGAAATCACAAGGAAATCAAGATCTTTCAGCCACAACTCAAGTTGTCTCTTCCATCATTGAAGTAGCACAATTCTCAATAACAAAACCAAGATTTTGGTTCGGTATTTATTTTTCGAACGCTGATTCAAAGGATAGATACCCAATATCAAAGAGTAGAAACCCAAGGGATAAATCCCCAATCGTATTTCAAATGTTAACAATTATATATTCATAAAGGAAGAATGCTAACCCACCTAATTGGAGTAAACTTCAGCGTAGACCGCACTGAATGTACAAATCCCGGTATTTGCAAGGGTTTAGCCCTATTTATAAAAGAGTTTGAGATTTTTTTGGTCAAAATACCTAGGACATAGATCGTTCATCTGATAAGGAGACCGTACCACGAAGGAGACAACCAAGCAAAGAGCCCGTTATCATAATACGTTCTCAGTCTCGAGGGAGTGAATGGATGATTCTTCAAACAATTGTGGAAAGAATTTGAGCTCATGAGGAGCACATCAACAAGCTTTAACAAGTTTAAAGATGGGTTAAGCAAAAACCCAATCTCATCCTGAAAGGACGATTCAAGATCCCCAAATTTGAAAGATAGATTCCTCAATTCAAGGGTTGAATCTTCAATTTCAGATGGTAGTTGAGACCTTAGCGCTAGCATGCCACATGGGTCATATTTTCCACCATTGTTCTCCTTTCCCAGACCATGGATGACCTGAGATATGGGTTCAAAAATTATAACCAAGGAAGCAAAATTCAACATCGACCATGCAAAAGCTATATGCTTTCTTATATTCAAGGTTTGAAACCCATCAATGACCAACTTTGTGATTATTCCAGTCCCTATATGGAGGATGATAAAATCTAAAGTGATAAGGATGCCCCTACAATAAGGTAATTCCCAGTAAATGACTGACAGAATGAGGATGTCCCAAGCCTCGAGGGCCTCAAGGACTGAAAGCTTAAGATGATGAAGAGAGGATTTTCGGCTCATAAAGCTCATAATTTAATGGAGGGAGTAAAAGGTTCCCCTATCTAAGCGTGTGATGGAATCAGTAATCCGGCTCACCATATAAGAAAGTTCTCAAACTCTCTACTACCACAACTGATACGCGATTCTGTAAAGTGCATGGCATTTGGTAAAACCCTAGGGGGCATGACTCAACAATGGCGTAAGAGTGCATGAGCTCCTCTGCATCTCCCATGAACATGGAACCGATTCCAAGAAAAGCCCTGATGATCACAGACTTGAATGATAAAATATCACTGATCACCCAAAAAAGAGCCATGGATTCTAACTTTAAGTTATCATTGGTCAAAACCCATCTGAAAAGCATACACAAGTTACAGTAGTGAGAAGGCAACTATGTTAATATAACAAATAAAAAATATATAGAAGACTTCAACCTCAAATAGAAGGCAATGATTAACAACTAGAAGTAAAATGAGGGTCAAGAGTTTGATGCTAAGGATAGGTATCCCCGACGAAGACTCTGATTCTCCTCCCGAGAAAGAACAACGGAAAACCGAAGTTCACCAGGTATGCACGAAGTCGAATCTCGATGAAAATTGAGAAAGATGAAGATGGTCGATGGCCGAAGCCATTACACACCAACCCTGAAAAGAGGAACAATAATTTATATTGAAGATTTCACAAAGAGGAATCCGACAATTGTCGTCAACTAAGGAATAAAATTAAGTTCCTAATCTGGAGAGGAATACCAAACAGGTTCACCAAGATAATGAAGTAAGTAATAAAAAGAGAGATTATAAAAAATAAAATGAGAGATCAAGAAACTCCAGAAAAATATGCATCCCTGGGTGCTGATTATGAATATGATCCTTAGATGACTAACGGTCGTTGGGACTTCAAGAAGCTCAATGATATCTTGCGCCCAAAAGGTGGTACGCCATAATGAGTGACAGTGGAAGTTTCCACCATTTTTGATGAATCTGATTTGAAAGGGTTGATGTCCCCCCATGAAGACCCGTTGTTCGTCACAATATGATACAAAACTCGGAAATATTCTTGACAGATGGGGCTCACTGATTCCCAACTCACATTTTAAGTAGCCATGTAAATGCTCGATATAATTGGGGGGCAAGTCCTCTCAATTGCAGAAATGAAAGTCCGAAAAACCAACGAGCAATGAGGAAAGCCAACAAAGGATCTTGTTGTGCAAGACATGCCTATAACTTAACAAGACTAAGACATTTTGTCAACCCTAAGTACGTTGTATTGTTATCTTAATTTGTATTTTGTACTTGTAACACTTAAAGTTTGTAAAAATGTCAAAGGAGCAGACTGGAGTCTTTTTCTATAAACAATGTCAAGCCTAAGAATTCTATCTGGAAGAAGATCAAGAAGATCATGCCTCAGAAGAATTATGAAGAAGTTTGGAGTTGAATAAATTTGTTTTAGGAAAAATATTCCAAGTCAAGATCTCTACAAGTCACAGATTTAGTGTTATAGAGAAGTCATTCGAGAACTCAAAATGACTTATCGAGAAGTCACTAGAGAACTCACAGAGATATCGACAAGCCAAATTGAAGACATGGAGTTTGGAGATATCGACAAGTCATTTCTTCACTAGAGAACTCAGAGTTATCGACAAGTCAACATTCATTAGAGAACTCTGAGTTATCGATAAGTCAAATTTCACTAGAGAACTCAGAGATATCGATAAGCCAAAATTACCTAGAGAATTTTGAGTTGTCGACAAGTCAAAATTGACTAGAGAACTCTGACGTATCGATAAGTCAATAAGCCATTAGAGAACTCAGAGATATCGATAAGTCAAAGTGAAGATATGAAGACTAGAGATCTCTACAAGCCAAATTATCTTATAGAGAACTCAGAGATCTCTACAAGTCAAATTTCCTATGGAGTATTAGAGATCTCAATTAGCCAATATACTTATCGAGATGTCAAGTTCTCTATAGACCAAACAGAGATCTCGAGATAAAATCTCAAAGTACAAAATTGCAGATCAGTTTAATATCCAAGATTAACAATCAATAAATAATCCAAACAGCTGGATTGACAAGTCTACAAAAGCAGCTTGAAGAATGTGCAAGATCAATGGTGAAGATTAACTAACAAAGGAAGGTCAAGATAATTACAGGATGCTAAAGATATGCTAAGCCAAAAATAAAAGATATACTTTTCAATAAATGGAAATGACAAGTGATAGTTTAGTAAAGTTAATAGTATGTCTTATTGTATACTGTGTAAACCAGCAGTTAACTGAGTTATAAAGTTAATACTGGTCCTTTAGTCAGTTGTAACAATTAAGATAAAGTATCTTCTAACTCTCTCAAGAAGAAACAAAGCTCTTTATCAACAAAGAACCTAGAAATTTTGTAGCAAAACATTCTTAATTTTAATATAAAATTAAGTGAGTTTTGATGATTTGTGTTCTTTATTTTCTGCAAGCTTAATTTCTGCATGAACACATTTTTACTACAAGAATTAATTTACCTTGTTCAACCATAAAAGATTCAAGAAAATATCAACAACAGTAAAACATATTCACCCCCCTCTGTGTGTTATTCATTTCCTAACAAGTGGTATCAGAGCAAAATTTGAAAGCAAACGGATTCAAGATCTTGGAAGAATGAATACGCAGAAAATCAGTAGCATCAAAATTCCTACCTTTGACAAAGCTAACTACACTCTTTGGAAAAAGAAAATGTTGTTGTTTATCAGGATGGCCAATCCACTCTATATTCAGATACTCAAAAATGGGTCTTTCACTCTTATGGTTAGAGTTGAAGAATCAACAGATATGGTCATTCCAGCTCATTATGCTCCAAAAGACCCTTCTGAGTATACTGAGCCTGAAAAGGAGAAAGTTTCCCTAAATAGTGGCTTGTAATTGATATTGATTGAGTCACTTGACAATGTGATGTACAACAACATTGTCAACTGTGACACTACCAAGTAAATATGGGAAAAGATTGAAATACTCTGTGAGGGTTCTGAAGAAGTTAAATCAGAGAAGGATACTGATTTCACAGTATGAGGGTTTTATGGCCAAGCCAAAGGAAAGTATAACTGATATGCTTTAAAGGTTTAATAAGCTGATAAATGATTTGCAGCTCCATGACAAATACTATGAAGCTGAAGAAGTGAACCTGAAGTTCTTGCTTACTCTCCCTGATCATTTAGAACAGAAAATCTCAGCAATCAGGGACGGGAGAGATTTGAGCAGAATAACACTGGAAGTTCTATATGGAATTCTCAAAATATATGAACTAGAAATGATTCAAAGGAAATCATTGAGATCTGGTCAAGGACATGTTGTAGATGGCTTAAGTGCCTTAATTGTCGATGATAGCTAAACACCTATTGATGAGCCAAGATCTCAAACTCCAATGGCCTCAACTAGTGAGCAAAGAACAAATGATTCACAGGAACAAGTCATTCTGGAATTGGAAGAAGATGAGTTCTATACTCTTGATGAACTGGATGAGCTAGATCAGTCTATGGCTTATTTGGATAGAAAATTCTCTAACATTATAGTAAAGAAGCCAAGATTTTTCAAGGGTAAAGGACAGTCTTTCAACAAAGACAACAGCTGGAAAGGAAAAGGGAAGTACACTTCTGAAAGCAAAACTGGCTACAAAATAGGATCTGTTGACAGATCTAAGATAAGGTGCTACAACTGTGATGAGTTGGGCCATTTTACTACAGAATGCAGGAAACCCAATAAAACAAAGAAGGATAAAGCTTATCTTGAATTGGAAGCAAAATATGAAGCTCTTTTGAAGAAACAGCAAAGCAAAGCTTATATTGCAGAGGGTAAAAGTTGGGATAAAGATGAAGAATTTAGAAATTATGCACTCATGGCCTTGGAGCAAGGAGAATCATCCTCATCTAAATCACAGGTACTAACTCTTACCACCATTGATTTAAATGTGAGTCAATATAAGGAAACTGTAGAGAAGATGAGCACAGAAATGTTTTACATTCACACAAGCATGGTTGCTGCTAATGAAGAAGTTAGCAGATTAACAAAGATAAATGAGAAGCTTGAAAGTGAGAAGCAAGACACTGAATTGTTGTTGGTAGAGCTTGAAGTTGTAAAGCAAGAAAATGCTTATCTCAAGAACAAGCTCAAGTGTGCAAATGAAATTGAAGCAGTGTTAAGGGAGAAGTTGGAAAAGAATGAGGTGAAATTGAAGTCTTTCAAGAATGCATCTGGATTAATTGGACAGTATCATGAGAAAAACAAACCATGTGCAAATATTGTTATTGGTCTTGACTATGATGCCTTGGACAACAAGAAGAAAGAAATAGGTGACAAAGGAAAAGCAACAATCAATGAAAATGTTCCAGCTATGCTGAAAAAGGTTGCATCACCTATGTTCAAGGCATGTGAAGTCAACTTCAGTGAAGAAGAATTGATTATCAAGCAAGAAATTGTTGATGAGGACAAAGAGAATAAAACTGCAGAATCAACTCAGTAATCTAATACTGAAGAAAAGCTCATGAACAAGCAAAGTCCCAAGACACCTGTCAAAGAGACCAAAAATGAAGATACAAGAAAGAAAAAGAAAAAAAGAAATGGAAAAATAGGGATAAACAAAAGCAACAATTTTGCTTATGTTGCAGATGCTCCAAGAAAGAAATGTGAAAAATGTGGCTCTGTGAATCACCTAACTCACCTTTGTAAAAAGGTAGTTAGCAAGCCAACTGAAGGAGTCGGTAAATAAAATGAAGCAAATTCAAATGATCCATATCTTTCTGTGACAAGTTTGACTGCATTCCTTGTAACTTAAAAGTGATGAAAAGTTGACATAAATTGAGAGTAGACCTCAAAGAAACAAGAATTGGGTCTACAACAGAAAGGGAAAATGTTCAACAGTCAATGAACTCTATTTTATCTAAAACTACTCATTCTACTTCTGCTAAATCAGTTAACAAGAATAAAGTACCCAACACTGCTTGGGTTGCTAAACACACTTAAAACTCATTGTGTGTAGGGCAAAGTGAAGAAAGTCATCTGGATAATAGATAGTGGATGTTCTAGGCATATGACAGGTGATAAAGCCCTGCTATCATAGTTTGAGGAGAAAGCTGGCCCTTTGGTAACCTTTGAAGACAACAGCAAAGGATTCACAATGGGATATGGCAAGATTGTTTCTGAAAATATTGTCTTTGATGATGTAGCACTGGTAGCTGGTTTTGAAGTAAATCTTCTCAGTATTAGCGAATTTGCAGATAAAGGCTTTGAAGTTTTATTTAACAAAGAAGAATGCACTTTTATCAGCAAGAAAATTGGTGAAATTGCTCAGAAAGAAGAAAGGAAAGGAAGGTTGTTTGTTGTAGACTTGGACTCAAAAAATAAGGATGGTATATGTTGCTTCTACACCAAGGCATCAGAAGAACAAAACAAGCTTTGGCATAAAAAGCTGTCTCACTTGAATTTCAATGCAATTAACACCTTAGTCAAAAAGGAATTAGTAAGAGACATGCCTAAACTGGAGTTTGCTCAAGTTGAAGTTTGTGAAGCTTGTCAGAAAGTAAAAATGAAGAGATCAAGTCACAAGTCAAAAACTGAGAATTCTACAAGTGCACCATTGTAACTTATTCACATGGACTTGTTTGGGCCAGTAAATGTCTTATCAATTTCAAGAAACAAATATGCACTTGTGATGGTGGATGATTTCTCAAGATATACTTGGGTAGAGCTCATGCACTCTAAAGATAAAACTCCACACATCATAATTGAGCACATCAAAAAGATAAAAAAACAGGCTGAAGATTATAATTGTGTGAAAAAGATTGAGAAGTGATAATGAAACAGAATTCAGAAATGCAACATTAAGTGAATTCTGTAAAGGCAAAGGCATTGTTCAATAATTCTCAGCTGCTAGAACACCTCAATAAAATGGAATAGTTGAAAGAAATAACAGAATATTAGTTGAAGCTGCTAGGACAATGCTGCAAGATGCCAAGTTGCCAACAAGTTTCTGGGAAGAGGCTGTTAACACTGCATGTTACACTCAGAACATATATCTCATTAACAAGGCACATGGTAAATCACCTTGCTTAATCATGTCTAAAAGGAAGCCTACTGTAAAGCATCTTCATGTATTTGGAAGCAAGTGTTACATTTTGAAAGACAACTCTGAATATGTGGGAAAATTTGACTCAAAAGTCTTTGAAGCAATTTTTCTGGGATATTCATTGGAAAGGACAGCCTACAAAGTTTATGTGATTGATCAAAAGAAGATTATGGAAAGCACAGATGTGACTTTTGATGATGACAAGTGTCCAGGTTTGAAGTGCCTTAATGATAATGAAGCTTAAGCCCTTGCATTTAAAAACCTCAATATTGATAGTGATTCTGATGGGGAAGATGAAGTTGATGCACAACAAATGATAAATGAAGAGACTACTCAACAGGAAAATCATGGAAATGGAAGCTCATCTCCAACACCTGAATTTGATAGCACAAACTCAAGGGGAGAAAGAGAAGAAGGATCTAGTAGTTGTTGTGCATATGTTGTGTACTTGATGATTTCATAAACAAAACACCTAAGTAGATTTTACTTAGTGAAATAATGTAGAACTCGACGGATAAGAATTATAGTCCCGACGGATAACTCATTATAGTCCCGACGGATGATGACTTATTATCCATCGAGTGAGTAGCTTATGTAATAATGAGTTTATAGCACATTTCTGCATACACCTTTGTATAAATTCTGTAGTAGCATATAAGTCATGTTGACTTTAACTAGATATGCAGAATAGGTTGATTAATTGTACATAGATGATGTCTTGTAATTCTGCATAAATGAATTAAAGTCAAGTGCCAAAATAGCTACCGACGGATGATTAACAAAGCCATCGACGGATGATCAAATGGCTATCAACGGATGTTTAATTTAGCAGTCGACGGATGATCAATGAAGCCATCAATGGATGATCATAAAGTTGACGGATAACCATGTATTCAACGGATAAAGAATTCAAACATCATTTGACAGTGACAACTGGTCACATGCGTCGGGATGTATGCAAATGGAATGAGGAAGCCTATTAACCGGGTAATAAAGAACAAAGTAACAAAGCATTAGACCGATAGTTTTTATAATGATTCTATCTTTTGACTTTGTAATCTTGGTGATATATAAACCAAGAAGTAGCAAATAGAAACGAGAATCTGAGATACAAAAGTGAGAAACTTTTGTAAGCAAAATTATTAGCATTTCTCTGTATTCTCAGTAGTTGAAATTTGTAAGCAGATGTGAGCATTCTTGCACACAGAGTTCTCTCGATATAATATATATATATCTCTGGTGGAATTGTTTAAATCCACCAGAAAGTTTTTAAAGACTCTTGTTTTTAATTACTTATGTTTTGATTCACTTAAGTTTTTATTCCGTATTGTGCTAATCAAAACACTTATATTTGTATTCGAGTTTGAATATTTTTATTTTAAGAAAAAGTTCAAGAATTCTATTCAACCCCCCTTCTGTAATTCTTGCTATATTGTTAAGGGACTAACAATTGGTATCAGAGCAAGCTCTTAATCAATAAAGAGTTTAAAGATCAAAACAATTCAGCAAGATGAACAAGAAGGATGTTGGAGTCAACATTCCTTTTCTAGATAAAGATAATTACCATCATTGGAAGGTAAAGATGCATCTTCATATGCTTTCTCAAGATGAGGCCTATGTGGACTGCATTGAAAGAGGCCCTCATGTTCCAATGAGAGCTGCAACAGGAAACGAGCCATCAGTTCCCAAGCCAAAGCATGAATGGTCTGATCCTGACATTGAACAAGTCAGGAAGGATAAAAAGGCCATGAATATTATGTTTAATGGAGTTGATGCAGACATGTTTGACAACATCATCAACTGCAAAACTGCCAAGGAAGTCTGGGATACTATATAGATAATCTGTGATGGCACTGAGCAAGTTAGAGAAAATAAGATGCAGCTCTTGATTCAGCAATATGAGCATTTTCACAATGAGGAAAGTGAGTCTCTCACTGACATTTTTAGTAGATTTCAAAAACTACTAAATGCTCTTAAGTTGTATGGGAGAGTCTATTAGACTAAATACTCTAATCTGAAATTCCTTAGATCTCTTCCAAAGGAATGGAAACCAATGACAGTCTCATTAAGGAACTCACAAGATTATAAGGAGTTTAATTTGGAGAGACTATATGGCATCCTGAAAACCTATGAGCTTGAAATAGAGCAGGATGAAAGGATGGAGAGAGGAAAGAAGAAAGTAGGATCCATTGCACTAGTTGCTGAGTTGGAAAAGGAGAAGGAAGTGAAGATGGAAGCTGTTGAATCAACTTCAAAGGTCTGTGAGAACAAGGGCAAGGGGATTGCAGTAAAAAGTGAAGATTTATCTGTGTCAAGTGTGGTCGTGTAAATCATTTATCTGTTGATTGCAAATCTGCTAGGCCTACTCCCATGCCTGTTCAGTCTCAATTTCCTAACACGAATGATATGCCTCCCATGCCTGTTAATGTTATGCCTACACTGAACATGAATGCACAGTTTGCTAATATGCCATTTGCACCTAATCTTTATTATGCTGCATATAGTATGCCACAAATGTCATTTAGCATGCCTTACTGGAATAACATGTTTACTCATAGCATGCCATTTCCTGTTAGTCATAATATGCATGATAATTCTGTTGCAATGAATGGTTTCAAAAGCTCAACTCAAATGACTAAGAATGAATCTGAAATTTCTGAGTCAAATGAGATAAAGCCCAAGAAACAGAAAAAGAAGGCTAACAAGGCAGGACCCAAGAAAACTTGGGTACCAAAATTAACTTGATTTGATTTTGATGTGTGCAGGGAAACAGAAGGAACCTTTGGTACTTGGATAGTGGTTGTTCAAGACACATGACTGGTGATTCTACCCTACTCACAGAGTTTAAGGAGAGAGTTGGCCCAAGTATTACTTTTGGAGATGACAGCAAGGGTTATACTGTGGGATATGGCTTGATTTCAAAGGACAATGTCATGATTGAGGAGGTTGCCTTAGTGGATGGTCTCAAACATAATCTGTTGAGTATCAGCCAACTTTGTGACAAAGGCAATTCAGTAATCTGTTGTGACTAATAAAAGAAGCAACAAAGTGGTTCTCACTGGTGTGAGAAGAGGGAATGTGTATCTAGCTGATTTCAACTCAACTAAAGCAGAATCTGTAACTTGCCTTCTCAGTAAAGCAAGTCAGGATGAAAGTTGGCTATGGCACAATAAGCTATCCCATTTAAACTTCAAGACCATGAATGAGCTGGTAAAGAAAGAACTGGTAAGAGGAATTCCTCTAGTGGAGTTTTCAAAGGATGGACTGTGTGATGCCTGCCAAAAAGGGAAGCAGATTAAAGCATCATTCAGGAAGAAACTTGATTCAACAATTGAAGAGCCTTTGCAACTACTTCACATGGATTTGTTTGGACCAGTCAATGTATTGTCCATCTCAAGGAAAAGATTTTGCCTAGTAATTGTAGATGATTTCTCAAAGTTCTCTTGGACATATTTCCTAAAGTCTAAAGATGAGGCTAGTGAAATCATCATCAATCACATAAGGCAAGTCAACAATCATCCTGATTTCAAAGTTAGAAGAATCAGGAGTGACAATGGAACCGAGTTCAAGAATTTTGTCATGAGAGCATTTTGTGAGGAAAATGGGAGTCTGCATGAGTTCTCAGCAGCAAGGACTCCACAACATAATGGAGTAGTGGAAAGGAAGAACATATCACTTATTGAAGCTGCAAGGACAATGCTTGAAGAATCTAAACTACCAACATATTTCTGGGCTGAAGCTATAAATACTGCATGCTACACTCAGAACATTTCTCTGGTTAATCAAGCAAGATGCATGACTCCCTATCAATTGTTCAAGAATAAGAAGACAACTCTAAACTTTCTTCATGTCTTTAGCTGCAAATGCTATATCCTGAGAAATCAAACTGATCAAAATGGGAAGTTTGATGCTAAAGAAGATGAAGGAATTTTTGTTGGATATGTTGTTGGTAAAGCATATAGAGTCTACAATCTAAGAACCAACATTGTTGTGGAATCTATACATGTTGTGTTTGATGATAAAAAAATTGAAGGACTGAAAGATGGAGATTACCATGTGAGCCTCAAATTCGATAATGTGGAGATGGTTAGTGATGACAGTGATGATGAAAGTGATCAAGAGAATGTATCTAAAGTTAATGCAGACAAAACTACTATCAATGAAGCACAAAACTCAACATCTGTCGATTTGCATAATGTTTCATCTGTCGGAAGGCAATCTGCGTTATCCGTCGGGAGACAACCTGCCTCATCTGTCGGTACTCAAAATTCACCATCCGTCGGGTTATCAAAAGGAGCAGGAGGTCAAGACAGATCACCAATAGAAAATTCTCCCTTCTCAAATCAAAGATCCACAAACTCAGGGGGAGTTTCTAGCAATCAAAACTCAATCACACATCAAGACAACATTGAGGTCTCTTCATCTAGAGCTAATCTACCTCAACAAAGGAAATGGACAAAAGATCACCCCTTTGAGCTTATCATTGGTGATGTTTCTTCTAGAGTTCAAACAAGAAGAGCAACTCAGGAAGAATGTCTATACAACAGCTTGTTGTCAAATGAAGAACCAAAGAAGGTAGAAGAAGCTTTGTTGGATCCTGATTGGATTTTAGCTATGCAGGAGGAGCTAAACCAATTTGAAAGGAATAATGTATGGAAGCTGGTACCCAAGCCTAAAGGAAAGAATCCAATAGATACCAAGTGGGTATTCAGAAATAAGATGGATGAAAATGGCATAGTAGTCAGGAATAAAGCTAGATTGGTTGCTAAGGGCTATTGTCAGCAAGAAGGAATTGATTTTGATGAAACATTTGCTCCTTTTGCAAGACTTGAAGCCATCAGAATCTTCTTCGCCTATGCAGCCCATGCCAATTTCAAGGTCTATCAAATGGATGTCAAAAGTGCCTTTCTGAATGGAGATTTGGAGGAAGAAGTATATGTCACTCAACCTCCTGATTTTGAAGATCCAAATTTTCCAGAATATGTCTATTATCTTCTGAAAGCTCTTTATGGACTGAAGCAAGCACCTAGAGCCTAGTATGACACTCTATCAAAGTTCCTTTTGGAAAATCACTTCACAAGAGGTACTGTAGATAAAACTTTATTTTTCAGAAATGTTAATGGCTCTAGTATACTTGTTCAAATTTATGTAGATGATATTATTTTTGGCTCTATATATGAGAAACTTTGCAAAAAGTTTGCCAAATTGATGCAAAGTAAGTATGAAATGAGTATGATGGGAGAACTAACTTACTTTCTTGGTTTGCAAATTAAGCAAGTTAGTGATGGAATATTCATTAGTCAAACTAAATATATTTTTGATCTTTTAAAGAAGTTTGATCTAATGAATTGCACATCTGCAAAAACTCCCATGGCCACTGAAACTAAGCTTGAATTAAACACTACTGAAAAGTATGTGGATATTTCAAGTTATAGAGGCATGGCTCACTTCTATACTTAACAGATAGTAGGCCAGATATAATGTTTGCTATATGTTTATGTGCTAGATTTCAGGCTGATCCTAGAGAATCTCACTTGATAGCTATTAAGAGAATTTTCAGATATCTCAAGGGAACACCAAACCTTGGCATTTGGTACCCTAGAAATTCTGGTTTTGATCTAACTAGTTATTCAGATGCGGATTATGCAGGTTGTAGAATTGATAGAAAGAGGACAACAGGAACCTGTCAATTTCTAAGAAACAAGCTTGTGTCCTCGTTCAGTAAAAAGCAAAATTCAGTTTCTACTTCTACAGCTGAAGTTGAATATATTGTTGCTGGCAGTTGCTGTGCACAGATTTTATGGATGAAAAATCAATTGCTAGACTATGGTTTGCAAGTTGAGAGAATTCCTATTTTCTGTGATAACACAAGTGCAATTGCCATCACTGAAAATCCAGTGCAACATTCAAGGACAAAGCACATAGATATCAAGTACCATTTCATAAGGGAACATGTAATGAATGTAACTGTGGAACTACATTTTGTTCCAAGTCAGAAGCAACTTGCTGATATCTTTACCAAGCCACTGGATGAATCCACCTTTTCAAGGTTGGTAAGTGAGTTAGGTATGCTTAATTACTCTTAAATTTATCTGAGTTATTTTGCAAGTTGTCATGTAGCCAGAAATTTAGTTGATTTTTCAGTCTTGGATGAAATTTTGGCTAAGTCAAAATTTACATCTCGACGGATGACCCTTATCCATCGAATTTAGTCATCCGTCGATATACTATTTTCTAATGAAAATCAATTACTTTTCTGGAATCTTTTAAAACTCGACGGATAACAGTTTATCCTCATCCGTCGAATTGTCTTAATCTCAGCCGTTAATTCCCTGTACATTATCCATCGAGTATACTTACAGTTTGTAAGCATTACACGACGGATAATGGGTGGAATTTTTACAGTTTATTTTTTAAACGGCTATTTTAGGCTATTTCTATTGGTTAATTTACTTTACTTTATTACTTTTATCAGTTATTTTTGAGATAGTATAAAAGCTTATTTCATTACAATTGTTTTCTTTTATCATTCTCAAATTCAACTGCTCTTATTTCATTTTATCTCAAGCAATTATTCTCCTTCTCTTCAAGCTTTCATTCTCTAACAATGGCACCTGTAGTAAAGATTATGTCTCAAACTGGGTTCATTTATGAGAAGAACAATTTCACTGTATTGGTCAATAAGGGTATTCAGCAATCAGAGGACTATCACAAGATGATGGACTTTGTAAAGAATTGCAAGCTAAATTACGCCATGCTGAAATCACCCACAATCTTCTGTGAAGTTGTTGAAGAGATGTGGACCACTGCTATCTACAACTCTACTGACAAGACCATCACTCTAACCATCAAAGGTAATGAATTATGTATCAATAGTGATGTGATAAAAGCATGTTTCAAAATTCCTGATAATAATGTGACTTCACCACACAATGACACTGATATTATCAATATGCTTAATTCCATGCATTATGCTCTTCCTACTTCTAAACTGAGTGATATTAGGAGAATGGGTCTTAGGAAGGAGTTGAGTTTCATGTGTGATGTAGTTACTAAGGTTTTCTCTGGAAAAGTCAGTAATTTTGATTCAGTGAATATTTCCATGCTTAACATGCTATACATGCTAGTTACAGATAAATTTTATAATTTCAGTGACCTTGTCTTGTTTGAGTTAGGCTTTAAATTAGGTGAGTTAGCTAAAAGAGGTAAGAATGTGTATTATGCTAGATTTTTCATGTTATTGGCTAACCACCTTTGTGAAGAGATTGTGCTTGAGAACCCAAACAACAAACTGGTTTGTTGGGTTCAAGAGAGAAGACTCATTGCAGATTTGAACAGGGCCAACCATCACAAGGATGCGCCTATGTTCTACTTTACTGTAATGCAGACACCTCTGGTAAGTGAGGTAAGTTCATCCATCCCTACAACTATTTCAACCTCCACTATTTCTTTGAATTCAGGAGTAGCTATGGCAACTGTGTCAATGACCAAACAGTTGCCTACCAAAGCCTCCAAACCTACTATTATTCCAAAACCAAATCAAAGAAAACCCCCTCTGGTATCTCTCAAAAGATACCAGTTGAAAAATCCACCAAAGCCAAAGAGGGAAGTGTGAAGGAGGGTAAGTTAGGTGAGGGAAGGTGTGAACATCAAAGAAACCCCAAGAATAGGGTTGGAGAGTTGAGTGAATCCCAGCCTAGCCACACTGCAGTTTCCCAACAAACTGCAGTGCTTAAAAAGGATAAAAGCTAACTTCTAACTGCATCCTCCCAAAAGGATGTGGTTATTGAACAAAGTTCTCAGCCAAGAGCACAGACCAAAAGGGTTAGGGACACAAGCTCACCCCAAACTTATACAAGAAAGAAGAAATCTAAAACCTTTGGGGATGCACAGGGCACACACACAGTGCAAACTGGTGCTAAAGACACAGTCCCTGCACTCTCTCAAATTCAGTTTGATGTGGCTCCAATAAATGTGGAGTCACAGCCAAAATCTCTAGTTATAGAAGCATCTCATACACCATACTCACCAACAAACTCTCTGGAAGTGGATATGATAAACACTTCAATTTCTGATTCCCCTTCTTTAACTCTGTTGGGGAAGCCAAAACTCAGTGCAAGTGAGCATCATCTTTTAGATGATTTGTTGGCTCACTTGCCAATTCTTTCAAATACTATTGTGAAATCTGTGCCTCAAATATCTTCAATCAGCATAGAGTCAACAATAGTTTCTCTTCCCAACTCATTCATTTCTACTCTCTCGACGGATATTGCTCATCCGTCGAGTAGTGATTGTATCCCGACGGATAAGCCTAACAACAGTTATCCGTCGGATAGCATTACCACTCACTCGATGGATATCACTCATCCGTCGAGTATCTCTGCACAACTTCAAACCTCAATTATTTCAAGTGCAGAAGATTTAGTGGTTGTACAGTCACTCTTAGGACTAAGAGAGGAGAGTGTCTTGAGTGAGAGGCTGGGTTGCTCCCAGGCAAAAGGAGAGGAAATGAGTGAAAATCAGCAATCCATTTATTCAGGATTGGCAAAAGGGAGTGAGAGGAGTCTCACCTTAGTGGGTGAAGGTGAGGGTATGAGGGTGGGGAGCCAGGGTGAGACCCTGATGTAACAAAAGAGAGAACATGAGAGAAAAGCAGGTACAGAGGGTATAAGGGTGGATCCAACCATTGCTTATGAGTCAATGATTGTGGATGATGCTGAAAAGGAAAGACAATTTTAGCAACATTACAAAGCTGTAATTGATAACATTTCCTTGGATGCTGACACTTTTACTCATCCTGTGTCAGCCTATCAATTGTTGGCTGCTCAGGGCAATAAGGAGGCAGAAAAGACTTTGAATCTGGTGCATACTTCAGAATCTCTACAAAGGGATAAAGCTGTTGTCAATTTAATGCCTTCTACAGCTGGTGAGCCATCTGAGGAATTTGGAGTAAATTCTAATGATGATGACTCTATTTTATTTGATGGAAGCATGAACTTAGGGGGAGATGAAGGCCCAAGTTCTAGTCCAGATTTACCTGAATGGGCCTTGAAAAAGGAGTCCACACCAGGACAATTTAATGTATCATTGGTCAAACAAATCATGTCTATCCAAAAGGCCATTCAGAGGAGCTCAAATGCTGGTACCAAGTCCATTCTTCAAGCTCACCTAAATTATCTACATCTAATGAAGCTACAGCAATTAAGACAGAATCTGAGTGTAGATGAACTCAAAAAGGATATAGCTGACTTGAAGACCTACAATTCTGAGAAGATGGATTCAATCATGCCATATGGTACCATGCAGGATCTATTACTGAGACTGAGAAGAGAATCAGATGCTGAAAAGAAACTGGCCAAGTTGGAAGACAGAGTTCAAGTTATTGAAAATTCTGTGGCCACCATTCTTCAAAATCAACAGTCTCAGACCAATCTTCTAATGCAACTGGCTAAAGCATAAGGCCTAACTCCTCAACTTGATGATAACAAAAAAGGGGAGAAAGGACCAAGTGAGGGGGAGGAGCTTCAGATACAAATCACTACCGTAATTGTGCCATCAATTACTGTCTCAAAGCCACCAGTTGCAGATGGTATAGATCTGATTCAAGTAGCAACAACAAACTTGAAAGTTGCTGAGAAAGGAAAGTTGAGTTTGATCAACTGGGAGAAGATTGATGAGGAGATACAGAAGAAATTCTAACTTGTCAAGGAACCAGTTAAGTCAGCCATCCATCACTCTCAAGTCAAGCAAATAAGTGTGAATGAGATGAGCATGAACTATCTGGAAAGAGGACAATCTTCCTGCATCAAGTCTCCAAAGGCTGAAATGATTCTTAAACCAAGGGCAAACTATTCAAAATCATCCTTGAAGAACCCCTTGGATACTGTGTATGAGACAACCAAGCCTGATGAGAAGAAGCTTCTGTCAAGATCAATTATTTTCTACAAAGATCCAACTGATTCAGCTTCTAAAAAGAGGATTGCTAAGATATTCAGAAATGGGAAGGAGATTTGTGTGGTAGCTGGACATCCTCAATTTGCTCAAGCAAAGAGAGAAGAAAGAGCCAGATTGAAGCAGGAAAAGAGGCAAGCTGCTCTAGATGCAAAAAAAGGCTAAATAAAAGAAAGAGCAGATTGCTATCTTAGCTAAGCTACAGGCTGTGAGTTCATCCCAACAAATTCCCTCTCAACCATCTGAAGCTACTGAATCAAGGGAGCAAGTTGAAGAACAGAAGAAATCTCCAAGGAAGAAAGAGTTGGCTAAAAGAACAAAAAGGAAACTGGATGTTGTTGACAAGGAATTGGAAGATCAATTTCCTAAGGAACCCACACCAGCTACAACTCAAGCATCAAAGCCCTCTGTGGTATTTGAAGATATAAGGGTGGTGGATCCCTACAGGAATATTCATGGTGAACCTATTGTGCCCAAGGATGAGCCAATAGAATGGGATAACATACCAATTCCTGACTTCAGTCTACCAATCCTTAGCAAGCCAAAAAGGACAAAGTCAAGGGCAGTCAAGAAAGTGAAATTGTCACCCCTCAAATCCAAATCTGTAGTCAAAACTCAGCCCAAAGTCAATAAGGGAGACTACTTGTACTTGTGTGACATCAAAGAATTTTCTGATCTAAACCTCTATCTGGATGAACTAGATGAAGTGAGGGGAATTGATGCATACAGAAACCTACCTGAAAGGTTAGTGTTCAAGTACAAAGGAGGAAAGGAGATTTAGTGGCCACTTCATAGGATTCTTCAAGAGAGCCAAGCTGTATTGATTAAAGTTTATTCATCCTTCAAGAAGAACTTTAGGTTCAATGTCACTGCAAGAAGACTAATATTGAAGAAGATTGAAGAACTAAGGAGTGTTAGAGCTAAAAATGCACTCCCAAAGACTCTTATCATCCCATACACAGGGAGAAGAGTGCATCTAAGGCCCTACTGGCTGATGGAGTTCATAGATGACAAAGGTGTGAGAAGATTCTTCAGATTAGAAGATCAACTGAGCATCTCCAGCAATGAGACTCTCTTGGAAACGCAAGAAAAGCTAAATCTCTCAGAATCTGATGAACTGAAATTCCACAGGCAACTCCAAAATCAGATTGATGAAAATAACAGAAAGCTTGGAAGAAGATCCAGACCTTCAAGAAACTAGAAAAATCTGCTCAGGCTAGAGGAGCATCTTGAAATGACTGTGAGCTAAACTTTGTACATTATGATTATTTGAAGCACTTTCAGTATTATCTACTTTTCTTTAAAGCTGTATGTTTAGGATGTTTTGTTATCATCAAGTATCTCTTAATTTATGGCTACAATTCTAGTAGACATAAATTGGGGGAGATTGTTGTGCATATGTTGTGTACTTGATGATTTCATAAACAAAACACCTTAGTAGATTTTACTTAGTGAAATAATGTAGCACTCGACGGATAAGAATTATAGTCCCGACGGATAACTCATTATAGTCCCGATGGATGATGACTTATTATCCATCGAGTGAGTAGCTTATGTAATGATGAGTCTGTAGCACATTTCTGCATACACCTTTGTATAAATTCTGTAGTAGCATATAAGTCATGTTGACTTTAACTAGATATGTAGAATAGGTTGATTAATTGTACATAGATGATGTCTTGTAATTCTGCATAAATAAATTAAAGTCAAGTGCCAAAATAACTATCGACGGATGATTAACAAAACCATCGACGGATGATCAAATGGCTACCAACGGATGTTTAATTTAGCAGTCGACGGATGATCAATGAAGCCATCAACGGATGATCATAAAGTCGACGAATAATCATGTATTCAACGGATAAAGAATTCAAACATCAGTTGATAATGACAACTGGTCACATGCGTCGGGATGTACGCAAATGGAATGAGGAAGCCTATTAACCGGGTAATAGAGAACAAAGTAACAAAGCATTAGACCCGATAGTTTTTATAATGATTATATCTTTTGACTTTGTAATCTTGATGATATATAAACCAAGAAGTAGCAAATAGAAATGAGAATCTGAGATACAAAAAGTGAGAAACATTTGAAAGCAGAATTATTAGCATTTCTCTGTATTCTCAGTAGTTCAAATTTGTAAGCAGCTGTGAGCATTCTTGCACACAGAGTTCTCTCGATATAATATATATATCTCCGGTGGAATTATTTAAATCCACCAAAAAGTTTTTAAAGACTCTTGTTTTTAATTACTTATATTTTGATTCACTTAAGTTTTTATTCTGCATTGTGTTAATCAAAACACTTATATTTGTATTCGAGTTTGAACATTTTTATTTTAAGAAAAAGGTTCAAGAATTCCATTCAACCCCCCTTCTGTAATTCTTGCTATATTGTTAAGGAACTAACAGTAGTCATACCAACAATGAAGAAAATAATGAAGGAACAAGTCAACAAACTCATACAAGGAAGTGGGACAGAAGTCACCCTAGAGAAGCAATTATTGGTGATCCTACTGCTGGTGTGAGGACTAGAAGTGCAACTGCTAATGAGTGCTTACATGCATGTTTTCGGTCTCAAGTAGAGCCTAAGAAAGTTGATGAAGCTCTACTGGATCCTCATTGGATATCTGCCATGTAGGAAGAGATGAATCAGTTTGAAAGGAACAAGGTTTGGGAATTGGTTCATGCACCAAAGAATAGAAGCATTATTGGAACAAAATGGGTGTTCAGGAACAAGATGGATGAAAATGGTATAGTCACCAGAAATAAAGCAAGGTTGGTTGAAAAAGGCTACTCACAAGAAGAAGGAATTGATTATGATGAAACTTTTGCTCCAGTTGCAAGACTTGAAGCAATAAGGATTTTTCTAGCATTTGTTGCACACTCAAATTTCAAAGTGTATCAAATGGATGTCAAGAGTGCCTTTCTAAATGGGGAGCTAGATAAAGAAGTTTATGTGCAACAGCCACCTGGCTTTGATGATCTAGAATTTCCAAATTTTGTGTACAAGTTACTCAAGGCTCTATATGGACTAAAACGGACACCTAGAGCTTGGTATGACACACTGTCAGAATTTCTACTAAAGCATGGTTTTACTAGAGGTGCCATAGACAAGACTCTCTACTATAAGAAACATGGTGAGGATATGATCCTAGTTCAGATCTATGTGGATGATATCATATTTGGTTCTACAAATGAGAAGTTTTGCCAAAAATTCTCTAAGATTATGCAAAGTGAATATGAAATGAGTATGATGGGAGAACTGAGTTACTTTCTTAGACTTCAAGCCAGTCAAATAAATGATGGTATCTTCATCAACCAAACTAAGTATGTCAAGGATTTATTGAAAAAGTTTGGTATGGTTGATTGTTCACCTGCATCTACATCTATGTCTACTGCAACAAAGTTGGATAAAGATAAAAAGGGCAAGAGTGTAGATATTTCAAGCTATAGAGGAATGATTGGTTCACTGCTTTACTTAACTGCTAGTAGACCAGACATCATGTTTGCTACATGTCTGTGTGCAAGATTTCAAGCCAATCGAAAAGAATCATATTTGATGGCTGTGAAAATGATTTTCTGATATTTAAAGGGAACTCCAAACTTGGGATTACGGTATCCTAAGGGAACTGGTTTTGAAGCTGTTTGTTACACAGACGCATATTTTGCGGGATGCAGGGTTGACAGGAAGAGTACTAGTGGAAGCTGTCAATTTCTTGGACAAAGACTTGTATCTTGCTATAGCAAGAAACAATAATCTGTATCAACTTCTATAGCTGAGGCTGAATACATAGCTGCAGGAAGTTGTTGTGCTCAAGTGCTTTGGATTAGAAATTAACTAATGGATTATGGCCTAGTGTTACACAAAATTCCTATCATGTGTGACAATACTAGTGCTATATCTATAGTAGCTAATCCAGTCAATCACTCTAGAACAAAGCACATTGACGTAAGGTACCACTTTATTAGAGAACATGCAACATATGGTACCATTGAGCTCATTTTTGTTTCAACAGAAAAATAATTAGCTGACATTTTTACTAAACCTTTGGATAAAGCAACCTTCACTAGACTTATAGGTGAAATTGGAATGCTTCATTCTTCATCCTAAGGCATGAACTCAGCTAATGTTTTGCAGCAGATTAATTTTCATTAAATCAAAATTAATTTGGTTTAATTGAAAATTAACTGAAATATGAACTATAAATATTTCAGAAATCTCTGCATATTTATTTTTCAAAATTCAAAATTCAACTTGGAATTTTTCAAATTCTAAGTAAACTGCTCAATTGTTAATTTACATCCTTAATATGTAAAAGTAACACAAGGCAGTGTTACAACAATCAAAAGTATATAGAGAACTGAGTTCTCGATAAGTCTAATTGACTTCTCGACAAGTCATTCTAGGACTTCTCGAGTGAGTTCTCGACAAGCCAATTTACTGACTTCTTGAGTGACTTCTCGATAGGCTTAAATATGAATAATCGATAAGTCCTTGTAGACTTCTCTAGTAGTGTTAATTCACAGAGTTCTCTACAAGTACAATTATTTACTTATCAATAACTCAGAACTGAAATAATTTAATTTAATAAATTATTTTGGTAAAATACTTTTGGGAAATTTATTCTAATTTTATTTTGAATTTATTCAAATAAAAGTTGGAATTAATTCAGTCCATTTTTGGACAAACTGGGTATTTCTTTGACATCTTGATAAGTTAACTTTTAGTTCTCTATAAGAGTAATTTAAAATGACTTCTCGATATGTACTTCATTTCTTAAAATAACTTCTCGATAGACAAATATCAAACGTCTATTTTTAAGTTCTCGACAAGTCATTCACTTTTACTATAAATGCCCAGACTTCTCGATACATATACATACTTACAATCTTCGATATCTCAAGTGACCTAGTCTTTCAAGCAAAAACTGATTTCTCTCTCGTTTCTTCTCTTTTCTCAAAAATTTCTTTTACCCACTAAAATTAATACTTATGTCAATGGCAGCAAACACTATTGTACCTTTTATCCTAAAGAAGACCAATTTCCTTGCATTTTTGGATGAAAATCAAGCTCCTGAAGCTTTTAAAGGCTTTATCAAGTTCTTGTCTGAAACTTACTTTGTTGGAGCTCTAACAGCTAACCCAGTTGTAATAACCCCAATTTTTGGGAAATTTTGAAACCCTTATGAATAGTGTTTTTGCTGAATGAGAAAACTTTTCATGCCACACTATATAGGGGTCCCGATATGGATATTCTGAGATTTTATTAGTACTTTATATGGGATATAAGTGTATGTAAAGATCGTCAGAATCCAAATCCGAACACTTTGATTTTTCCCGGAAATCCAATAGATACGGAAAGAATTGAGTATAAGGTAACAGGATAAAAGGATTTAAATTAAAGGATTATAATAGAGGATCATAAAAAGGAATATAATGTATTGAGAAAGGTTAAGGGAACCTAAGTAATAAGATCCCGGGTATGATCCCTCAAATGATAAACGAAAACGAAAGTTAAGCGAACAGTATAACAGATCAGCGGTCATTAGGCAAACAATTAGAAAGTTAATCAAAGGGATTGGAGAGGATGATGTCACCCAACCAATGAGAAGAGGACAAGGAGGGGAGGATGACATCATGAGGATGACACAAGCATGACATGGGAAGGAAGGAGATGTGGTGGCTTTTTAACCACACAAAATCAAGGGCAACTAGGTAATTTACTAAAACAAACACAAAAATCAAACCAACCAAGCCAAGCAAATCATTTTTCATCAAAATCAAAAAGAAACCAAGGCATTGTTCTTCATGCTCTCGGCCAAAACAGAACCAGCACACTAAAACTGCTGTATCTCCTTCATTTCTCACTCAAATATTGTGTTCTATAGCTCATTGGAAAGGTATTGAGATGACCTACAACTCTTGTTCACAAGTCTCGTCCAAATAATCATGGTAAGATCCTCATTTTTACAGTTCTTTAAATCGGACTTTTAGAAACTTCAAAGCCTAACTTTGTGTTCTTGATTTCTTTGGAAAGATCAAGCTTGTAGGAGGCTCCCTAAGGCTTCCTAGCAACTTAACACCTCCCAAGGAAGTTATAAACTTCAAACCCTAGCCTTTACTTTATTTGTTAGTAAGTTTAATGGTTGGTTTTGTGAAATGAGAAGCATGGATTGTGATTATTAGTAGTTTGGTTTGGTTTGGAAGTGTTTTGGTAATTGAAGCTTGATTATAGTTCATAGGTCTTGATTGTGGTTGTTTGAGTTGAAAACCTTGGAGATTATGGACTGATGTGGTATGGTTTCGGTGAAGTTTTGTTGTATTGATGGTTATGAGTTGGTTGGTGGTTAATTGGAGTAGTTTAAACATTGGTAATCGCGTAAACATAGCCGTCGTAATATCCGATTTACTTTAGACTGCTTTTGTTCATAACATTTGGACCCGAGAACTCCCTGCTAGATTATGACCATTGCCATGTTTAGATAGTTCATGTTACGAGCTTTGTTTTGATATGTAGTTCGTTTGATTCCGATGTACGGTTTAGGAGAAACGACCGTTTCAAGTAACGGCGTTTCGCGAACGGATCATTTCCCCTCGCCTTACTTTGAAACATAGGTTAAAGACCAAAAGGGGTTAATTAATGTATGAAACAATTATGGTAAGAGTGTTAGGCAGTTGGTAAGACACTCGCGAAGGAATCGCTTTAAAACTCGTAATGGTTAATTTATTAAAAATAGTGGAGCCGAGGGTACTCGAGTGACTTAAGAGAATCAATAAGTGCAAAACAAGCGTTAGAGTCTAAGTTAGTTAAAGTATACATTTACAAGTGACTTTGGTTTAATTCCAACTTACTTATTGTTTATAGGTTACCAGACTCATCCCGAGCCTTTTATCACCCCAAGTCGCTCAGGCAAGTTTTCTACCCGTTATAACTGTTGTTGTGATGAATATATGTATTTGCATTATCTTGCGATAGATGCATATTGGTTAATTAGCAAATTTTGCGATATATTGGAGCATGCTGATATGGTATATATGCATGTCTATTTCGTAATCTGGTTATCTATCTGTTGATTTTAATGCTTATAGTTGCATAATACCTATGCTAGAGAATAACGGTAATTTGCATATACCCTTAGTATAGGGACCCAAAGGTGAAAACATTTTCTAAAACCGGGAGTCGAGGATCCCGAGTAGATTTTATATATATATATATGGTTATAGTTTTCAAAACTATTAATCGAATAAGGTTTATTCTATAACTTTATTTTATTAATGAATATTATCTTGAATATTCATTCGAGGACTTATGACTCCTTTACATTATTTATTGAATATTACTTGGATATTCATTTGAGGATGTATGACTCCTTTATTTTATTTAATGAATATTATTTATAATATTCATTCGAGGTATTATGACTCAGCTTATTATTTAATGAATATTATTTCAAATATTCATTCGAGGGCTTATGACTCAGCTTATTTTATTTATTGAATATTATTTGAATATTCATTTGAGGATCTATGACTCTGATTATTTGCTGAGATATATTCTTTATTTTATTAAAGAATAAGGTGTCGATAATCAAACTCACTTTTGATTATTCAAATAAAGATAGTACTTTCGTATATGTATATCTTTGGATATTTAATATTCATTTGAAGTATAAGTTTCAAAACTTCTACTTCAATTATTTTTATAAAGATTATTCTTTATGGAAATATTATTTAAATAATAATATTCAGATATTTTCTAATATATTGGGACTGATTTATTTTGTTAAATCAGCATCACTCCAAACATTCTTAAAAATGTTTTGCGAGTCTTCAAAATGATTTTTAAAAGTTAGAGCGGATCCCAAAACTCATTTTTATATTTAAGATCCTCCTTTCGAAGAGGATTTAAATACTCGCTCAAAACCTGAGGGATCCGGCTCTGTGGTGTGTTTTATATTCGCAACAAGGTTGCTGTTTTGTTAAATGAATCGATTACTTACCCAACACTCGGGAAGTAAAATTCTTGGAACAAGTTAATCCATTAACAGGCATCGCCTGGGAAATATCGGTGAGTTTTCCTTTCCAACTAGATACGACTTCTTGGTGGAGCCGTATCAACAAGTTTCTACTTGGGGAAAGGGGGGACGAGCTTTACGTTTCAGAGTCATGGATTTCATCTGAACTAGGAGTGGCGTAAGTGGTCGAGTAGCGCCGGCCCAGCCTTATTATATTGGCCCAAATGGCCTGGAAGTTCCGCTAAGGCGGTCCATTCCTTAGGAGTTCAGTGTTCGGTTGACAAGTAAATCCGACAGGTTCTCCTCTACATGTAGAAAATGGTGGGGTTGCACTACTACGACTGATCATCGTAAGTGGTCTTCCTGGCGCGGTAAACTCCCGTAATGAGTTCATCATCCAATTGGATATTTCTGCAACACTACCCAGAGCACTTCGATAGAAAGGCTACGGTTGGGCGATTGTTGAGTGTTGGCAGGGTCAAGTTTTCAAAATGATGTTTGCATCAAATGAAGTATCTCGTAACTTCATTTTATTTTGATGATATTTTAAAGATTTAATCTATTCAAATCTGGTCTTGTAGTCTCATCTATGTGATGAACTTTTAATCTAATTATAACTTGAACGGTGGTAGTTCAAGTAGTATTTGGAAAAGATATAAGTATATTGGAGTATCTTGTAACTTCATCTTTTAAACTTATATCTAGTAAATGATTATCTTACGAATGACAAAGACTTTCAGAAAAACATTGAGACAAGGTTAGATATATGAGATCACCTTGCAACGATATTTTTTTATACAGTTATACACTGGAACTCTGTGTGTATTATGCATGGAAGAGGACTTCCAATATTTTGAAAAGTATATATGTATATATATATACTGAGTATTTTGTGACTTCATCGCATTAAGATATCAACTTGGTTCATTTCTTTTGACCAAGTCTTTCATGAGTACTATGAGAAGGCTCATATATTGTTAATCATTATACATATTATTTTGGTGGGCTTGCTGCTCACCCTTGCTTTCTTCTTTCATCACACAACATCAGATAGACAAGATGAACAGGACCAAGCTCCCAATTCGCGAGCGGATAAGAAGCATTCCGCAGTTTCCTATAGGTGTTGAAGTCACTATAGCTGAGGTAGGGAAATACCAATAGACTAGGCTTCAACTGTTGATGTACCAGATTTATGTATATTTATGAATTGTAATAATGGCAAAGAAATGTAAATTTATTCAGAAAACCTTTTAAGGTGTATTGGCAGATAATTGTGGAATAAAATGACTTGTGATTATTTTTGGATGTTCATCTCTGAGACTATAACGTGTGGTGTGTGTGTTTATTGTGGGGTCACAGTACAGAGTAGTTGATTAATTATTAAGGTTGGGTGTTACTAAGGGAAATGGAACTCGTGACAACCCGGATCCCCGACCCCGGATCTGGGGGTGTTACACCAGTTCTGTTTCTGGATGTATTGGTTGACTTCTAAACCTTAGCTGTGACTAGGACAGTTATTCATGAATATCAATCTTCAAGCTTGGTTGTCAACTGTCAAATCAAAGGACAACAAGTGGAAATAACTGAAGCTGACATGAACTTGGCCTTGTACATTCCAACTGATAAGGTGGTAGGGATTCCAACTCAGGAAGAGCTCTATGAATTCATAGACTTTATCAACTATTCTGAGAAGATCAACTTGGCAAGCTTGAACAAGAAGAACTTAAGAAGAGAGTGGTCATTCCTGTTTGACTTTGTGATAAGAGCTTTCACTTGCAGGAAGTCAGGGTTTGATAACATCTCTAGTGTTGTGCAAAAACGGGTATACTCCATGGCTCATAACAAACAGATCAATGTAGGTCACTACATATTGGAGGAGCAGAGCACCAGGATGATCATGCCATTGGAGTCAAGAGGTAAAGAAATCTTCCTTCCTAGATTTATCATGTCTGCTTTAAATCATAAAGTTAATGACATACATATGCTAGAAGGTGTAAATAGGTCATTAATTGGCAATTATAAACAAGTATCCAAAATATATTTGGATCACTTATTACTAAAAATAAGGTACATGTGGGTCTTAGATCAACACCTTTCATGATTGAAAGATTTAGGACCTACCCTTATCCTATGCCAAACATGAGAACAAGTGCTAGTCAACCCAGTACAACAATGGTTTCTGAGCCTGTGGAAGTACAAACACAGGCACACCCACAGGAACCTACCCAAGTTGAGCCTGTTCCTTCAAAACATGTAGAAGCTAGGAAACCAACCACCTCATCTTCTCAAAAGGATGTGGTGAGTAAAAAGAAGAGAATGGGGATAACCCTAATTGTGGTAACTGAGAGTGGTGAGGAGATAGCTGACAAAGAGTCACCTCTTGTCAAAAGATCAAAGGGAGTAAGCAAACTGAGCTGACCACTCTAGCCTCCTCTGTATCCTCCCAACAGGATGCAGTTGTAAAAGCAACCAGTAGTGAGTCTGCACAGCCTGCACAAGAAGCAATTCAAGTGTATGGTAGGAGAAATAAGGAAGGCACACACTGTGAGGACACATCTCTTGAAGCTCCCTCATTCATTTAGGGGGAGCTGCCAACACTCACAACTGAGCAACAAATTCTTATGACTAAAATTTCTTCTATTCCAATTCCACTTGATTCCACTTCTCAAGTGCAGCAAAAATCAAGTGACTTAGCTCAAGAAGCTTTGCTCACCACCCAGACACTACATTTAGATGGTGAGAAGCTACATGCTGGGGTAGACCTTGATGACACCATCAAAACCATGGGGGTTTCATCAATTTTCACTGAAAACCCCATGGAAACTCACTATGCAACTTCATGTGCCAGTTACTCTTCACAGACTGCAAGGTTTGAGGGTAGTACTCCTGAGGGAGAGCTACCTAAATCCTCTCCAATTTAATTGGAGGTTCCTCGTGTAGGGACAACTCCTCTCAAAACTCTAGCAGAAATTGCCTTGACAGTTGATGCTAGGAGTACAATTGCCAATGATCCTGTCATAGGGGAGGCAAGTATAACACATTCAAGTGCCAGTGTGTTACAAGACACATAAGGGTTTGAGACTAGTGCACATGGCAGTAACCCAGTCAAATCCCCTCCAATTCAATTGGAGGTTTCCACACCTAGTGAGGAACAACAACTAGTCATAATCACAGAGCAATCTATGAGTAAAACTGTGACTTCAGTCATAGGTGTTTCTGAACCATCAACCTCACAACCTTCAACTTCCCAACCTCAACAACCTCACATTCTCACCAACTGGCTGCAAGAATATGTCTCTCAACCCACATCTGTAGATGATCTCTTAGTGGAGCAGATTTCTGGACTGGAAAACATCTCTCAACATTTACTCACTTCTGATATGAGCAATCAGGACTATCAGGCCATCATGCTCACCTATAATGAAGATGTGGAGAAACAGAAGGAGAAGATTATAAATGATGAAGAATAGGATGACAATGTGGATGCATGGCTATCTCAAGACTTTGTGTTGGAGTTGGATCAAGTCTTGGCCAGATGCAGAGAAGAGTATGTTACTATCCTTGGAAGCAATGCAAATGCCTTGACTCCAAAAGAAGTATATGATGCAGTCACAGAAGTGCACAAAGCTCAACTCAAGGCTTTTCACATTTTCGGTAAAGCTCTTGAAGTCAAATTAACTGGTCATGAAGACAGGATCAGGACGATGGTAAGGGAAAAAATGGATGAAATCATTCCCTCTCAAACTAAGATCAAAAATCAATTCAAACACTTCTCAGATCAAATGTCCAGATATGATCTCAGTGGTGTAGATAAAAGCATGACACAACTCAAGGACTCATTTGTTTCCTTGCACAATCAAGTTCAAAATCATATCACCAACTCTAATAACACAATGTTGAAGTTGGATCAGATGCACACTGCCAGATACACTCCTTCTCCTTTGGTCATGAATGAGATTCAGAAATTGGTACAAGCTACATTTGGGTCATCTACTGCTGTCTCTACATCAAGCTCCCATCAATCTGCATCTACTTCAACAAATCTACAGATTCAATCTCTACAAGGTCAAGTCACAACATTGCAAGACTCCAACTCTTCTCTCACTGCACAAGTTCAGGCCTTGACATCTCTTTTCAAGAGCCAACAAACAAATATCCAAATCCTGGTGGACTCCCATAAGCATCTTCAAATGCAGAATTCTATAGCTTTGGGAGCCATCATGGGCAAACTCAACATACCACTACCTTCTCTACCTGAACTGGTAAGGCCTGAAATCCCTACACCCCTCCTCATGCCTATCAACAAGAATAAGGGGGATATAGAGGCTAGATTGGCACAATCAAGGTCATCTCAACAACAAGTCCAGGGTGCTGAAAAGAAAGTATCTAAAAAAGTTGATCTTGACATGGAGAGACTTATTAGGGCTACTGAAGGACCTAGTCTGAGCAGAGAGTTTGATGAACTACTCAAAGCCTTAAAAGCTTCTCTCAACAATAATAACTTCATATACAAAAAGGCCCTGAACAAGACAATTAATTTCTTTAGAGTGATCATGGTCAATCAGGACAACCTTTTGCAAAAGAGGATAGTGATCAATGTAAATGACTCAGGGACAGAAAGATGTATACAGGTGTCCCTCAATTACCTTGTCTCAAGGAGGGCATCTGAGTTAGATATCTTCATCAACAAAGTCAAAGTTATAACTCATGAAGATACCTTGCTATTAACTGAATTGAGAGATGCTCAAGTGGCTGCTTTTCCTGAAGCATATCTACAACCAAGCAAGGGTATAGCCTACATCTTTCAAAACACCAAACAATTCAAACACTTTCAGATCCCCAAACAGTGTGCCATGAGTAACAAGAAGCTTATCATGATCCTTGGAACTGGTTTAAAAACCAAGAAGAACAAGAACAATGATGATATGGAAATGATAAAGTTACTGAGGAGATATCTGCATAATGCAGAAGCTAACTTGCCCAAAATACAGATCAACAAGGATGATTTAGATGATGATGAGCAGAAGAAAGATGATCAAAATCCTTCTGGCTCAAATTTAAGTCAATCCAGTAAGCCATATGGCAGCAAGAGTGGAGAGAAGAAGAAGGAGGATGATAAGAAAGATGAAGAAAAGAAGAGAAGAAGTGAGAGGAGAAGCAAAAAGCTTCATGATGGCTCAGAACCACACCAATCCCTAAAAATCCAAACACAACTAACTCAACCTACAACATCATCTATCTCAAACATCAAACCACCTCAAACCTTAAAGCCAAAATTTATGTACAAACAAACAGCCAACTCCTTCTTAGAAATTCCAATCACCACAAGCCAGACAAATCTCAAGAAAATGACAACCCTATCGTTAGCCAAACCATCACTGAAAATCAAGCACAAATCTGTTGGGAGAAAGCCTAAGAAAGTCAAGCCTACAAAGAAAGAAGAAGTCACTGAAAGGGCCATCTTGAACTATTTTAAGGAGTCTGACTTTCTACCTCTAAATTGGTGCACCTCAGATGAAGATTATTTCCAACATCTAGCTGAAGAAATAGTTAGAGTCTAGGTTGTTTCCATGAGAGAAGTTAGAATTTATTTTGAAGATGGGTCCTTCACTTTTCTTGGCAATGATTTAATAGATTCTCTGTCACCAACAGAAATTAAAAGAGTAATAAGTTTGCTAAAGGACAAGGATACTGCTACAAGGGCATGGAGATCAGTTCTAGCTGAATGGTTGATTGACAGGGAGGAAACTAAGAAAAGAAATGAGGCTGAAGCTAAAGAGAGAAGGAGGAAGTATGATGAAGAAATAGAAATGTATATAAAAAGATCAGAAGAGCTAAAGGCAAAAGGAATGAGCAGAATCTCTAAAGATGAGAAATTTCTAAACATTAAAGCTGGTGGATTCTCAAGGTTTTGAATAGATTTTCTAGATAGTGGTTACCCCAAGGTAGCAAGACAAAAACTAGTAGAAGCTCTAAGTGGAACACTTATCATAGAATAACTTAAAATTCTAGATCACTTGAAGGATGTTCTTAGGGAAGAAGCAGATATAAAAACTGTCTTTACCTGACACTTGTAACCATTGAACCCTTCCTTGATTCTATCAAGCTTTATGTATTAATTTTATTTTCCATCATTTTAAACTTCGGGTTAGTCTTGTTAACAGACATGAATTTGTGTTAAGCAATCTTCTCACAAATTGGGGGAGATTGTTGTGCAAGACATGCCTGGTCCTTAACAAGACTAAGACATTTTGTCAACCCTAAGTAAGTTGTATCGTTATCTTAATTGGTATTTTGTACTTGTAACACTTAAAGTCTGTAAAAATGTCAAAGGAGCATACTGGAGTCTTTTTCTATAAACAGTGTCAAGCCTAAGAATTCTATCTGGAAGAAGATCAAGAAGATCATGCCTCAGAAGAATTATGAAGAAGCTTGAATGTTAGATATATTTGATAATGTCACGGCTAATATAATTTATGTTTAGATTTCAGATCTTACTTAACAGGACAAATCAGTACTTAACTGTTGATCAGTACTTATACTGAAAGTCAGGACTTAAGGATATCAGTACTTATATTATCAGGAGATAATCATCAGAAGTTAGATATCAGAACTTAAGTGCTGAAGGATGATCTAGAGAAAGACAGTAGCTGATTAAAGGAAAGAAGATCGAGATAAACATAAGAAGAGATATGCATGAAGAAGGAATTCCGTGAAGAATGGAATACTTGGAAGAAAAGATATCTGATTGATATATTTTAGGAAGCAGAATTATATTCCATATCAATTAGCGATTATCTTGTAACTGTGTAGTATATAAACACAGACATAGGGTTTACACTAAAAGTGTTATTATATATTCGAGAAGATTAATTTTTGTAACCCTAGCAACTCTCGTGATATTTGTTCATCACTGAGAGGTAACAGTTTCATACTGTAACAGAGTTTATTGTTTCAATAAAGTTTGTTTTCTGTTACTTAAGATATTAAAGTTCGATTTAATTGTATTATACACTGTATTCACCCCCTCTACAGTGTGTGTGACCTAACAAGTGGTATCAGAGCCAATCTGTTAACAGATATACAGCTAAAGATCCAAACACAATCATGTCTGACACAGAAACTCCAACTAAGCCTACCAAAAATGAAGAACCTCCAAAGCCACAAATTCAAAGTCGGTATGAGACTATCAGGGTTCCCATACTGAGACCATCTGAATATCCCATATGGAAGGTAAGGATGACCATGTTCCTGGAAGCAACATATCCAGAATACCTTGATAGAATCAAGGAAGGGCCTCACAAACCAACCAAGCTCGCTGTTGCAGTTGCAGGTGAAGCAGCAAAGACCGTACCAAAGGAGAAGAGTGATTATACTGCTGAAGATATAGCATCAATTGCTAAGGATGACAAGGTACGACACTTACTACATAGTGCCATTGATAATGTAATGTCAAACAGGGTAATCAACTGCAAGACTGCTAAGGAGATATGGGATGCTCTGGAAACAAGGTGTCAGGGAACTGACACAATTAAGAAGAACAGGAAGACAATACTCACTCAAGAGTATGAACACTTTGACTCAAAGACTAATGAGTCATTGAATGATTTATATGATAGATTTGTCAAACTTTTGAATGATTTGTCATTGATTAATAAAGAGTATGATCTTGAAGATTCAAACCTTAAGTTCCTGTTAGCTCTTCCTGAATACTGGGATTTGAAGGCAACGACAATAAGAGACAACTACAATCTTGATGAAACAACTCTTGACGAAATCTATGGAATGCTCAAGACTCATGAGCTTGAGATGGAACAAAGAAGCAAGAGGAAAGGAGGAAAGTCAAGGACAGTTGCTCTTAAGGCTGAAGAAGAATTCCCCAAAGCAGCTTCCTCAAGGAAAGACAAGGGTAAAGCTCTTGTCATAATGTCTGAAACTGAGTCATCAAGTTCTGAAAGTGATGATGACTCAGATTCTGAAAGCTTGCCTGAGACTGATGCTGATGAGGAGATGATGAAGCTGTGTGCTCTTATGGTGAAAGGAATCACAAAGATTGTATACAGAAAGTTCAGGAAGGGAAAGAAGTTTTCCACAAAGGCATAAGTTCTGATAAGAAGAATTTCAGAAGATCTGAAGGCAGAGGAGGAAAGTCTGACAGAGGAGATTATACCAATGTTAAATGCTATAACTGTGGTGAGAAAGGCCACATATCTCCTGATTGCAAGAAGGTAAAGGGTGACAAAGGCAAGGCTCTTGTCACAAACCAGAAAAGCTGGACAGACACCTCAGACTCTGAAAGTGAGGAAAACTATGCATTGATGGCAAATGCTGATAAAGAAAGTGTTGACAGCAGTTCTGAAGCTGCTGAAACAAAGGTACCTCATACTACTTATGCTTTTCATACTGATGATATTAATGAGTTGAGAAGATATCTTAAAACCATGTTTGTTAGTTATAGAGATTAAACTTTAACATGTGAAAGATTAACTTCTGAAAATCTTGTATTTAAGAAAAGAAATGATTTCTTAGAAAAAGAGTTAGTCATGTTCCATCAAACTCAGAAGGATAAAGATGATGCTTTTTATGTTAGGGATGAAGTGCTAAAAATGAATGAATCTCTAAAAACTGAGTTAGAAGAGGAAAGAGAGATTATCAGGACTTGGACTAACTCTGGCAAAACAACTCAAAATTTGCTAAGTAGTGGAAACTGGAAAGAGGGCTTAGGTTATGGAGAAGATAAGAATGATAAAGGAACTGAAGAAATTAAGCCTGTTGATAAGCAAAAGCCAAAGTTAAAACCTGTTAAGTTTGTAACTGTAAAGTCTGAAAATGAGAAATCAGAAGTTACAAAGGAGTTAACTTCTGACAAACTAAAACAGGAAAAGACAGCTGAAGTGAACATAGGCTTAATGACAAAGAAGCAGCTTAAGCATAAGTTGAAAGATGTTAAGAATGCAAACAAGGTAAAATCACCTAGGAAAAATAGGAATGGAAAGGAAGGTGTGAATAAAAGCAATAATTATAAACCTGTTCCTGATGCTCCTAGATAAAACATGTCATAACTGTGGAAGTTCTAACCATCTGGCTTCTTTTTGCAGGAAGAATAAGAATATTAACTCCTTACCTTCAAAATCAGGAGTTAAGAGTCAGTCTGTTAGATACAAACCACAAAATCCTTGTTTTCATTGTGGTAGTTTATGGCATTCTATTTATACTTGTAAGGGATATCATAGTTTGTACTATGATTATTATCAAATAAAACCTTCTTTGAAGAAAGTTTCCATTGTTCCTTCTAGTGTAAATTCTGATTCAAAGTCTGATAATGTAAGTTCTGATAAGAAAAATGTTAACATAAACTCTGATGCTAAATCCGCTGCAAATGTTAACAAACTTAATAAGACCAAAGGATCCAAGCAAGTCTGGGTCCTTAAAACTAATAATTAGTGGTCTTTGTGATTGCAGGGCAACAGGAAAAATATTCTAGTTCTGGACAGTGGATGTTCAGGACATATGACTGGAAATAAGGCCCTGCTATCAGACTTTGTGGAGAAAGCTGGCCCAAGTGTTTCTTATGGAGATGGTAACATTGGAAAAACATTGGGATATGGCAATATCAATCTTGGAAATGTCATAATTAAAGAAGTAGCTCTGGTCTCAGGACATAAACACAACCTACTGAGTATAAGTCAAATCTGTGACAGAGGTTATCATGTTGATTTCTTTTAAGAACACTGTGAAATTGTGAGTAAATCTAAAGGCAAAGTGGTTCTGAAAGGATACAGGCGTGGTAACATTTATGAAGCTAAGCTTCCAACAAGTACTGATGGTTCCGCAATCTGTCTGATAAGTAGAGCATCAATTGAAGAAAGCTGGAATTGGCATAAGAAACTCTCTCATTTAAATTTCAACAATATAAATGAACTGGTCAAGAAAAATCTTGTGAGAGGACTGCCAAAGTCAGTATTTGCTCCTAATGGTCTTTGTGATTCCTGTCAGAAGGCCAAACAAAGAAAATCTTCATTCAAGAGCAAGACTGAATCATCAATTCTTCAGCCTTATCATCTACTACATATTGATCTATTTGGTCCAGTAAATGTCATGTCTATTGCAAAGAAGAAGTATGCGTTAGTCATAGTGGATGAGTTCACCAGATACACATGGGTGTATTTCTTGCACACAAAAAGTGAAACTGCATCTATCTTGATTGATCATGTCAAACATCTGGATAAAATGGTCAAAGATTCTGTGAAAATATTAAGGAGTGATAATGGCACTGAGTTCAAGAATTTGATAATGGAAGAGTTCTGCAAAAACCATGGAATAAAGCAGGAATTTTCTGCTCCTGGAACTCCACAGCAAAATGGAGTTGTTGAAAAGAAGAATAGAACTCTCATTGAAGCTGCACGTACAATGCTTGAAGAAGCAAAGCTTCTAACCTATTTCTGGGCTGAAGCTGTGCAGACTGCTTGTTTTACTCAAAATGCAACACTCATTAACAAGCATGGAAAAACACCATATGAGATGGTGAAGAAAAAGAAGCCAAATCTGAAATACTTTCATGTATTTGGATGCAAGTGTTTTGTTCTCAAGACTCATCCTGAACAGCTATCAAAGTTTGATCTAAAAGCTGATGAAGGAATCTTTGTTGGATATCCACTTTCCACAAAAGCCTTCAGAGTCTATAATTTGAGAACAAAAGTGGTCATGGAATCTATCAATGTCTCTTTTGATGACAAGAAGATTACTGGTCTTGAAGATTTCATTGACCATGATCAGCTGAGATTTGAAAATGAAGACTCAAATTCTGATACTGAAAATCCTGACAGTCTAAGTCCTGATACTGTAAACTCTGATGGATTAAACTCTGATGTTATTGAAACTGTTGTGACTACGTCAAAGGAAAATGCACCTATGCAGGGGGAGCATACTTAAGATCCTACCACAGCTCAAGAAACATCAGAACATACATCTGGCTCTTCAAGTTCTGATTCGTCAAGTTCTGATAAGTCAAGTTCTGATAGTGCTAAAAATCTAAATACTGAAGAATCCAACTCAGAGAGCACAGTTTCAGGGGGAGCATCAGAAAATGAAAATGAAGATAGCATGGATCATGGGGGAGCATCCAGTTCTAGAGAAAACCTTCCATCTGCAAGGAAGTGGACAAAATCACATACACCTGATTTGATAATTGGAAATCCTGATGCAGGTGTCAGAACTAGAACAGGTACTTCGAATGAATGTCTTTACAATTCTTTTCTCTCTCAGACTGAGCCAAAGAAAGTGGAAGAAGCTCTTTAAGATGCTGATTGGGTGCAAGCAATGCAGGAAGAGTTAAATGAATTTGAAAGAAACAAAGTCTGGACCCTAGTGCCAAGACCAAAGAATAGATCTGTTGTTGGTACAAAGTGGGTATTCAGAAACAAAACTGACAGTGATGGCATAATTACAAGGAATAAGGCAAGGCTGGTTGCAAAAGGATATTCTCAACAGGAGGGAATTGATTATGATGAAACATTTGCACCAGTTGCTAGGTTAGAAGCCATAAGGATATTTTTGGCTTATGCTGCTCACAAAAAGTTTACTGTCTTTCAAATGGATGTGAAAAGTGCTTTTCTCAATGGAGAATTGGAGGAGGAGGTATATGTTGAACAACCTCCAGGCTTTGTAGATTCCAAACATCCAGATTATGTCTACAGGCTTGATAAAGCACTTTATGGACTTAAGCAAGCTCCAAGAGCATGGTATGAGACTTTAGCTCAGTTTCTTCAGGAAAGTGGATTCAACAGAGGAACAATAGACAAAACACTGTTCTACCTCAACCATGGAAAGGACTTACTTCTAGTTCAGATTTATGTTGATGATATCATTTTTGGGTCTACAAATGACAAACTTTACAAGAAGTTTGCCAAACTAATGCAGTCAAGATATCAGATGAGTATGATGGGGGAACTTAGCTATTTTCTGGGCCTTCAAGTCAAGCAGAATGAAGAAGGCACTTTTATTTGTCAAACCAAGTACACCAGAAACTTGTTGAAGAAATTTGGAATGCAAGATTGTTCAAGTGCATCCACTCCCATGGCCACTGCAACAAAACTGGATAAGGATACCGGTAAATCAGTAGATATTACTGACTACAGAGGTATGATTGGCTCTCTACTCTATCTAACTGCTAGTAGACCTGATATCATGTATGCTAGCTGTCTTTGTGCAAGATTTCAAGCAGATCCAAGAGAACCTCACTTAACAGCTGTGAAAAGAATCTTTAAGTATCTTAAAGGAACAGCTGCTCTGGGATTATGGTATCCTAGAGAATCAGATTTTAAACTAATAGGTTACTCAGATGCAGATTTTGCAGGTTGCAAAATTGACAGGAAAAGCACAAGTGGAAGCTGCCAATTTCTTGGAGGCAGATTGGTTTCTTGGTACAGCAAGAAACAAAAGTCAATTTCCACATCAACTGCAGAAGCAGAGTATATTGCTGCAGGAAGCTGTTGTGTACAGATTCTTTGGATGAAGAATCAGTTACTGGATTATGGGTTAACATATTTCAAAATCCCTATTTACTGTGATAATCAAAGTGTTATTGCTATGACAGGTAATCCAGTTCAACACTCTATGACAAAGCACATCAGCATCAGGTACCACTTCATAAGGGAACATGTGGATGAAGGTACAGTGGAATTGCACTTTGTTCCAACAGATCAACAACTAGCAGATATCTTCACAAAACCACTATGTGAAGCCACTTTTACAAGATTGGTAAATGAACTTGGAATGGTTTCAGGTTCTTTTTCTAAATCTGTCTAGTTTTGTTCTGATGCATCAGACTTTATGATCAGTATTTACAGAATGTAATCTCTTTGTTTATTCTGTGCTTAATTGAAATACACGTTTAAGTACTGATTGTTGTCTGATATATTTTTCTAAACTCTGATAAGTGATATGTCTGTTCATGTAACTATTCAATCCTATGAGGATAACTGTGCTAGATACTGACCTAGTAGTCTTCAATAAACAAATGATTCCATGTAAGAAGTAATTATTTCAGTGGAAATCTTATGACACTGGCAAATTCTGATAATTGAGCTTAGTTGAGTTTACTTTGTTTATCTTATTACTAAGTCACAAATTAGAATAATGCTACTCATCTGTTAAGTTCTGATACTAGTAAAACTGCTGAATGTACTAAGTGCTGATAAACCTCACTTATCAAAAGAAAAAGCAAAAAGATCAAAGAATAAAATCAGGTACTCCTTTGAGATCTAGAGTAAAAATGTGGAAGGGACGACCCAAGTGCATTGCTGGTATTAAGTAAATATGCATTAGAAAAGCAAAATATTTTCTTGGTGACTTTTCACACTCTATGATTACTGGAGAAATACTCTGATAATAGCATAAATTCTGATAAGCAGTCGTGACTCACTTACACTGAGAAGCCACTGTAAAATAGAATTTCAAAAGATGCATAAAATTAGCACAAAACAGTTGAGGTGGACTCAAGCATGAACTTATTCATCAGTAGGTTTCAGGACAATGACAACTCTTTAGCAAAATTTTAGTTATGCCTTATTTCTAAGATGTACTGAAGTGAATCAGACTTTACTCTTTGTCTGTTATTTAGCTTAATGCACACACTAATCACTCCATCTGAATGATGAAAATTTCTGTGGAGGTCTACGTTATTTTAGATAAACAGTCATTGTGTCATTATTGCACAAATTCTGAGGACAAGCTCTGGTTGCATATTCTGATGATTAAGTTCTGAAGAGTATAACTCAGAACTTGTATGAGGACTTACTAAGATAGGCATTCCTTTTTCGAGTTAAGAAATTATGTTCTGATGACTGTTAAGTTCTGATATAAGTCTATGTTCTGATATTACAGTCTAATGTTTTACTTGATTTATCTGTGAATAATATTTGATAACAGTCTCAGTTAATATTTGAATATGTTGAAGTGGAAGATTAATAGTCACTATGGTTAGGGTTAATGGTATTTGTACTTGAACATTCCACTGTTACTTGTTTCTTGTGCGCTTTAAACCATGTTTTCTCTTTCCAATGAATGTTATTCTTTTTCAAAGTCTAGGGAGACGAGGTAGAATTAATTCTACCTGTCAGCATTAAATACTTTTACGTCTCCTGGCATTCTCTTGCCTATATAAGCAGCCACTTCACATCAGTCTTCCCATCAAATTCTTTCTCACACACTTACCTTCATACCTTTTCTTTCAAAAACACAATGGTCAGATACAACATGTTTTTGAACTACCAAACCTTCAATATGGAGCTAAGCTGTGCCGACTGGCAGCAGGAATGGCATGTCACAGCCATTCCTGAGGAGATATGGGACTCTATCCCACAGGAGGTACTGACCCACCTCCTGTTCTTTTATATGGATTACCATCGCCATTTGGAGCGATTGGGGGAGGAAAGACTGGCAGCTCTCCGCCAGCAAGAGCGAATCATCAGACTCGCCATTCTGTTTGTCGAGAGTAGGAAGAAGAAGAAATGATTTAATCTTGTCTTCTTCCTGTTTTTCTTCATCATCAGCTTTGTCAGGCTTCTTAGCTAGGACTAAAGCTGTTGATGTTAGGTTTAGTAGCTTAGGGAAATCTTGTATAAGTACTGATGTAATTTCTATTTCATAAATGTATTCTCTTGATATATTAATGAAATTTGTTTTTGCTTCAAGATTTAGTCTCTAAGATATTTGGTAATGCATTGATAAATCCTGATTGATATTCTGATGACCATATAAATTCTATTTTAATTTAAGTTCTAATTTTTTTTATCAACACTTACTCATCTAATTTATCTTGGTCATTTTTACGTGATTTACTTTCAGAATATTAATGATGCAGTGAAAAATAATTAACTCAGTGGGAACAGTTTCAATTTTGAATTAAAACTGTTTCACCTTGATTAATGGAATATCTGGGTAAGTGGAACGGTTTTTCCTTGAAAACAGGCAACTGGGTAAGTAATGATTCCTGTTTTCTCGAGCCCAGTAACTATCTGTTATTACTGCATGTCTGACAGGTGTCCAACGGTAACATTTTTGTTCAGAGTATAAGTACAACAGAGAGAGGATTTCTTTAATCCTTTATTTTCTTCGTATTTTTTTCTCTATACTTACTTTTACTCTCTTTCTTCTCACATTGGTTTTTCATACAGACATCTTATCAAACACCTAACAGGCACTTTTGAATCTCAATTTTTCACATGGCACCTAAGGATTTAATCATTGATGGAGCTAAGTTTGTTCCAAACAACTATGCTGCAATTCTTGATCATGCTGAAGCTCTATCTGAATTGCATTTTGTGCAAGATCTTCTTGTACACAGTTAGATTGGGTATGCATTAACTCAGCCTGAAGTCTTTTCGAGTCAACAAATTCTGACATTTTGGCGGACTGGGCACTTTGATGATGGTGGTAAACATGGCACTCCCAGTATTGTTTTTGAAGTGGGTGATTCATCTTATGCAGTCACTCCTGGTACAATACGCAAAGCTCTACATCTCCCAGAAAATTGTACTTTTTCAACTCCAGAGGAATCAGCACTTCAGGAGTTAATGGCTGATTTGGGATATGAAAAGAGTTTGGCAAAGCTTGGGCAGTTAAAAAGGGCTAATATCAGACGAGAATGGAGTTTCTTCTTTGACTGCATCACCAAAGCTTTTGGGAATAAATGTTCGAATTTTGATGCTATCCCAATTCTGAGTCAGCACATAGGGTATGCTATTATCCATCAAACTCATTTTGATTTTGCAACTGGAATAATTGGTTTTATTGGGGATAGGATGACAGAGGATAGAAATATTGTCTATTTTGCTAGATTCTGTCAACTTATATATACTTTTTGTACTGATGAACCTCAATTAGTCAGTTCCTCAGCCCCACCTTTTAGAGTTGCAAAACGATATTTTAATGATCTGGTAAATGCTGATACTAAGAAAAAAGTGGTTAGACCATTACAGATTCCTCAGTCTGTAAAACAGATCCTAGTAAATGTTGATCCTGATACTTATAGATCTGTTTACTCTGATGTCCAGCCAACCACAAACACCCAAAAACCATCATCCTCAGCACCTACCACTCATACTACTCAACCTACCCTCAGGACTTATCTCAAATCCTATCTCTCTACTTCACAGACTGTTCAACCCTCATCCTCCAAGCCAAAGAGGACAAAAACTATTCCTCAAACACCTCAAAAGAGGAGGAGGACTGTACTGAGAGATGAATCTGATACTGAGGAACAGGTTCCTTCTTCAGAACCTGTTGTAGGTGAAGATGAGAAAGTGACTTCTCAGAAGGATTCTGGAATTGGGGGATCTAGGCTTCTCAAACGGCTTAGAAGAATGACAGTTTCTGAAACTCCCAAGGAATCCAAATCAACAAAGAGATACAAGAAACAGAGGGCAAAAAGGCCAGTTTCAGATGATGGAGAGGAAGCAGCTAAGGAAGGGGATCAGGAATCTCTGATCTCACAAGACAAGGAATTTGCTCCAGTCACTTCTTCTCCATCAACTCCATTTCAGGAAGCTGTTCTGAAAAGGCTAACACACCTTCTGTGTCTTCAGTTGATCCAGGCACAAGTGCTGATATTGAACTTCAAAACTTGGATGTGCTTGCAGTACTTATCTTAGAAGCTCCAACAGCATATATTCCTTCCACAACACCTGTTACTGATGCTGTTCAAACTCCAGAGTTATCAACAACACCTTCTCTGCATCAAGATGCTGATGATCAGAATTTAGGTGAGCATCAGGATATGGCTGTTGATCAGAACTTAGAACAAGATCAGCAATTAGAGGATGCTGAAGCCTCCATTATTACTCACACTGTTGTCTTATCAGAAGATACTGATTCTTTAAGTTCTGATGCTGCAAATGCTGGAGATACTGGTGATGCTGCTCCAACTGTAGATGCTGATGAAGCAGGTCCTTCAGGACTTAATCCTCAACAGACTCTTCCTAAGTCTGAAATGGTTAAGAAGTTTGTTATCGGAAAAGCACCAGTACCTTGGAGTGAAACTCCTGCAGGTCGGGAGTGGACTAAGGAATGGAACTCAGTTTCATGTGTTCCAACTGACAAGCATCTTGCTGAGCACTTGACTAAAGCTGATGAAATGTTAAATTCTGATGATTTCAAAACTCAGCTTAGAGTCACTGCATTGAGTACTAAACATTTACAAGGTCTTCATTCAACTACTCATGCAGAGCTACACAAGATTCAGGAGAACTTTATCAAACACGAACAAGTTTGGAAAATTGATAAGAAAAAGTTCTTCCAACCTACCATTGACAGGATTGCTTATATTGAGAAGACTCAAGATCATCAACAAGCTCAGATTGATGAAATTCTGAAAAATCAAGCTTCTCAGCAATCACAACTAACTGAAATCCAATCCTCAGTGGAATTGCTTATCTCTCTTTTACTACCTGCTGATGCCAAAAAGGGGGAGAAAGTGATTAAGTCCAAATGCAAGACTGACAAGACACTGACAGGAAAGGATAATGAAAAAGATGATCAAGGAAGCTCTGAAATGGGTAGAGGTCATAGTCAAGGTAGAGGATTCACATCAAGACAAGCTAGTCACAGGACAAGTTCTGATACTGGGAAAAGAATAAGTTATGCTGCTGGTAAAAGGATAAGTTCTGATGACCTTTTAGATCTTGATGAGGAAATGTCAAGACAATTATTTCTTCAAGAAAATCCAGGGATGGACTTGGAAAGTTTAAAGGAAGAAGAAGCCAGACTTAAATCAGAGAAAGTCACATCTAAATCTGAAGCTTCTGGTAAAAAGTTACTTCCAAAACCTAAAGGCATTGTGATCAAAGAAAGGATACATACTGAAGCAACTTTGGCTAGATCACAACCACAGATAGATCCAAGATCCAAGGGTAAAGAAAAGGTTGGTGAACCTATCAAGCCTTATGTACCTCCTGAGGAAAAAGAAATTACTGATGGAAAAGATGATCTTGCTCTGACTACAAGAAAAGTTCTTAAAACAACCTCTGACATGGCTCAAGTTGTTTCAGAGTCAAGATATTGTAAGTTCTGATATTCAGAAGAAGCGAGTAACCTTTGACAGTGCTCAAGTTAACTTAATATCAGAAAATAGAACTAAAACACTCCTACCAGGATTCACTAAAGCAAACAGACTCAATCTTTGAAGACTACTGCAAGTGGTTTGAAGCAAGAGTAGTTACTGGAAAGGAAGCTAGAGATAAAACTGGATTGGGAAGTGCTGATGAAAGAAGAGTACACAACACTACCAATGATCCAACTTCCTTGACGTGAACCAGTATTGGAGCAACTCCTGAGAGATTGAATCAACTGGAATCTGTACAGATGGTTTACCATACCTACTTGAAAGAATACATCAGGTTGTATTTCATGACAGATGGTAGGGTTTTATCATATAAGACAAAATGCCATTCCTTTGAAGTATTTGAAGAATTGGAGCATGTACTTTTCTTACTTCAGTGGATGACAGAATAACAGAGACTGCTGCAAACTACTTAAAAGAACAGATTCAGGACAGAAAGGCTTTATTCTGTAAGTCTGACAGCATATATGTTCCAAAGTACAGAGATCACAATGGTGATATTGTTGATATGAAGCCTAATACTGCACAGATCAGAACGTATCTTGGTATTAAGGGACTTGAATTCAATTTGAATCTGACAAAGCTTATGTCATAAGACTAGATCAGGAGTAAGAAAAGCAAAGATTAATGATCTCAGAGCTGTAATCTTTCAAACCTGGTGAAGATACTGCAAAGTTTAAAGGTGTTAAAAGGAGAATGATTGATGAACTAAGATATGCTGAGAAATGTTTGTGAAGAACTATCTCAGAACAACTCCTGACATCAGAGAGATCAGATGATGAAGCCAAGTCGAAGATCTACAACTGCTTAAATTCTGATATTTGTATAGACTGAAGTGTTATCAGAAGTTGAATATTGTAAAGCTTAAGGACTGTAAGTTGTAGATATCTAGTCTAATTCTCATACATTTGTACTTAATGTATTGACATCATCAAATATCTGTTAAACTTGTATATTATGCTAATTTACAAGTTTGGGGGAGATTGTTAGATATATTTGATAATGTTCCCGGCTAATATAATTTATGTTTAGATTTCAGATCTTACTTAACAAGACAAATCAGTACTTAACTGTTGATCAGTACTTATACTAAAAGTCAGGACTTAAGGATATCAGTACTTATATTATCAGGAGATAATCATCAGAAGTTAGATATCAGAACTTAAGTGTTGAAGGATGATCAGAGAAGGACAGTAGCTGATTAAAGGAAAGAAGATCGAGATAAACATAAGAAGAGATATGCATGAAGAAGGAATTCCGTGAAGAATGGAATACTTGGAAGAAAAATAGTTGATGGATATATTTTAGGAAGCAGAATTATATTCCATATCAATTAGCGATTATCTTGGTAACTATGTAGTATATAAACACATACATAGGGTTACCTAAAACGTTATCATATATTCGAGAAGTTTATTCATTGTAACCCTAGCATCTCGTGATATTTGTTCATCACTGAGAGGTAACAGTTCCATACTGTAACAGAGTTTATTATTTCGATAAAGTTTGTTTTCTGTTACTTAATATATTAAAGTTTGATTTGATTGTATTATACACTGTATTCACCCCCTCTACAGTGTGTGTGTGACCTAACAATTGTTTAACCTCAATTGCTGCTATTATTACTTGCTGAGCTAGTAAGCTCACTCTTGCAAAATTTTTATGTTTTCAACAGTTGGAAAGGAAATTGTTGGTAAGGAGGATTCCCTGTCCAGTGTGTGAGCTAGGATTTCCGTTTAAGTTGGATCGAGCTAGCAGGAGCTTTATATTATAGATGTTGTGTATGATTGTAAGTACGATATCATTAGCCATTATAAGTTGAATTAGTTGGGATTTGGTATGATGTAATAAAAGTTAAGATTATGGCTTGTTTTCATACTCTAACCTGTTGCGATCCGTGGTTGTGTACAGAAGGGTCTATGCATATATACTTTATACAGGTTTAAATATTGTGGTGTGTGTTGTGAGCCCCAAACTTCTGACCTGGGTTTGGAGGGCGTCACAGGTTGGTATCAGAGCTACAGGTTATAAGTCACTAAAACAAGCCTAGATTGTCGTGAATGGATAGAGGGTTAGGATTAGGAAATAGAAAGATAGAACGTCGAGAGGTTGAGTGCGATCAAATAGTAGGTTTTAGTGGGATTCGTGATGGAATTCGACATCCTTATTTAGCGACGCGATTTTCAGATGGCGGCGATGGAAGATTCTTTTATCCTTGGATCGTCTGATCATTCGGAGCCTTCATTCGGAAGACTATCATCTGATTCATGCCTTGCTCATCCATCAGTGTTCGACATATAACCTCCTATTGCGACGATTGCACCTTTTCAAGTTATATCCTCAACCCATGATGCGACACTACCTAGTTGGGAATTCTCTACATGTTAACCATAGTTCTACCGGATGTTCGGCTGTGAGTGCATCTTTTCTATCTACCCTTCACCTTGTCCTATACCATCAGTTTAAAACCTCTACTAGGAGGTAATAGCCCCTATGAGGATGAATTCGAGTGCTACAACATATGGTGAGTACATAAAATTTTAAGAAGGATGAGGAGAAACCTAAAGAGAGGATTTGTGTGTTTCGGAGAATTTTCTTAATCAACTTTCAGAAGATTTTTGCATAAAGTGAGTTTTACAATTTGGTTGTCAAATTACTATTAAAGTTCTTGTTATTATAAAAAGAAAATGACCTAAAAAGAAGAATGGATATAGACTCAGTGTTGTTAGTTTGAAGGACTAAGTGGACCCCCCTAGCAGGGAGAAAATTTAAAGTTTTTGTGAAATACGAGAGTAATCTTTGTTTAAATAATACCAACAATTGAATAAACATGTTAAAATATTATTTACCCAATTCATGAAATTATTAAATTTAACGAGATTCATAATTTGAACGGACATCGGATGACTGAAGGAAATGGAAGAATCTTCCAGATAATTGGAGAAAAAAATTAGTATTCCTATCGACGGAGTTGAGATGTTGCGGGATCGACTGTTACCCTACGTGACATAAAGGAAATCGAAACTATTAATTATAAATTTTGTAGGAACGCGATTATGATCAAATCATTAAAGAATTTAATGTGGAGGCATTTCTAGAAGACATTTCGAAGTTATAATGTGACCTAAATTGTGAATCTCTCATTCGACTGGTTTCTGAAGGCATACGTAGGTGAAGCGTGGAAGGTGATCAACATCGACATTCCTTCTCTTAATACGATAGCATATGTTCTTCTTGATTCTTGAATATATATGAGTTTCCTCTGTGGATAAATCATATGAGGCGAAGATGAAAGAAAATTTATCCTATTCCTTCTGAATTGTTTCTCTTCTCAAATTACTGATTCCTGATTGAGACAAACAGTGTTGTGGTATGACGCTTTGTCGAAATGATGACGAGTCGGGTGGGACGCCAACTAATCATGTGCTATATGCCATATAGTATGAAAGACTGGCCATCTTGAGTACGAATATGGTTGTCTCATTGACATCTAAATCTTCACTCATTTTTCTTCCTTCAATTTACTGAATTACAAATTCTCCCCAATCGTTTGTGGCATTGTTATTCCTTATTCAGTTTTCAATCAAAGTCATATTCGCAAACTCTCCTCTTGCGTATAGTCTGTTCTCTGACGGTTTCAAAAGAAATATAATAGTGTGGCATGTGGAATCATACAACAAACATAGATACGACTGCAAACCGATAAATGGTGGACATCGGCGGGTAAGGAAGCAAGAAGTTATCGATAACATGGACGGGGCGAAGACATCAAGTCAGACAGTTGTTCGTGTTACGAGGATCTCATCAGTATGATAGATTGTGTTAACATGACGCGCTTCAAATCAGAGGATTTTGACGTGGAATGAATGATTAGTGAACCGTAACAAATAAATTAGTTATAAACTAAGGAAGTAAGGCTATATGCAAAGCGAACGAGTGTCGGGACAACAATCGGAGATCAAAGGAATTATGAACAATGACTCAGACAGGAAATTAATACGTGAAGCATCCCTCCATCGCGGAAAGATATTTGTCATGAAGATTCAAGATCAAAGAAATCTTAATTGCAAACATATTTTGAACGTGTTCCTCAAGAATTTGTGAAGTTCTCTACCTTGAGTAAATAAGTTATGACGAATTTAATACCCATAACTGGGTCGGTGACGAAAGCTCGATACGGGAATATAAGTGGAGATAAAGTAATGGTGATCGACTGCGAGACTTTTTAAGAAATAACAAACTGGTGATGGAATTTTCACACGATGGTGATAATAATAATTAAGACCCTGCGTGGTTATTAAAAGGTCAACAGACTCACTAATGAAATTAAGTGCGTATCATCAACAACAGATGATTGGTGTGACTAATTGAAGGATGCTGTATAATTTTTAAAAGTAACTATACACAATTAGTAACGACAATAAATAAGTTAAAATACTCGCGAAATAAAATTTTGAGACACGAGATAAATTTTAAAGCTTACTAATAAAATTTTGTAATATTTTGAAAGAACTGGGAAGGGAGTGGTTATATTAATCCTTGTTGATTTAAGACCTTAAGTCTCATTTCAAAAGATATATGTTATGCTAGTTAATCATACCTATACTAATCAGAATGATATAGTTCAAATTATGGGGAATGGATGAATTTGGTTGATGAAAGTGGATGGATATGATTGTGGACGACTTGGTTGATTGATGGTGTCAGCTTGAGTCCGACTGGTAGTCAAGGATATAGGGGAAGTGCTGCACAAATTTTCAAAAAATTACCCTACATGTAAGGATAAAGAAGTATATTATCGTTCTCGTCAGTACTCCAAGTAACTGCGATCTCGGATCTTGAGAAAGTTAGTATGCCCAAACCGACTTCATATAATTGGTCTTTAATTCCACTTAGCTAGACAGCACTTGGTTTAAGTGATCAGTTAAAAGAATTAATTGAACAACTTTACCAACCAATGGTTAGCTAAATGGAGATCGATTCCAATTAGATTGAGTCAAGCTCTAACATGATTTTCAGATCCAAAATCAAAGCGGTTAGCAAGTTGAAGGAAATGATGGCATTAGCAGGAATCGAAAGTTTAATAGAATTAGCGTGATGTTACCACAGACATGTGCGAGATTTTATCTAGATGAATACGCTCTTTTTGATAAGCAAGAGGAACATAAAGTAATTGGTACATGCTAGTAAGAAAAAATTTTCAAGAACTGAAGGTTCAAGATAAAGCAAAGAGATTCTATCATCTGAAATAGCATTCCAAGAAGGACTTGAAAGTATACCTATATCGAATGGCGATTGAATAAAAGTTTTCGAAAGCTCGCAAAACCAAGTATCTGATGTAAGATGAAGACTAACGAAGTACGCATGTGAACTTGGGAAGAAAAATGTTGATCAATTGGAAAAAAGGGGCATTCTTTATGTTAAAGGAGTTAATGAGTAATGAGAATGAAGAGCTAAATAAGAAAAACTGGAATCAAAAGGATGGTAAAGAAATTTTATAAAATAGTTCAGGATATAAGTAAGTGGTGATTGTCAGCTGTGTCAGAACTGATAGGAAAATGAAGTGAAGCGCCGATAATTGAAGATAGAAATTTCATTCAAAGAATGAGTGTAAATAGGGGAGATTAAACCCAGGGTATTAGTGGCGAACTGTTAAAGAAGAACGTTATAATGAATCTCATATCGGAATTATTTAGAATTAAAGCAAAGCCGATGGTTCTAACGGATGATTTATCAAGGTTACCTCGAGAAATAAGGTAAGAATTTCTTATCAGTTACTGTACGGAGTCGAGATGGTGTCAAAGCCCTGTATCGTATAACCTAGTAGGAATAAGATATGGGGTGAAGGAAAACTACAGAAATATGGAATAAAAGAATTGAAATAAAGAGTACTTCGCGCTACACAAAAGTGATCATGGAGAAAAGAGAAAGGAGGTATGAAGTCACGCATCGGTTATCAGAAATTGTAAGTCTGAAGATAAAATAAACATAGTGTATAAGAAATAATTGGATAGTGTAATTGTATTTATTAGTAACATCCTCGCCCATTCAAGAACTAAGGAAGACCAAGTTGAACACCTGGAGATATGCATGCGAAGGATAAAAGATTAGCAACTGCATTCTAAGCTATAAAGGTATGAACTCTGGTTATAATTATTTATGAGCTACGGAAGTATGGTTAATTACCAACCAAGCAAGATCCATTCAGAGACAGATGTCTTGAGTAGAAAAGAAAGAGTGAGCATTACTAAAATTACTGGGGAGTGGACAAAGGAATTGGAAAAGTTAGGAATTGAGAACAGGTTTTGATCCGACTTCTGGATTATACGGATACTTACTTTATTGTTAGATATCAAAGGTGGTATTAATATAGATGATTGATGTTGACTTCAGTATGGAATGTTGTGAGCATCAAAGTTCATATTGATATCTAATTTGATATGACAACAAAATTAGTATTAGTACCAAGAGTTCATTTTGAATAAAGTTATGGTTCATTCTATTTCAAATTAATATTTCCTTTCAGATAGTAAAAGATTTCGCTCGATGAATATACTTGATAGTGATTAAAAAGAAATTGAAAAATACTACAAAGTGATGAGTTAAATGCAATTGTCGAGATTCTCTTTTAATTTTTAGTTTTGAATAGATTTAGAATATTTGAAACATCAGACACCATGAGCTCAGTATATCGGGCGCATACAGATGGAAAGTACAAGAGACCAGCTAAGGGTTCTCGAATACAATTGAAAACGATCATAGGCCAGACTAACCGAACAGAAGGAGACGTGAAAAGTAAAGTAGAACAGTCAGGGAAAATGGAAGGTTCATGAATACAAATTATTAGAATTAGAAAAAAAGCAGATTAGTATAAATTAAGTTATTCTACTGAGACAATGAGATAGATAGAACGATTACGAATGAGTTGGCCTTGTTATTACAAGCCTGACGAATTCATAAGATGTTAAAAAATATTACTAAGAAGGGTAACTTAGCTCCCTATATATAAAATGAAGGTTGATTCAGGTTACGTGAGTAACTGATAGATTAATATCAGTAAGAAACCGTTGAGTTGTGATTACAGTGATGAGACTGAGTTGTGATTAAAGTGAAGACACCTGAGAAATTATAAGGAAGGTACTTGGAAAATATCATAGTTAACGTCAGAAATCAAATACGCCATGGTCTCAGTACATCATTTACAGATGAAGAATAAGATTACAGGATCAATTACAGAGCCTCGAATGCGATGGGAAGCGATTACAAATTAGGTGATTTGAACGAAGAAGCATATGGGGACGAGGTTCAACACCGAGTAACAGTTGGAAACGCTCATAAGCACGAGTTACTAGAATTAGAAAGAAAAAGAGAATTAAGATGTGTTATGATGGTCCCTCCTAGATAGTAAATAGACAGGATAAATAGAAGTGAGTTGGCTTCACCTCTATCCGTATAGCGAATTCATAGGGCGTTTATATGTATATATCCAGAAAGAGTAAGTTAGCTCCATTATATATAGAAGATGGAGATTTGAATTGAGTTATACAAGCAACAAATAGAATATGTTGTTAGCGAGAGGCTATTAAGGAAAGATTGATATTATACATTAAAGTTATGAAAAATTATAAGGTTGAGAGATTAACCTGAGAAAATGAAAGTGATATACTTGAAAAGTATCAGTACTATTCTTTAGTGTGATTCTGAGGACAAAATCCTTTTAAGGGGGGGAGGATGTAACATCCGGGAAATATCGTGTAGTTATTTGTATCAATATATGATTATTATGTGAATATTATATGAATTTTTGGAGAATTATCCGTGTTTTGACTTTTTAGATCCGGATTACGGTTTGACCCGTGCGCGGCCCGGAGCAAGATTTTCGATACGACAATCATTTCGGTGAATCACCGAAACCCGTATTCTAGAAATACGGGATATTATTACATTATTTTCGTATAAAGTGTTTTATAGAAAGCCCGGTTTGGATAATTATCCAATACGGGTATCAAATCGGATCGTTTTTGTGGTTACGTAGCGGCTAAGTAACTAATTTAACGATCCAAAATAATCCAGAACGAACCAATATTTCGTAAATATAAATAGCATATTTCTTATTTCATTTTATTCATTTATTCATTTACAACCAGTAAAAATATAGTAATTACAGAGAAAAACCCTAAAAACGATACGTTCTTGAGAATCAAATGCACGAACGAAGGCGTTACCGAACTCCGATTCAAGCGTGCGATATATCAAAACGAAGCTCTCGAAATCTTCTTTCTGAATCAACTATTTGTTTTTACCGAGAAATCAAGGTGATATTGTTATTTATTTATTTTAATTCGAATTATTTGATAATTAAAATATGAATTTTTGTTCTTGATGTTGTTTGTGTGATTTGATGGCATAATCATGTAGGTAATTTTCTCCCGATCATTTTGGTATATTATGATGAATTTGGAGTTCAATAACATGTAGAAAATTGAGTTTGATCTTCGAATTTGTGAATTAGGGTTTATAAGTTTGAATGTTCTTAATTATGAATTGGGCGTTTGTTCGTTAGGGTTATTGTTGTAAATTAATTATACTATCCAGTAGATCGTCGAAAGACGAATTGAATGAGGTATATATGATTAACGAACGGTGGCCGGAAATCGTTCACGGAAAAAACGAGCCTAGCGGTGGCGTTTTTTTAGTCGAGTTTTGCGTCTATCCCTGTGATTTATTGACGATATGGTATATGCGAATAAGTTCCTCGATGCAACACCTTTGATTCCCATTAATTTGGCGATGTTCTGGGAGGTTTTTAGGCCGCCGGAAAAGCTCCATGGCGGCCATGGAGTTCTGGCCGGCGTCGACGAGGAGGGTAGGGGAAGGGGGAAAATTACAGTTTCCACCCCTGTCCTTTATAGGAATTTCATTTTTAATATTACACTTTCAAAAACATACAAAAACCAGATTCCGGTTTTATTTATTTTCGAAAATGATATTTTTTATTATTTTAAAAATCTGAAAATAGTTATTTAATTATTTTAAATTCAGAAAAATTGTTTTAATTATTTATTTATTTAAAAGTAAATCGATATTATTTTATTAATTAATTTTAATTAGTTTTTAATTATTTTAATTAATCGGTTAATTTATAATTAATTGATTAATGAGTCTAATTAATTATTAATTAATTTAATTTATTTAATAATTATATTTTATTATATAAAATTGATTTAAAAATCCTGAAAAATAGTTTCGAGCTTTGAAATATTATTTAAAATTATTTTCAAGGCTCGATAATTATTATAAAATAATTTTAAAGTAAGATTCGGGTGTTCGAACCCTATTATTTAATTATAAAATGATTCGGGGTCCAATTTTAATTCTGAAAAATGTTCAAAAATTCGTAATAAATACCTGAAAAATCATTTTAACCCCGAATCTTCTTTAAAAAATTATTTTATCGAATACCTTACGTGTTATGTGCTTCGTGTTCACTAATTGATGCGTTATATGCCTATGTGGTTATGGTTTGACTATTTTATTCATAACTTTCAATCCGTACGTCGGATTTGGGTAAAACGAAGGGTAGATAAAAGCTTGTGACGTCTATGTGACGATTAGAATAGCACGAGTATGAATAATTGATAGATACTTGTGATGCCTAGCAGAGTCAGTAAGGCATAGAAAAGGAAACAAGTGATCCATAAATAGAATCGAAACGTCGAAAGAGAAGGCAAGTGATTGATAAATAAAAGAAATGCATGAAAAGAGAAGGAAAGTGGTTGATGAGTAAAACTATTAGATGAGTACAAGTAAAGTGGAAATCTTTGGTGATAAGGCAAGTACTTCTGAACCTTTTTCAAGATATATTGCAAATATTTTCGAACTGTTTCATATATGTCGCTATTATTCAAAATAACTCCAATTTTATATTGCAAGCACTTTAAACTATTTAGCCTTGGACCCTGATTCTTATTGATCTTGAGCCCTAAGCCTTATTCTTCATAAACCATTGATCGTTGAATTCCCAGATACGAGTCATACACATACGATACTACTCCACAAATACACATCTACCACATACTGATTCTGATATTGAGTTTCTTAACATACCAACCCTTATTCTTTCTTTAACAGAAGACCAACTCTTGGAACCCTTGAACCCTTGGTCTTCTACTTTCTGAATCTTTCCTTGATTGAAAGCCAATCTTTTTGAATTCCCTGTTATGCCTTCACAGTGTTATGAATCACCCTATGCTTCAAGAAAAATGTTGTTTATGATTAACCTTATTGATTCACATTGGTTATCATATTGAATGGTTTTAGAATTGGATGGTTTTATAAATGTGGACCAAATTCGTGGTCAGACCAGATTCATGGTCATAATAGGCCAAATGTGCCTTGGATCCAGTATATAGCAAAGTTGGGGGCCTTGCTCGGGGTTAGTGCGTGACTGATCAGCAGCCTAACCTTGTTTTTTTAAATGAAAAGTGAATATCTAATTTTAATCATTGCTTATTCAGAAACTTGATTCTTCTGAATCATCTTCATTGGTGATTGTTTAATCTCAATTGCTGCTATTAATACTTGCTGAGCTAGTAAGCTCACTCTTGCAAAAATTTTATGTTTTCAACAGTTGGAAAGGAAATTGTTGGTAACGAGGATTCCCTGTCCAGTGTGCGAGCTAGGATTTCCGTTCAGGTTGGATCGAGCTAGCAGGAGCTTTATATTATAGATGAGTTGTGTAAGATTGTAAGTACGATATCCTTAGCCATTGTAAGTTGAATTAATTGGGATTTGGTATGATGTAATAAAAGTTAAGATTATGGCTTGTTTTCATACTCTAACCTGTTGCGATCCGTAGTTGTGTATAGAAGGGTCTATGCATATAATACTTTATATACAGGTTTAAATATTGTGGTGTGTGTTGTGAGCCCCAAACTTCTGACCCGGGTTTGAGGGCATCACAGCAGCCCAGGATGAACACTAGAAATATCCAGACTAGAACTATAAGGACAGAGAGTATGACGTAACAGACCAAGTATTGTTGAAAGTGCCTCCCGGGGAGGGAGTGATAAGATTCGAAATGTAAAGAAATGTTAAAACCAAAATTTATTGGACCAGTTGAAATCTTTAAAGGACTAAGAAAGTTGGCTTATAAATTAGCACCATCGTCGAACAATCTCCAAGTTTATAATTAGTACCACAAATCGATGTTAGTAAATTTAACCGTCAACACTGGACATATGATTGAAAATGATCTAATAAACTTGCAGCCAGACTTAGCGTATGTGGAACAACGTGTAGAGATCATAGATCTACAAGAATAAGTACTCTGAAATATATTTGATGAACGGGTAAATTTTTTATGAAGAGATCAAATACTGCAAAGTCAATGTGAGAACTCAAGGTTGTCATGTGAGAAGCATATCCCTGCCTGTTTCTAGACTGATTTCGGGACATAATCCTTTTAAGGGGGAAGACTGTAAAAACTCAATTTTTTTACATCGGTAAAAGACCTTTATGAATAGTAACCTTGCGGTTTAATAAAAAAATTTGCGACCACACCATATACAATTTTTTAATTTAAGATTCCGAGTTGATATTGTGATTATACGTACCAAATGAGTGTATGTAAACGCTATTAGTTTTCGAAGAAAATGAACTTTGAAAAACGACCGTATCTATGAACCATCAAGAATTATGAGAATCACAATATAATTACAAATTTAAAATCCTATAAATTAAAATCCAAGTACGATACTTCAAAACGTAAAGAACGTATACGAAAGGATTTAAACCGCGAACCGTTTACGAGAGTTTGTTACGAAAACGAATAAGCGACCGAGAGAACGCGTATACGAATAAATAAACATATTAAACCAAGATAACTATACAAGCTACCTAGAGTAAGAAACTAACCATGGTTAAGTAGCCAAATAGTAACCTAGCTAAATAGGATTGATAACCTAAAAGCTAGCAAATAGTAACCAAGTACCTAAATTAAGTAGTATAGCTTGGAAACTAGGATGGCTAGCAAGATTTCTATTGATTTAGTAGTACTAGGATATATACAAGATCATATATCACAATATTTCACAGAAAGCATCCATGAAAATCACAAAAACTCTCTCTCTCTCTCTCTCTCTCTCTCTCTCTCTCTCTTCAAAACATAATGCTGATTTTAAGAACACCATGGAAAGAAAATTTAATATCTCATGTATAGCGACTCGTATATTTTTAGTATTATTTAAATGTGTAATTATTGAATAATTAAATAAATAAAATATGTATATGGGTTCTGTCAGCGGTTGTTGCTTTGTATTATGTATATCTGATTACTAGTGTATGGGATTGAATTGTGTGGTTAATTATTGAGTTGTATGATTTTGTTTCGCTTTAAAAAGTGGATTTAATTGCAGATTTATTTGAAAAAATACTTGAATTGTCTCTAAAATTGTTTTATGGTTTTATAATTACAATAATTATTTTTGGATTTTATAAAATTTAGAAATCAATATTTCATCAATTATTTATCCTGAAATGATTGTCTGATTGCATTTATTTGTAAAATCCGTATTTAATTCCAGAATTCTTTAAAATTATGAAACTCATATTTATTTAAGTTTGGAATAGTCCGAGAATTTTAAAATTATTTCAGGAATTTTTGGGATTAATCTCACCCCGCGCGTTGATCCGTTTAATGGTTAAAAGCGGGTATAAATTGCGTTTCAAAAATTATTTTAAAATTACAAAATTTATGTTCTTATTAAATTCGGGATATTTATAACATTTTAAGACTACTTTCGTGATTTTCTGTAATTGTTTTAAGTGTAGCTTGGTTCGTTAATTGATAAATGATGGTACGATGTGCGATTCAAAAATGGTTTAAAAATTTTGAAAATTTATTTTATTAGTTTTTAATTATTCCGTGAATTTTATGTTTATTTTGGAATTTTTTCGGATTATTTTCACCCCGCATTTATTCATTAAAGCGCGTAGTGCGGTACAAAATCGGGCTGCAAAAAGAGGCAAGTAGCAGTTCACGACACCTGTCGGATTTTTAGCAACTCAATTGATGCGTGGCTGTTGCTAATTCGTTGCTGGAAAAAAAATATAATAAATAAAACAGAAACAACAGAACACAATTCTCTTCCCCTCTCTCTTCTCTCCCCCGCTTCTTTTCTTTCCCTCTCTCGTCTTCTGGTGTTCGCCGTTGTCCGCTTGCTCCGGTAAGCCATCCGACGTTTTCTTTCTTCCGGCGATTCCCCCATCCCTGTTCTTTTTCTCCCTATCGTCTTGGTCTAGTCCTGATCAATTGACTTAGTTACACACACATAACGTGTGTATCTCGGTCGAGCATCTGTTCGCTGGGCTTTGTTTGCTCGGTGTCTGTGAATATAAATTGCGTACTCTGTAATTTTCGACTCAGTTTCTGATTCTCGTGACTATTTTAAGATTGTTGATGATTGGTTTTTTCGGTTATTTTGCTGAAAATCCGAAATGAATAGTAATATTTACTCTGATTATTTTGGTAAAATGTTTGGAATAAATCGTTATGATTATTCGGATTTTTGTTTATTTTAAAAGTTACTAATTAATTATCGGTGAAATTTATTTGGAGACCCGAGTGATTTCGGGCACCAATAAATTTTGCCACCGTCCGCGATGAATTTTTACGAGCGTACGGTGGACCGTGATGATATAATCTGAGTCCTACAATTATTTAAATAATATAATAAAATCAGTTATAAAATTTATTTGAAATGAAAATGGTATATTAATATAAGTTGTATTGGTGTTGGGATTACGAATGTATGATGGTAAGTTGTAATGATTGGATTGTTGGATTTGTTGATTGTTGAGATGTCGAATTGTTTCGACGGGTAGTCCGATAAACAAAGGAGGTGCTGCCCAAATTCCGGGAGCATATCCTGTAAATTATCGGGGGATATTCGTTGAGTGTGTATAGCTATATACCTATATATAAATGTTGTACGTGCCTATCTGCATATTGTAATAAGGGTTAAAACCTTATTTTTACGAAGCATATCTGCGTGTTGTTGTAAGAATATATTTTATAAGTTATAGCTGACAACCCTATTTCCCAAAGTGACAAGTATATGTGATTTCTGAAAATGAATATCAAGCCAAGTTTGAGTACGTGAAACTTGATTGCTATATGTATCGAATTATATGTATAATTATGAGTCAGGACTTGATACCGAATGGGTAGGTTATAGCGAGGATATGTCAAGCATACCTAGACGTCTAACGTAGGGTATTTCGGCTCTGTAGGGTCTAGTTGAAGGACTCCAGAAGTGATATCGAACTAAAGATACCTAGTGATCAGTCGGCAAGCGCAGCGAGGTTGCCAAGCAAAGAACCCTGAGAGTCCTGGATACTATCTTGAGATAGATTGCTGCGAAGGGGAATGTCTTTTAGTGAGACAATCATTTTTCCATGAGAGCCCGAACGTTCAAGCCTATCAAAATCAGTCGGTGATAGTCGTAAAGCTCTGCAAGGCAAGTACCCTGACCATTCTTTTATGGTTCAGTGCATATGAATAGCTAAATGGTTCTTTCATAATGGAATAGAAACGTTTTAAGTTACGCATCCCCCGTATTTGAAATGTTGTTTAAAATTATGTTTGGGGAAAAGTAACTTCTGAAAACACCTCTCTAAACGTGATTTAAATGAAAAGAGGATTTGAATAGTGTGCTGTGACATAATTGATTTTGAAAAAGAGATAGGTAAAAGTGATTTTGAAAACTGGATAAAGTG